>NC_092511.1:90022800-90322800 GCF_047511675.1 Marmota flaviventris
AGGATTCTGAATGCACTGGTCACATTGTGCTTCTTGACCTGGATGGACGTGGGTGTGTTCAGTTTTTCAAATCCTTTGAGCTGTACACCTGACATACGTTTTTAGAAGCTATTGGTTTAGTACTCAGCATTGATGGAATCGTGGGGCACGTCAGCCTTTTTAGCTATCACAGACTCTACCTATTTGCTCATTTTAAAGGAGCTGGGACCACTCTTTCCCATTTTTATTCTTTCAGGACTCAAACACATATGTCTAACTGGGCAAGACTGACCTCAAGGAGGGACAGGTCTGGCCCATAAGGCTCCTCTTCCTCCCATCTGGTAGGCATTAGGCCATTTGGCACTTTGATGAATAACACTCAGAATGAAAGGAAAACTATGGCTTTCAAGCTTCATCTAGACCCCCAAACACCCATCTCCACCTTTCCTTCATTAATGTTTGCTCCTTGGGGAGGGATAACATGCTACAAAGAAAAGGATCGGTGCTTAGATTTGTTGAGGACATCCCCTGGACTTTGGAACCAGTTGAAATACTCTGAAAGAAGCTCTTGGGAAGGAGGGGTCAGTAAGAAACTCTCCAAGAGAGGGCCTTGTCCGCTGTGTTTAAATGATGAGGACATCTAAAATAGTTCCTGCATCTCTATCCTCACTGGTGACAGTGGATGTACCAGAATAAGACAAACCTGGAACGGAGGCCCACAAACCGCTGGGGTACCAGAGATAAGCCACTCACCTCCAAGCCTCTTTCCACAACTCTACAATAGGAATGAGAAACCCTGTCCCAGGGGTGATTTGAGAAGATAATATGTATATAAGGAGCTAGAATAGAGGTTGGTACTTGGTGAGCAATTCATAAATTATCCTTAGAGATGATATTCCCCTGAGCATGAGCCAGGTACCCTGCTAACCATGGAGATACAGGAGACACAGGAATGAAGGAGACAAGCCACCCTCTTCCCAGAGGTTACATTCGGTGGGCAAATTCATTCAGAGGCCACATTCATAAACAACATACTTTTCTAGAATGTGATGAGTGGTTGTGAAGGAAATCAATAAGGTAATGACATACAGAAAATGGAGGAGTGTGGTCTATTTTTTTTTTAACCTAGAGAGTCAGGGAGGCCTCTAAAAAGTTGGTGTAATCTGAGACACCAGGGTAGGGAGACGTCATGGGAAGATGAGGGGCTGGAGGTGCAGAGGTGACACACGGGTAACATCCAAAAGTAGGAAAGGGTGAACAGAAAGGTCAGCTTGTATGGAAGATAGGGGGAAAGAGGAGGTGAAGAGGTGAAATTAGGGGATCAGGCAGCTGCTCTGTAATGGGGTAGGGTCTCCCTGGGGGCTGTACTGAGGAGCCCGATGCTCAGAGCAAAGGGAAGATACTTATGGCTCTCAGCTGGGCACAGGGTTTGATCTATGTTTTAGAAACCCAAGTTGAATAGTGTATGGAGAGCAGATTGTACAAGGACAAATGAGAGGGAAATCCAGGAGGAGACTGTCCTCCTCAGGCGGACACGTCGGTGACTTTGTCTAAGCAGGACGTAGTAGAGGAGATAGAAGAACAGGAACAGGCAGAGGAGTGATATTGGTGGAAGAAGAAACAGGAGGTGAGGAAAGGAGGAGGAGAGATGGCTCCTGGATTCTGGGGGCAACCAGGAGGCGAGGAGAACCACTGTCTGAGGTAGGGCAGATGAGAGGTTTGGGGATGATGGTGAAGGAACACGTGCAGATGTCAGGAAGAGATTGAAAACGCAAGCTTGGAGCTCAGGGAGAGAGGCCCAAGTGGGAGGTAAAAAGGTGGACATTATTGACGTAGGTGACAGGTGAAACCTGGGATACCGAGTGAGCTCAGGGAGAGGACTAGGGATGCTCTCAGCCCCGAGGTGCTCCAGCATTTATAATGCAGCTGAGAAGTCAGCCAAGGACTGGGTTCAAGGTAAGCTAAATAGCCCTGGCATTTCCAGTTTTGTGGAGGGAAGATCACCACTGCCAGTGGGATGTGGTGGGGGATCCAAACTCCTTCAGGAGGCTGGAGCTCTACTTGTTGTTTCCCCCCATATTTGTGCCCTTCCCCACCCTGGTCAGAGCAGCAGCTCAGGGGCACACACTTGAGCCCCAGAAAACAATACACTGAGTTGCTGAGACTTTTGGCCACGCTTCATACTCAAAAGATGCTCCCTGGTTGGGCAAGGTGGTAGAAGGGACAGTGATTCATTCACAGAAGATTGTAAATAGGAGATGGGGGGTGTGTACCAAACGCTTGCATTTCTCTATTGGTTATAACCCAGGGGAAATTTTTCTGGAAGCCATCGACTCTTTGGGTGGATCTGAAAGAAGGGAGGATGTGGCTCAAGTTGTTTGGAGAAAAATTTTCCAGGTGATGTGAAAGAAATATTTATTGGATTAGCAGTGAAAATAGAGAGGAAAGGGCAGAATTGTAATGTGGAAGGAAATGTTTGTAAATGGAGAGTTTTTTTTATTAGGTGGGAAATTAAGTGAACAAATTTGAAAGTGTCTTCCAACTCTAACATCCCATGTTTGTAGACTCCGTTTCTAAGTAAGAGAAAACACAGTCAAAAGTTCTGAGGAACAAGCGCTCATTTATTCACTTAAATAATATTTACTGATAGCCTTTAATGCAGAAGAAATATTAAAAGTGAATGAAAGAAGCCCCCAAAATGTTTAAACATATAGTTGAAATGCAACAACCCCAAAAACTTGTTTTAGAAGATGGGCCTAAGCTAAATAATTAATAAGAGGCAGGCAATCAGTGCCTAGAGTAGTCACCCTTAATCATGGTCCAAGACCTTCAGTAACCTGAGGTCAAGCACCAACTGAAAGTATTAAATGGAAAATTCCAGAAATAAACAATTTGTAAAGTTTTAATCATGTGCTGTTCTAAGTAGCATGATGAAATCTCAAACCATCCCATTCCATTCCACCAGAGACACAAATCATCTCTTTGTCTGGTGTATCCACTCTGTATATGCTATCCGTCTGTTATTCACTTAGTTGGTATGTGGGTTATCAAATTCACTGTCACTGTATTGCAATGTTTGTGTTCTAATAACCACAATTTTAATTAGTAATGCCCCCCCCCCCAAAAAGCAAGTGTAGTGATGCAAATGAAGCACCAGGGCATAAAACATGAAAGGACAGGTTAGCTTTGCTACTTTGTGGCAATCATGCAGGGTGTATAGGAAAATGCATAGCATATACAGGGTTTGGTATTACCCAGTTCCAGGTATCCAGTGGGGATATAGAATGTATACTCTCCACATAAGAGGAGACTACTGTATAGGATTCCTTTGAGCTGCACATGACCATGGCTCAAACATGATAGATGTTGATCTCTCCTTTTTTTAATAATTTATTTATTTATTCTAATTTGCTATACATGACAGCAGAATGCATTTCAATTCACAGTACACACGTAGAGCACAATTTTTCATGTCTCTGGTTGTACACAGAGTACAGCACATCATTTGTGTCTTCATACATGTACTTAGGATAATGATATCCATCTCATTTCACTGTCTTTTTTACCCCCATGCCCCCTCCCTTCCACTCCCTCCCCCTTGCCCTATCTGAAGTTCCTCCATGCCTCCCATGCTCTCCACCTCCATCCCCATTATGGATCAGCATTAATATATCAGAGAAAACATTTCAGCATTTGTTTTATTAGGCTTGGTTTACTTCACTTAGCATTATATTCTCCAACTACATCCACTTACCTGCAAATGCCATGATTTTAGTCTCTTTTAATGCTGAGCAGTATTCCATTGTGTGTGTGTGTGTATGTGTGTGTGTATATATATATCTCACATTTTCTTTATCCATTCATCTACTGAAGGGCATCTAGGTTGATTCCACAGTTTAGCTATTGTGAATTGTGCTGCTGTGAACATTGATGTGGCTGTGTCCCTGTAGTATGCTGTTTTTAAGTCTTTTGGGTATAAACTGAGGAGTGGGATAGCTGGGTCAAGTGTGGTTCCATTCCAAGTTTTCCAAGGAATCTCCATACTGCTTTCCAGAGTGGTTGCACCAATTTGCAGTCCCACCAGCAATGTATGAGTGTGCCTTTTCCTCCACATCCTCACCAACACTTATTGTTGTTTCTATTCTTAATAGCTGCCATTCTGACTGCAGTGAGATGAAATCTTAGAGTAGTTTTGATTTGCATTTCTCTAATTGCTAGAGATGTTGAACATTTTTTTCATATATTTGTTGATTGATATATATCATCTTCTGAGAAGTGTCTGTTCAGTTCCTTGGCCCATGTATTGATTGAGTTATTTGTTTTTGTGTTGTTAAGATTTTTGAGATCTTTGTATACCTTAGAGATTAGTGCTCTATCTGATGTGCATATGGTAAAAATTTGCTCCCATTCTTTAGGCTCTCTATTCACCTCTCTGTTTCTTTTGGTGAGAAGAAACTTTTTAGTTTGCATTCATCCCATTTATTGATTCTTGATTTTATTTCTTGCTCTATAGGAGTCTTATTAAGGACGTTGGGGCTTAATCCGACATGATGAAGATTTGGGCTACTTTTTCTTCTATTAGGCACAGGATCTCTGTTTAATTCCTAGGTCCTTGATCTACTTTGAGTTGAGTTTTGTGCATGGTGAGAGACAGGGGCTTAATTTCATTTTGATGCATATGGATTTCCAGCTTTCCCAGTACTTGAAAAGAGGCTATCTTTTCTCCAAAATATGTCTTTGGTGCCTTTGTCTAATATGAGATAACTGTAATTATGTGGGTTTGCCTCTATATCTTCTATTCTGTACCATTGGTCTAAAAAGTCTATTTTGGTGCCAAAACCATGCCATTTTTTTTGTTACTATTGCTCTGTAGTATAGTTTAAGGTCTGGTATAGTGATGGCACCTGCTTCACTCTTCTTCCTAAGGATTGCTTTAGCTATTCTGGGTCTCTTATTTTTCCAGATGAATTTCATGACTGTTTTTTCTATTTCTATAAGGAATGTCATTGGGATTTTGATTGGAATTGCATTAAATCTGTATAGTGCTTTTGGTAGTAGGGTCATTTTGACAATATTAATTCTGCCTATACAAGAACAAGGGAGATTTTTCCATCTTCTAAGGTCTTTTTATATTTCTTTCTCTAGCATTCTGTAGTTTTCATTATAGAGGTCTTTCATTTATTTTGTTAAGTTGATTTACAAGTTTTTTTTTTCCCTGAGGCTATTGTAAATGGGGTAGTTTTCTTACTCTCTCAGAGTATTTATCACTGATGTACAGAAATGCCTTTGATTTATGAGTACTGATTTTATATCCTGCTACTTTGCTGAATTCATTTATTAGTTCTAAAATTTTCCTGGTGGAATTTTCTGGACCTTCTAGGTATAGAATCATATCATCGGCAAATAGTGATAGTTTGAGTTCTTTTCCTATTTGTATTCCTTTAATTTCTTTTATTGGTCTAATTGTTCTGGCCAGTGTTTCAAGAACTATGTTAAATAGAAGTGGTGAAAGAGGGCATCCCTGTCTTGTTCAGTTTTTAAGGGAATGTTTTTAATTTTTCTCCATTTAGAATGATGTTGGCCTCAGGTTTAGCATGGATAGCTTTTACAGTGTTGAGATGTGTTCCTGTTATCCCTAGTTTTTCTAGTGTTTTGAACATGAATGGGTGCTGTATTTTCTTGAATACTTTTTCTGCATCTATTGAGATGATCATATGATTCTTATCTTTAAGTCTATTGTTGTGATGAATTATGTTTATTGGTTTCCATATGTTGAACCAAACTTGCATCCCTGGGTAGAGCCCCTCTTAATTGTGGTGCACCATCTTTTTGATATGTTTTTGTATTCAATTTGCCAGAATTTTATTGAGAATTTTTGCATCTATGTTCATCAGGGATATTGGTCTGAAGTTTTCTTTCTTTGATCTGTCTTTACCTGGTTTTGGAATCAGGGTGATATTGGTCTCATAGAATGAGTTTGGAATTGTTGCCTCTTTTTCTATTTCCTGAAATAATTTGAGGAGTGTTGGTATTAGTTCTTCTTTGAAGGTCTTGTAGAACTCAGCTGTGTGTCCATCTAGTCTTGGGCTTTTCTTGGTTGGTGGGCTTCTGATGGCATCTTCTATTTTATTGCTTGAAATTGATCTGTTTACCTTGTGTAAATCATCCTGATTCAGTTTGGGCAAATCATATGACTCTAGAAATTTGTCGATGCCTTTGATATTTTCTATATTAGAGTACAAATTTTCAAAATAATTTCTAATTATCTTCTGTATTTCTGTAGTGTCCACTGTGATATTTCCTTTTTCATCATGGATATTAGTAATTTGAGTTTTCTCTCTCCTTCTCTCTGATAACATAGCTAAGTGTTTATCAATTTTATTTATTTTTTCAAAGAACCAACTTTTTTTGTTTTGTTGATTTTTTTTCAATTGTGTCTTTTGTTTCAATTTCATTGATTTCAGCTTTGATTTTAATTATTTCCTCTCTTCTACTGCTTTGGGTGTTGATTTCTTCTTAGATGTTGGTCTCTTTTACACGTAAAGGAAGTTAGAGGAGTGGAGTCAGTCCAGGGCTTTTTTATGGCTCTATTAATTTTCCAGGGACTTGCCTTGTTACACTCAGGTCTGTTTCCATCCTCGGGGTCCAGGATTGAGCTTGAGTGGCTTAGGTCAACTCTAGGGAGAAGGAATGGCACGGGATTTTCTGGAAGTCACATGCATTTCTTTTTTCATATATATATATATATATATATATATATATATATATATATATATATATATATATATATATATAGTTGTAGATGGACACAATACCTTTATTTTATTTGTTTTTCATTTTTACATGGTGCTGGGGATCAAACCCAGTGCCTCATGCATGCTAGGCAAACTCTCTACCACTGAGCCACAACCCCGGCCCAGTCACATGCATTTCTGAGAGTATCTTACTAGTCAGAAAATCCACCCATGGTCACATGTAGCCTCAGGGAGAGCTGGGCATGTCTTCAGGTTGGGCTATAAGTGGCTATTGTTGTTTTGTTGAGGGAAGAAAGTTTGCCACAGAAGTTAATACAGAAAAATAAAATATATAAAGTTGACATAAAAGAGGTGGTGATTCACTTTACAAATGAAGTTTTGTTTCACTTTCATAGCAAAAGCCACGTTTCATGGCTCAGCCTCTGGGACCCTCTGCCATAGTGCCTTGATTTTCCTCTCCAGCCTTGCCTCCTCGTCCTAAACAGCATTGTTCTTATTCTAATCTGCTACTCCCTTAATTCGGAGTCTCTTTTCACTTTGCCCTGGCTTGAATTTTATTTCACACACAAAGGACCAGACAAAACTATGTGTTAAACTGAGTGGGGGGGAAAAAGACTAATCCCAGGAGGAAAGCATTTTTGTGCATGAACCCACACATATATAACTCTATGCAATGGTTTGGATGTGAATTGTTCCATAAAGGTGCATATGCTAGCTTGGTCCCTGGTGTGCTGGTGTTAGGAGGTAGTGGGATCTTTAAGAGGTAGGACCTAGCAGGAGGTGTTTAGGTCACTGTGGTCTTGCCCTTGGAAGAGGTTAATGTAATTCTTGTGGGATCTCAGTTAGTCCTGAGAAAACAGGCTGTTATAAAGTGGGGATATCCCTTGTTCTCTTTTGCATATATGGCCATTTCATTTCCACTTCTATGCCATCTTCTGATGCATCCAGTAGGGAACCTGCAAGAAGCCATAAAATGGGCTTGCCTGATTTTGGACTTTCAACCTCCAAAATTGTGATTCTTAATAAACCTGTTTTCTTTATAAAACATCTAGCCACAGGTATGCTGTTATAGCAACAGAAAACAGAGTGATACACTCCACCAGAAGAGGAAGTCCATAGCACTTACAATGTCAGAAACAGGATGAAAAACTAATGAGCTGCACACACAGTGGTGTGGACCAACATAGCACAGAAGCTTTTGGAATAGCTCCCTCAGGGAGGAAAGTTCTCAAGACTTGCCCCATCATGGAAAGGGAGTGGCTCTCACAAATAACATTACATGGCATCAGGGTAACTGGTCTAATTGCTACCAAAGAACATTTCCAACTTCCCTTCTTTATTCTATCCTAAATTCATCAACAAGAGACAATTTTTTTTTGACCGTGGGAGGTTTGCCTGTTGGCAAACACTTAAAAGGAACAACTGTCGTGGCTAGTAGGGCTCTTACCAGCTTCAAAAGTTCCTCACAGGATTTCTTTTCATCCATTGTCCAGATTACATTGGAAAGAGTGGCTATGTGTATGTGGACCTGTGGTTGAAGGAGGGAATCCAGACTTGACTTTAGACAGATTATCCAAGAGGTCTGTGCCCATAAAAACAAAAACAAAGACTTAAGAAGTCATTAGTTGTTAGGGCTAGCTAAACCCCACAGCATGGAAGTGATTCCCAGGTAATAGAAGATCCACACCTGAGAAAGGAGAACTGGAAAAGAGAGACCAAGCAGCAGCAGGTTCCAACAGGCTTCGCGGGGCGTCCTCCCATGGAGCACTGGAAACCAGGTATATTCTGGGATGGAGCCAGAAGCAGCCATCCCAACCCAACAGCACACCCTGTGACCAAGAAGCAGAATTATTCAAGGATGAATAAAGGATGGTATTTGAGTATTTTCATTCTGCACTTAGCTGAGCTGAGCCCTGTCCTCTTAGCATGGAGCCGGGGAGGAGGAGTAAAACAAGAACCTAGCCAGATGTTTTCAATGATAGTCATTTTAAAACTTTCCTAAATTTGTTCCCATTTAATTGGACCCTACTCTGTATGTGAGACCTAGATTTTAGCATATTGATTTCTATGAACTGTGGTAGAGCATTTGACTCATATGGGTAAGGCACTGAGTTAAATCCACTTAATAAATAAATAAAAGTATTTGTCCATCTACAACTAAAAAGTTTAAAATTTTTTTTTAATTATTTAATTATTCAGAGTCAATTTAGAGTTGAATAAAGGCTAACGTTCCAACCTCCAGTCAATATTAATAAAACAGGAGGTGTAGTGGGGAGGTGTTTTAGTCAGCTATTTCACTGCTGTGACTAAAAGAATTTTAGAGGAGGAAGGAAAAGTTTATTTGGGGGCTCATGGTTTCAGAGGTCTCAGTCCATAGACAGCTGGCCCCATTCCTTATGGCTCAAGATGAGGCAGGACATCATGGTGGAAGAGTGTCGTAGAGAAAGCGGCTCAAGACATCACATCAGAAAGCAGAGAGAGAGAGAGAGAGAGAGAGAGAGAGAAAGAGCTGACTCAATAAGAACAAAATATATACCCCAAAGGCATGTCCCCAATGACCCACCTCTTCCAACCACACCCTACCTGCCTCCAGTTACCACTCAGTGAATCCATTTCTGGGGATTAATTCACCGATTGGATTAAAGTTCTCATAACCCAAACATTTCTCCTCTGAACTTTCTTGCATTGTGTCATGCATGAGCTTTTGGGAGACACCTAATATCTAACCCACAACATTCTGCTCCTGGCCCTGCAAAGATCCTGCTCATATTGTAGGGGACCGGCGAAGCGTCGGAGGGAGAGACCACCAAGTGACCACTCATGCAATTGGCAGAAGGGGATTCATTGATCTAGCATGCTAGGGCTCCGTGCCCACTCAAGAAATGAGAGCAGCCCAGAGCCCCGAGCAGGGGCTGAGCACTGCTTAAGTACACTTTTTTTGGGAGGGCGGGGATTTTACATACATCACAGTCTCCTTTAACAAATCATCATACACCGCGGGAAAATCAAATAATAATTCTGAGACATGATTAGTTCATTCATTGGTGGGAACAGGTCAGGCGGGGGTGATAGGTCAGTTCTAAAGCGGGGTACACATTCAAACTGATTGGTCCAGGCCCTACGATGCCTACGTGCAAGACCACACAGAGCCCTTAAGTTATTAAACAACCAAGCAGTCAGGGGAAATATTTACTGGGCAGTTCCAAGCATTGTCTTAACAGCTACAGGAATTTCAGGTTTTGCATGTAGCATAGGAACTTAACAATACCTAGTCCTTTACATTTTAACTCAGGCCTTGCAGCTTAGAAACTTTACAATACCCGGTCTTTTACCCTTTAACTTTTACACTTTAACTTCAATTTCTTTTACCCTTACAATATCAAAATGCATTGAGCCCATTTCTGAGAGTCCCCATAGTCCCAACAGTTCCAAAATTGCCCAAAAATCCAAATCCAAATCTCTTCTGAGATTCAAGGCAAACTCTCAACATGAGCCTCTATAAAAATCAAAAGTAAGTTACACTTATACACTGTAAGTAAGTTACAAAAGTAAGTTACATTTCATACACTGTACCCAGTGTATAAAGGTACAGAGTAAACATTTTCATTCTTTTTTTTTTTTTTAATTTTCATTCTTCAAAGAAGAAATAGGGATACAGAAAAAGGGATGGGACCAAAGCAAGACCAAATTCAGCTGGGCAAACAAGTTCTGTCGGTCCATGGTGTTCTCCCCAACGGGTTCATGCAGCTCGGCTCCTATGGCTTTGCTTTCCACGTGGCCTCTCTGTTGGCTTGTCTCTTCTCAACCCCTGCAGCTTCCTCAGCAGATGTTCCATGGTCCTGGCATTTCTTAACCTTAGCGGTCTCTACTGTGGCTTTGGCTTCCTCCTCACATCTCCATGGGCTGCCCCCAGGCACTCTGACCCTGATTCGCTCTGCCCAGCCTCCAGGACCTTCCTTGGTGGAAGTTTCCATGACCCCCTAACTCCAGCATCCTGCAGTCCTGAAGAACCATCACTAAGTGGTTGATGCCAAGGTCTGCTGCCATCTTGAGCAGTAGCCAAGCCTCCTTGGAGCAACCTCTGAGTACCTGGGTGACTGAGCCTGGTGAAACAACTTCCTAGGCCACCCTGTGCCAGCAGGGTGCCCCACTGGTCTCTTCTCAAAGGAATTTTTACTTTGACTCCCTTGAGCCTGAGATGGGTGTGGTCTCGCCAGTTCCTGAGATGCCCTCAAACCATCTTTCTTCTGATCTCTGGGCAAAGTTTTTAGCATTTCTTTAGTGGTGGTAAAGTCTTTAACAACTGCAGCTTCCTTAGCCCCATTTTCTCCACCTTTCAAGTACAGATTTTTCAAATCTTTCTGCTCTGCTTTCTGCTCTTGAATATCACAATAAATTTGGCTCAAAGCTACCAGCAATATCCATGCCATTGCCTGAATGCTATGCTGCCTAGAAATTTCTTCTGCTAGATTAAGAAATCTATCACCTTTCAATTCGGCCTCACAGAACGTCTCAGGACATGGGCAAAATGTAGATGTCTTCTTATCCAGAACATGAATGGCCTCCAGTCCAATTTCTAGTAGAGTCCTCCTTGTGCTCTAAAACCTCATGAGCCCCGTCTTTGCTGCCCACAGTCTTATTGGCATTCTGGTCTTCCGAGCTCCCACCAGAATCTTGTATTAAACTCTACTTTCAACAATCTAGAGTTTTTCCAGCTTACAGCTCTAGACTTTTCAAGACTTCTCCCATAAATTCCAATAAGCTCCCAAAACTTCTAAACCACACGGTCAGGTTAGGCACAGCAACTTCTCAGTACCTCCACTTGTCAGTACCAGTTTCCTCTTGGTCAGTTTTTTCACTGCTGTGACTAAAAGATCTGAAAAGAACAATTTTATAGGGGGAAAAGTTTATTTGGGAGGCCACCATTTCAGTGGTCTCAGTCCATAGACAGCAGGCTCCATTCCTGGGGGTTTGAGGAGAGGCATTTCATGGCAGAAGAGTGTGGAGGAGGGAAGCAGCTCACATGATGATAGGAAGCAGAAAGAGAGACTCCACTCCTGATAGGAAATATGTGCCCCAAAGGCTTGTCCCCGTGACACACCTCCTCCAGTAACCCTATCTGCCTTCAGTTACCTGTTAATCCATCTCAGGTGATTAATTCACTGATTGGGTTAAGGCTTTCATAATCCGATTGTTTCACCTCTAAGCCTTCTTGCACTGTCTCACACATGAGACATCTCACATTTCGGGGGACATCTCACATCCAAACCATAACAGGAGGAAAACCTAGATTTGCATTTACATTAAATACATTTAAACTTCCAACAACACAGTATTCATATGACACAGCATTATTGAGTGTTGTATTCTTTTCAAACTGTACATTTGATCTAGGATTTTCTTAAAAATATGTTTAGCTTAATTATACTTAAATTTAGTTTAATTATTCTCAAATCAGTGGGCCATTTTCTTCAAATTTCTTCTGTTGAGTAAAGGTCCTGAGAGCTACACTGGATAGGTCATCAAAATAGGAATAGGAAAGTTCTGTCTATTTATAAGACAAGCACTTAGATTTACATTCCATGCATATTCATTCACTAAACATTAATTGAACATCTATGTTAATAAAAATCTTCCAAAGCTTGGAAATAAGGGGTGTGTGACAGCATATCTCTTTATTGTCTCTGTTGGGAAAAGTATAAACGGCAGCCATACCCCAGAGAAAAAACCCCAACATGGCGCCTAAGCACCTCTTCTTCCTACCTTCTTCTTTTCTGCAGTGGCGCGAAAAGTTCCCGCCCGTGTGAACTCTCCCGCCGGCGCCAATTTCAAATCTCGCTGGCGGGGAACCTTAGCCCCAATGAGAACTAATTCCTGGGCTCCGGAGCTGATATCTGAAAGAACTTGCCAATAAACGGGTTGCCTGTCATTTATCTAAGCCCTACCATCTCCCCCTTAGTTCTATGTAAGCACACAGCTTTTTGCAATAAAATTGGAATTATCCCGGCGAAGTGTCTTTGCGTGGGGAATTCTTTCAGTCTCACTGTGGCATGTCCGAGGAATGTTTGCATCTCTAGAGGAATAAACCTGTTTTTGACATTGCTACTTTCTAGTTGGAATGCAGACACTGTGAGGTTACTTATAGATTTCTGTCCTATAGAAAAAGTCTGGTGTCATTGTGGCACAGAATATTAACCAATGTTATATCTCATCTATAGTCTTATCCTAACATTCTGATATGTTTTTAGATCTGAAATGTCTCCTAAAGGCCCACATGTTAAAGATTTGGTCACCTGCCCATGACACTACTAGGAAGTGGTGAAATTTTAAGTAGCAGGATCTAGAGGGTCGTCTTAGATCATCCAGGTCATGACCTTGCAGGAGTTGTGTGACTCTGATCTCTTCCTCTTTTTTTTTTTTTCACATCCCAGCTATAAGGTGAATGGGCTCCCTCTACTGCACACTCCCACCATGACCCTCACCATAGACTCAAAACCAACAAGCCAAAAGGCCATGGACAGAAGCCTCTAAAACTGAACCAAAGCAAACCTTTCTTCTCTTTAAGTTGATTATTTTAGGCAGTTTGTCATGGTGGAAGAAAACTGACTAACATGTATTCTGTTTTCACAATTTCTAGAAATGCCAAATTCTTGAACATGCTTTCTGAGCCAGCATTAGTATGATATGTGTTCACTTATTAATTATTTAATCTGACTTTGGTATATATTTATTCCAGATTGGTATCTTAATCCAATTATTCTGCTATAACAAAATGCCACAAACTGAGGACTTTATGAAGAATTAGGGAAATCTTTAAAAATAAAGAGACTTCTTGGAGAAGGATGGGCAGTGGGGAAAGACAATGGGCTATGAAATCTCTGTCCTCCTTTGAAAATAATATGATTTCATCCCTCTATCTACCTCCATCTTTCTTTTCTTCATTTAAAAAAAAATCTCCATTCTCCCTTCCTCTCACTCATCCTCACCCTTCCTCTTCTCCTCTCCTCTTCTCTGCTAGCCCCCTCCTTCTTGCCACTTCCTTTTAGTTCTTAGAGGAATTAGGCAGGGGTCTTGTTCACGGAGAAGGGTCCGGGAAGGGAACTCATTTTTCTGCCTTTGCGATTGGAGCTCATTTTAGAAGAGAAAGGTCTAAAGGATCCGGGGATGAGAAAAGAGGCCAGGGAGTCAAGCAATCTACATTTATTTAAAATTATTTCCTGGCGTTGGCCATCCCCTTTAATAGGCAATCTAAAACAGTATCAATATTTATGTGCCACTTATACAGCTGGTACTAACACAGCCGGCACCTTTGTCCAGAGGCTGCCAAGGATTCTAAAAGACTCTGGTCTGAGTTTTTGGATGAGGAGAGCAAATTGCTCCCTGGAGCAGAAATCACTCTTGCAGGGCACAAGGGGACCCATTCAGAGCTCAGAAAGAGGAATCTGCTCAATGGTCCCTGACAGCCCTGCCTGGTTAATGCAGCTCCCCAGAGCAAGTGACTCCTTTTTATATGACCAATTCATTCAGGCTCATTATCTCCATAATCAAGCCAGGACCCCCGGGTACAGAACAGACCAGAGAGTATTCTCCTCCACCCAAGGAGAAGCAAAGGGAAGCTCCAGATTGGGATGGAACAGAAAGCAAAGTTCCTGACTCTTGATCTAAACCAGACTTAAGCTTTGGTGCTCGATATACACTTGAGAACACAAGGGACAAACTTTGTGTTTGCCCTCCCAAGGATATTGAACCAAGGACCCACGGTTTCATTCCCAGGCCTCTGGTTGATGTTTCAAAGTGAGTTCTGCTCAGGAAGTTAAGGACCCTCTCCCTAGTCCCATATTTTTTTAATTTGCACCCTTAGCAGGGAGCCAGATTAATGAAAAGCAGAAGAAGGGGATCATCTGCGAGGGAAAGCTCCTTACTAGCTGGAGTTGGAAAGACCCTTTGCTTGATGAAAGGGCTTTCAGCCATTGCTCTCTTCCTCTCTCTCTGCAAGTGTAAATGAGACTTCCCATAACTAACAGAAATGTATTGTGCATCTCAAAATAGCTAGAAGAGAGGATTTTGAATATACATAACATAAAGAAATGATAGAAGTTTAAGGTGACAGATATGATAATGACCCTGACTTGATCATCACACAATGCATGCATGAATCAAAACACCACTGTGCCCCACAACTCCGTACAATTATTACGTGCCAACCAAAATAACAATAATCACCCGTGTGGTCCAGGTTCAGAGGATAGCACATTGAAAAGACACCCTGAAGTGACCAAAAGGTGATTTCCAAAGAATTAAGGTTCATTACCTGAGCATCTCACACACCATGAAGAGGACAAGAGATCATTGCTTTCCTTCTTTAAAATCTGTTGCAGAAGCTGTCCCTGCCCATCCTGCCCCTGTCTATCACCCTCAACTCCCTGGGAACAACACTGCATTCCTTTGCCTTAGAAGACGGATCCCACTCTGCAACCTGTGGGGAGACAAGCACTGGACAGTCCTCAACTAGTGAGTGTGGAGTAACTTAATCAATACCCCGGGGTCCTTGCCCTAAGGAGGAGGACCACCCTGTCATCCCAGGTTCCAAGTGGGATTGATTCACCTGTCCACACCAGTAAGTGGCTTCTTTGTTCCTTCCTGGTAGCCTCCCCTTTCCTTCCTTCCCTTCCAGTCACACCTCCCAAATCAACTTGCATCGGATTTCTGTTTCAAGGTCTGCTTTGGGGGCAGCACCAAGCAAAGACATCTCCCTTCCCCCCATTCCTTCCTTCCTTCAGCCTCACACCTCGTACTTCAGAAAATCCCTGAGGAAAACGCCTCTTCCCAGGCAAAGTTACACATCCCTTGTGCAGGCAAGTGGGAGGAGAAGGTAGGAGGGGACTATTCCACTTTTCATTACTTTGGTTCTCTCATTTAAAATACAGCCTTCACTCAAGTCTGGGATTATGTAAAACCACCTGCAAGGGGTGGGTGAATTGTGAGCTGAATTCTGAATAATAATAATAATAATAATAATAATGTTAATATCTATCAGAATCTATGTCTTAATGTCACATGTTGAGGGCCTTTTAAATAACATGCTCCCCCTCCCCCCACAGTTCTAGAGTCTGAAGTCCAGGATCAAGGTGTCATCAGATTCAGGGTCTGGTGAGGGCCTGGTTTATGGTTATGGGTGCCTTGTCACCACTTCCTCACAAGCTGGGAGGGAGGAACTCTGGTCTTGTCAGCCCCTTCTCAGGGCAGTAATCCCACTCCCAGGCTCCACTCTCTTGACCTAAACACCTCCCAATGCCCGCCTCCCAATACCATCCACAGGGCTTTAGGCTTCAACCTGTGGACTTGGGGGACACAGATAGTCACACCACAGCAACCTGTGGACCTGCCTGGCCAGGGCTTGCGCCGGCAACAGGAAACCCAGTGCCTGAATCCAAGGCTTCTGCTCTCCTCATGATGCTCGAGGAGGGAGAAGCGGGTGGGTAAGGGGTGTGGGGAGGGAGCTGGCCCCGGGGCTCTGCAGGGACAGCAAAGGTGGGGGTCGAGGAGCTGCCATGGAACATTGTGAAGAGGAGCCCCTGGTCTCAGGCTCAAGGAGAGCCCTGGGGTGGCTTAGTCTGTCTTCCTTCAGAGGCAGTGGCACACAGGAAGTGACACACAGGAAGTGACACACAGGAAGTGGCACACAGGTTTTATAAACCACCTGGGCCACGGCCATCCTGTCCCGGAAACGCAGACCACGTAGGGGTGGTGGATTGTGAGGCGATTCTTTTTTTTTTTTTTTATAATTTTTTATTGTTGGTTGTTCAAAACATTACAAATTTCTTGATATATCATATTTCACACTTTGATTCAAGTGGGTTATGAGCTCCCATTTTTACCCCATATACAGATTGCAGAATCACATCAGTTACACATCCACTGATTTACATATTGCCATACTAGTGTCTGTTGTGTTCTGCTGCCTTTCCTATCCTCTACTATCCCCCCTCCCCTCCCCTCCCCTCCCCTCCCCTCTTCTCTCTCTGCCCCCTCTACTGACATTCATTTGTCCCCCTTGTATTATTTTTCCCTTTCCCCTCACTTCCTCTTGTATGTACTTTTGTATAACCCTGAGGGTCTCCTTCCATTTCCATGCAATTTCCCTTCTCTCTCCCTTTCCCTCCCACCTCTCATCCCTGTTTAATGTTAATCTTCTTCTCATGCTCTTCCTCCCTACTCTGTTCTTAGTTACTCTCCTTATATCAAAGAAGACATTTGGCAAAGAAGATTCTTAACTTGCATCACATTCTTTTCCTGGCCCCACCAAGCACCATCGTGGTGACATCCAGAGAAGAGAACATTCTTGTGGTCTTGTGGTGCCTGGGCTTCTTGGTTGGCTTGTCAGGTTGTTTTTTTCCTCCTCCCTCCAGTCGCTTTCTCTTTCCCTCCCTCCTTTCCTTTTGCTTCTCTCCTTCTGCCATTGGGTTTTTTTTTTTTTGGGGGGGGGGTGGCGTTAATTTAAAATAGGGCATTCACTGAAGTCTGGGATTATGTAAAACCACCTGCAAGCCTCACTCCATGTTTCATTCCCACCTTGGTCTAGTCATCACACTTGGTCCATACGCTCAAATTCTGTGTCTCACTTGCATCACAGTCAAGTGCAGGTGTAGGGGCAGAGGCTGGATGGGGGGAGCGTTGCTCTGTTCCATGCAGTCACACAGAAACCCTGGCTGTTGCTGATGATGGATTCTCCCCTTCTAGGGTTGCAGGGTCCTCCCTGGGGTCTTACAGAAGTATGTCCAGAAGTCTTAGTGGCAATGAGAACTAGAACTCCAAACTCAATCTCCAGCAGAGAGCTCACTGCACCACACACATGAACTCCTGGGATGAGGCCACCTTTGCCACAACCAGTGAATCGTGACACAGACACTCAAACCCCCCTAGTTAAGGCACGTGTTGATCTGGGCACCACTGAGATTAGAATTGTTTAGGAACCTGTGTTGATTTGTAAGGCTGTGACCTCTGAAGTTACAAGATACCCGTCACCTCTGAATCTGTAGGGTCCCCAGCCTCCAATCAGCAGAACATCAGCTGATTGACCTACTTGAGATTTGACCAGGGAAAATTATTCCTACTTGTGTGGAATTCTGTGGGATTATAGGATTAACAGGTGCTGCTGGGGTGGCGGACCTGTTACTGTCACTGGCACCAGAGCAAAGAAAAAAGTTCCAGCTTTGAGAACAATGCTGCCCGGGGGGCCGTGAGATCTCAGAGGCGCTTTGGCATTTGGAGGCCCAGATGGGGCTAGTCGCAGAGTAAGGCAAGGAAAGGAAGAGAAGGGTGTTAGAGTCTGTAAACAAGTCAAAATAACACCTGGCATTTAGCCAGGGGAATGTTAGAGTTCGTAAACAAGTCTGGATGGTGCCTGGCAAAATGCCAGAGGGAGTGGTTTGAGAAGTAACAAAAGCGAGCCATTAAGTGTGGAGATTTCTTATTGGTTCAGTGCTGTATCTAGTTTATGCTAATTAGATAAGCTGTGTGGAATGTATAAATACTGCTCCTGTCCTGCAATAAAGGGCTCCTACTCCTGCTGTATCAACGTACACAAGTTATTCGTCACCCCCCGGTTATTTTGCTGCCGAACGAACTGCAGCAGATGGTGGCCCATTACGGGGAGCCCCGGGACACTCGGGGGTAAATGATGAAAAAAAGCTGCCCGTCCATAGATAAGACGGGAGCAAATCTGCTCATCCCTAGGCAGACAGGGCGAGAGGAAAAATGGTCATTTCAAGAAAATGGAGAAGATTGATACAGTATGTTTGTGTCTTGTTTTGTCTCAGTGTATTGTATTGTCTTTGTGATGAAAATATGGAAGGGGTGAGAAGTAAATTACTAAGGGAAGAAGGCACCCCAGTGGAACCAAGAATACTTAGGGCATGTGTTGATAAGAGCCCAGGAACTCTAGTCAGAAAGAAAAAGAAAGTTCAGAAGAAGAAGGATTATCAGGAAAAAAGTTGCAGCAAAAGGCTATTACTAAATACTTTTCGTTATCGGAGGGTGCGTGAAGCGGCGAGACGGCTGCCGATTGTGCGAGCTGGTCATGGCGCAGCAAGAATTTTCCAAGTGGCGACAGCTGGCTCTTCCACTGCCGCAAGCCCAAATCTAGACCTGACCTGGAGGCACAGTCTCACAGGCTCTTGCTCCCTGTGCCCAGTAGCAGTTTGAGTCCGGGACACTCCCCAGGGCCATCTGGGGCTGCCCAGGCACTACAGCCAGCAGAAGATGCTACTGGTGTCCCTGATGTTTGGTCATTTTCAATGCCAATAACTAAGCTACAATGGTTCTCCCACACCTGAAAGCTGATGAGTAATGAGCACTATTAATGCTTATTTCAAATGCAAAAAAAAAAACTTGAGATAATGTACTAAATTGTTCAAAAGGTTGTTTTCTTAGTAGAATACTACAGGATTTTCTTTAGCCATCCGGAGTTCCTGCCTTTGTCCCAGTGCCGGTGGAGACCAAGGTGGAAGAATTTTCAGTGTTGCTGAAAACTGGACGAGATTTCGGCTGAGAAACGGACGAGACTTCGGATCAAGCTAGTTGCCTGCAGAACTTACCTGGACTGTGATTTACCTGGACTGTGAGTTAATCTATTGAGACACTGCTTTACCTGGACTGAGACAACAAACTGTAATCTATAATTGTAACTCAGGTATCTTTGCTAACAGTGTCATTGCTGGTATAATTTTTCCAAGGGCTTCTTGCATGGAGCCATCAAGTGGCTTGGTATTGTGGCATTTTGTATCCTCCCTTTCTGTTTGTAGCAGGTTATTTATGGTGTTTCTCTAAAAACCACTATGGTCGTTATTTAAATTAAACAAAAGGGGGAAATGTTAGAGTCTGTAAACAAGTCAAAATAACACCTGGCATTTAGCCAGGGGAATGTTAGAGTTCGTAAACAAGTCTGGATGGTGCCTGGCAAAATGCCAGAGGGAGTGGTTTGAGAAGTAACAAAAGCGAGCCATTAAGTGTGGAGATTTCTTATTGGTTCAGTGCTGTATCGAGTTTATGCTAATTAGATAAGCTGTGTGGAATGTATAAATACTGCTCCTGTCCTGCAATAAACGGCTCCCACTCCTGCTGTATCAACGTA
This sequence comes from Marmota flaviventris, assembly GCF_047511675.1. Lineage (NCBI taxonomy): Eukaryota > Metazoa > Chordata > Mammalia > Rodentia > Sciuridae > Marmota > Marmota flaviventris. The sequence goes on from NC_092511.1 coordinate 90,042,667, forward strand.
CACAAGTTATTCGTCACCCCCCGGTTATTTTGCTGCAGCCGGACTGCGGCAGAAGGGACTTCAGAAGGGGAGGTCAGAGGCAGGTAGGCTGGGCAGAAAGCAAGATCCAAGATCAAAAGAGCAGTCGGCAGAGGCAGAGGCCGGGCTTCGGGGCAGTGTCACTCTGCAGGTCTGGACACCGCTCATCTGGGCTGATATCATTCCTTCATTGATAAAACCAGGAATGTTGGGATGGTCAGGATCACCAGAGCACCACGGTTCAGCCTGATGGCTCTGATTTACCCTGGCTTTCCTCTCCCTTCTGGAACAGTCCCTGTGGTGTCTAATGACAGGAACTTGCTGCCTCCTATGCATTTTGTACAATTTATGCAATTGCTACTACATTACTGATGATTTGTTCAACCTGCTTTTTGGTTCAAATAGAGTAATTGATATATTGAGATGTACGTTTGTATTAATCAGGAGTCTCCAGAGAAACCAAACCACACATCTTCATCTATTTATAAGTCTATCTATCTCATATTAGTACATATTAATATGTATATTAATTAGTATATATATAACTAATATATAAATACTAGTATTTATGTATTATACTATGTGGACATTGCATATTACAATAGACTATTATACATATACAATATGTACATATTATATACTATGTATGGCATAATACAGACATATACAACTATATATGTGAATATATACTAATACACACACACATACCTATTCCTGATATATAGATACTGATATATATGTGTGTGTATATGTGTGTGTGTGTGTGTATAGAGAATTGACTCCCCTCATCATGCAGACTGAGAAGTTCCAAGATCCACAGTCAGCAAGCTGTTGACCAGGAGAGTCTAGGTCTCTGGGAGCCTCCTTAGATGTCTAGCCTCCAAAATTTGAGTCCGTAGGCAGGAAAAGACCCAAATCCCACCTTAAAGATAGGTGAGAGAGTGAGTTCTCCCTTCCTGGCCTTTTCGTTCTATTAAGCCTTCCACAGATTGCGCGAGGCCCACCCACATCAGGGAGGGCAAACGTGCTGTATTCAGGCTACCAAATGAAACGGTAAACCCATCCAGAAATACCCCCACAGACACACCCAGCATGATGGGAAGCCAAGTATCTAGGCACCCTCTGGCCTATTCAAGTGGCTGCACAGAATTAGCTGTCACAGTGGTCTTGAAAATGAACAGGGGCTCTTCTTTGACCCGCAGCAGTGCTTCTCAGAACGTGTGGTCCCTGAACCAGCGGCAGCAGCTTCACCTGAGAGCTTGTTGGAAATGCAGACTCTCAAGCTCCAACTCAGACCTTCGGCCTCAGACACTGGGCCTGGAAATCTGTGTTTCAGCCATTCCTCTGGTTGTAGGATGCTCCTTGGAGTTCTACACCCATTGGCCCAGAGACTGCAAAGCTGAAGTGATTTCCAGGGATCTTCTTGACTCTTGGGGAATTATATAGTAGCACCACTTTGTGTCTTTCTGACCTGCTTATTAAGGGCTCCCATCTCCCATGTATATTTGGCTTTATGATGACTCTGTATAGATAAAGGTGACGATGAGGCTCTTTTCCAGTGCAGAAGTTTCATCTCAGTAATAAACAATCTAGTTACTCCTACCATCATACTTCATCACAGTACACTCGTCTCCTTCCCCCCTTCCGCCCCTTTCCTTCCCTTCTTGCAATGGGTAGGATACAGTCTGAGTGTCCCCCAAGGGTGTATGTGATAGATGTTTGATCCCCAGTGTAGCCATATTAAGGGCTTGTGGAACCTTTAAGAGGTACAGGCAAATGGTTAGGTCACTGGAGCCATAACCATGGGAAAGGATTAATGTAGTTGTCCTGGACACTGATTAGTTCCTCAAAGAGTGGATTGTTATAAAAGAGCAAGACTAGCCCCTCCCCTGTCTCTGACTTCCTGTCTCATGGTGTGATCTCTTTCTGTTACAACAAGTGCTTCCACCATGATGCCATCCTTCATGTTGGGATGCAGTCAGGGAAACCCTCACCAGAGGTCAGACAGATGGGGCTGCCCAATCTTAGAGTCTAGCCTCCAAAATGTGAGCTAAATAAACCTCTTTTTTAATATAGTATCCAGCCTCAAGTATTTTATTATAGCGACAGAAAACAGAAAATCCTCTTTCTCTATCTTCTCCTCTCTCTTCCTCTCTCTCCCTCTTTCCCTCCCTTCCAGTCACTCATCCCCTATGGTGGATGCAGTGATATGAAGCTCAGCTTGACCTTTAGGAATGAAGGTGAATGAAGGAGACTGCCTTTGGCTATCAGCCATCTTTGGGGGCTGCCTGGCCTGAAGACTACCCCTTGCCCAAAGTCACACCTACTTCTCAAAGGCATTTCCCATCCAGTGACCAAGGGATGTGGGGCTTATCAACCTGGCCCAGCACCTCTTTCCAATGCAGGGAAAGGCTGGAGGACCATGCTGCTCAGAGCTCTTGCTGACCCACCGAGGAACCGGCTTCACAGCTAAGCTCCTCCTCCTTTGCGGTTTGGCTTCAGGCTCCTCCCTCCACAGATGTGGATCCCGTGCAGTCTCCACCAAGAGTCCTGCATGTCAATCACAAACTCGGTGTTGACCTCCTGGGAACCCCATATGACAAGTCACCAAGGTAACACCAGTTGCCATTTACTGCAGCAGACACTTGTGCCACTGATATTAATGTCACAGACCTTCCCTGTACTCACACTCACACACACACACACACACACACACGTTTTAGTACTGATCAATAGAAACCACAGCAAGACTGACTATTTGATAGCTCTGGAAATAAAAGTCAAGTAGGCAGAGTCTCTCCTAAGTAGAGAAAACTTGCCGGGCGCAGTGGCACACACCTGTAATGTCAGCGGCTCAGGAGGCTGAGGCAGGAGGATCACCAGTTCAAAGCCAGCCTCAGCAGAAGTGAAGCACTAAGCAACTCAGTGAGACCCTGTCTCTAAATAAAATACAAAATAGGGCAGGAGATATGGCTCAGTGGTCGAGTGCCCCTGAGTTCACTCCCCAGTACCAAAAAAAAAAAAAAAAAAGAGAGAGAGAGAGAGAAAACTTGACACACACCTTAAACCTGTTTTCAGGTGGACCCTTGCAGATCCTTTAGCCATCCAAGGTATTGATTTTTTCACTCAAAAATCTTCCTTTGACCTTCAAAGCGTTCATTTGCAGAGGGTCAAGGGCTGGCACCATTTCATGCTCCTGACGTGACCCAGGCCTTTCCATCTTCCTGTTCCGTTGCTGTCCATCTGGAAGCCGAGGCCCTCCTCCAGCCCACTCTGTTGCGTTTCCATGAAGCCGGGATCATCCTCACAGACCCGCACAGAGGCTGCAGCCTCTGGCACAGAGAAGCCAATTGTGTCTTCTTGGTCAATGCCAGGCATTCATGTCTTTTTGTCCCCCCTCCCAGCTCGAAAGAAACCCAGGCACGCTTGAAGGCATGATATCCTTGGCTCCAAGTCTAACGTATTCTTTTTTCTTTTTTCAAGAAATGAGTCATTGTCTCCATCAAACAAGTACTAATTAGCATGGCCTTAGTGTTAATCCTACTCTTTAAAAAAATCATCTTTTTTTGATAGAGGGGCACACATGTGAGTCAAGGGAGGACAATAAACAGCAGGTTTATTGTAAAGCCCCAGATGATGGCCCCAGAGCAGAAGGAAAGCAGTCCTCATGGTCTGTGTCTGCACAGTGAGTTCACACTGGAGAAGGGACATCTGCTGCCTGCAGGAGCCAGGACTGGCCTTGACCTCTACACATGTCACCCAGGGAGAATGACGACATCTAATCCAACTCTCTCTGTTAGAGGGGCGTAGAATCCTGACCCTGGGTGGACTCCTGATACCACATAGGATCAGAGAGGCCAAGTGCCCTCCAAGGTCACACAGGACCTTCATTATAATGCCAGGTTTCTTTTCTACTGACCTCACCCCTTCATCTACATACACCCAGTCATTTTGAGCTGATTAGGCCTCTGGCTCATTGGACCATGCTTTCTTTAATTTCACATGTTTGGTTTTAGAGCTGATTTCTATGAAAGAAAATCAATTGAACATCAAGGTCTTCGGTCATTCCATGGTAGCCTTTAAATAATCTCATTGAGGGATTCTTTTTAAACATTTATAATTCATTTTGAAAGCATTTTCCTTATTTCTTAGTTATTTTACCTTTACATTTTTTTTTTTTAAATTTTGGGCCAGGCGCAGTGGCGCACTCCTGTAATCCCAGTGGCTCAGGAGGCTGAGGCAGGAAGATCGGAGTTCAAAGCCAGCCTCAGCAACTTAGGGAGGCCCTAAGCAGCCCAGGGAGACTCTGTCTCTAAATAAAATTTAAAAAGGGCTGGGGATGTGGCTCAGTGGTTAAGTACCTCCGGATTAAACCCTCAGTACCCTGAAAAAATTGATTTAAAAAATTTCTGTGACTTATACACAACTTAAAAATTGCTGTTTTAACTGTTTTAGGTTCATGGTTCCGTGGAAACGAGCACATTCACATTGTTGTGCAGCTGTCGCCACCATCCCTCCAGAGCTTGTTTCTTCTTCCCAAATGGAAACTCTGTGCCCCTGAAACTCCCCCTCTAATCCCCCTTCAGCCCCTGGCAACCATCAATCTATTTCCTGTTTCTATAGACCTGATTATTCTAGAAGGCTCATACCAGTGGAATCAATCAGTCATTCTTTATTCCTTTGTGTCTGGCTTATTTCATTCAATACCACGACCTCGAGGATCTGCCTGGTATAACATCTCTCCGAATTTCTTTCCTTTTGAAGACTGAATAATATTCCACCTCACATTTGTACCCTGTTTGGCTGATCCATTCCTCCACCAATAGATGCTTGGGTTGCTTCCGCCTTTTGGCTGTTGTAAAGAATGTTGCTCTGAACCGGATGCACAAATACCTCTGTGAATTTAAGACAGCTTTGTAAGTTGAAATTTATTTTTAGAAAAAATAAAATCACATTTTCTTCAGGCAAAACGCGAATCCTGTTTGCAATGGGGCCTTGCTGTTTTATAGTCAGTTTCAATGACATTTAGGCTGCTTGGGTATTTTACAACTAATGTGGATAAAGACAAAACAGACACCACTGACCGAAGGGAGCACAGCCCTCTCAGAATGTCCCTCAGGAGGACAGGGTTGGTTTGATTTCCCTGTGGCCAGTGACTTCTACAGCACCTGGCGGAGGAGGCTCTCCACATGTTCTTTTAACAATATTTTTTGATGGAAAATTACATGAAAACATTGATTTTTTTTTCAACCATTTATTGTATTGATTTAATCATTTAGATTTTATCTCTAAGAAAACTTTTCCTTTGGTACCTACCCAGCTATAGAAACTATTTCCTATAATAACCATCACCAGATGGCAGTCAGAAGAAATCTTTCCAGAACTACAAGTTTGAGACTTCATAGACAGAGACACACCTTGACAATAGTGAGGTCTCTGCCTTTGTGCTTTTAATGGGTCAAGGAATTTTGAAAACCGCTCTGATACCTTGTATCTCTATGAGAGGTTTTAAAAAGATAAGCCCTTCTGGGTGTGGAGGTGCATGCCTGGAATCTTGCAACTCAGGAGGCTGAGGCAGGAGGATTACAAGTTGGAGGCCACCCTGGGTAACTTAGAGAGACCATGTATCCAAATAAAAAATTAAAAAGGGCTGGGAATGTACCTCAGTGATAGAGCACCCTGGGTTCAATCCCCAGTATTGCAAATAAATGGAAGGAAGAAAGGAAAGAACAGGGGGAAAAAAGATAGAAAAAAGAAAACAATAAACTAAAAAGATAAGCACTGATCTCTTTAACTGCTACTCAAGACCCCTATTTAGGGTCCTGCTGACCACATTCTCCTGTGTCTTTTAATGTGTTCTACTTTCTCCTGGACTTCCAGGAATTTAGTAGTTACAGCTGCTAATTAAATTTGGACTGAATACTTCTGGTAAGAATTCTCACGGCTGGTGCAAATTTTTTCATGTCCCATCCCAGGAAGGAAGCACATGGTGATCTGGTGGCCCCGCACCTGGTGATGTTGGTGCTGCCCGGTGGACTCATGCTGCTCCACCTAATGGTAGGTCCCCTGCTAATCCTTCCCTTCAGCCTTCTAACATCTGTTGGGGATTGTTGTCTCTGTTCATTACTTCATGGAGGACAGTGTTTCTCTTCTAAACAGGGCTCAGACTGGGATCATCATCTCTGGCTCCATCAAACTCTCCTGAGCCCATGGCTGCCTGTGGGTGGGGGCTGGGGAAGGAGGAAGTTTCAATACAAAAGCTACCGAGGAGCAGCAAGCATTTGGAGGCCTTTATGCTGGGTGACAGTTCTCTCCTCGCCAGCTGTCAATCACCATACATCTCCTGCAGGGCCTGGAGGTGGGTGGTTCTTGTAAGTGGAGACCCTCATGTCCCTTCTGCAAATGCCAATGCACAAGGACACTTCAGCCATGTCCTGGTGTTCTCTGTCCCATCTGGTTGCAGATGTGGCTTCCAAAATGGCCACCACTGACCTTACATTGGATGCAGGCTTTATTCAAACATCACAGGAGCTGGTGCAATGAGAGATACATAGAAGGGCCACTGGGTTCCATGTCCTTGACCCAGATTCAGATTGCCAGCCACACAACTCCTTAAGCTCATCTGCTCGGTGCACTCTCTCCTCCATGCCCCCAAACTGGACCTTCTCAGTAGGAAGACAGTCCCGGACACAGCACCTGCTCATAAAATCCAGATGTTCTTTCTGTTTTTTTTGCTTCATTTGGAGCGTCCCAAGTAAAAAATTGTGAACTTTGTCTTTAATTCTATTTTTCATCTGCGCAGAAGGTGTGTGAGTCAGATTGGGTTAGGTGACAATCTATCTGATAAAAATGAAGCCCCCAAGTCTGAGTGGCACAACAAAAGTTTGCATTTTTTTCCTTGCTTCTCCAAAGGTCCATATGGTCACAAAGAGCCCATGCCACGTGTGTTTTAGGGAAAACCTTCCTGCAGGGAGCTTGTTGCGGGGCCAAACGACTAGGAGACTGGGTTTCACTGAGTTGGCACAAAGGGCCCTCCTGACTCCTTTGGGTCTGCTTACTAAGGACAACTGGTGCGAGGCCAGCCTGGTTTTGCTGTCATTGTAACCTTGGCTGATCTGGGAGCTTCTACCTACTTCTAACCACCCGAGGCTGCCCACACCAACTAAACTAAAACAACAATCCAGACACACTCTGACCTTGTAAATGGCCAGACTGGTCGGGTCAGTTCTTCACAAGAGCCCGACCTCATGCCTGGCATTCAAAAAGCTCTACGAAAGGGTAGCTGGTTTTATTTTATAGACAGGAAACCTGAAACTCGGTTATATAACTTACCTCTCAGTCAGTGATCGAACTTGGAAAAAGACCCAGCTCAGCTTGATTCAGAAAGTTTAGTCTCGTTTCACCTTGCCAACCAGCCTCAGTGGAGACAGGCTGCTCTGTGGAGCCCTTGAATGCCAGAGTAAGCCTCTCAGTTACTCTCCTCTGCAGGTAATTGGGAGCCATCGATAGTTGGGTGAGGAGCACCAACAGAAGTGATGGCTCAATGTGTGTGCAGCACAGCGCAGGGTAGATGTCAGTGAACAGGAGCTAGAGGCAGGGAGACGAGTTTTGATTCTTAGACAAGGACTTCAACGAGGCTGCAAGCAAGTGAAATAGATTGTCCGCAAGAGAGATTGCAAGGAAAGAAGGAGAACGTGGTGAAGGCCTGGGAACAGGGAGGAGAAACACAAGATGATGTGGAGCTTCTAGGTGTTCCTGGGAAGAGGGTGATGATATTTGGGAAGGGGACACCTGCTTCCTAGGTCTGAGAATCAAAAAACTGGAATTTACTTCTCAGCTAAGCCACTAATGGAATGATCCAGGATTTCTGGGCAGATCTTTTTTTTTTTTTGTACTGGGGATTGAATCCAGGGGCACTTTACCACTGAGCCATTTCCCCAGCCACCACCTCCCCTGCCCCTTTTTTTAACAGGGTCTCACAAAGTTTCTTAAGCCCTCACTAAGTTTCTTAGGGCCTCGTTAAGTTGCTGAGGCTGGCTTTGAATTTGCAATCCTCCTGCCTCAGCCTCCCAAGCTGCTGGATTACAGGTATGTGCTGCCACAGCCAGCTAAAATATTTATTTTAGGAGGATTTATTTTCAGTATTTTCCAGGAAAGGATTTTCTGGGACGAATGGGAGACAGCATGGTAATTCATGTTAAATGTTACAGTGGTTCTTTTTTTAAAAAAAAAAAAAATTAGTGCATTGTAATTATCCACACAGTGGGACGGTCATTACATATCTGTACATGCACACAGGGGCAGATCTTGTTTGTAAGTGTAACTCAACAAGGAAAAGAAGGTGGACTAATTGATTGATGAGATGGGAGACTCTTTAGAGAGGGATGTGTGTTTGTGAGTGTATGCACATGTGTGTGTGATGTGCGCAGGTGAGTATGCATGAGAACAGATATGTTGAGGAGAGACGTGTCTGAGCGTGCAAGACTGTGGATATGAGTGTGTGCATTGGGTGGAGGGATTCCTGTGTGAGTGGGAGTCTATATATGAGATACCATGTGTGCGTGCAAGTGTGTGCATATGTGTGTTTGTTGGCTAGGTGGGTGTGTTCGTGGTGTGTGTGAGCGTGCATGCCGAGCGCAGTCTCTAAACTGAACACTCATTTTAAGCAGCAGGTGCAAGGCTGCATCCCGAAGTGAAGGTCCAGAAACGGACATCTCTTTCCCTTCTCTCAGAGCTGAACTTGCAAGAAAGGTGTCCTGCATTTGGGCCCCTCTACTCCAAATATTCAACTTGCCCTTTCTTTTTAGGATAAATATAGAATTATTTTATTTATATTCTTTTAATATTTTAGTTTACAGAGGAACTACCAAATGGCACACTTCCTTTATGCCCTTCATCCCACTTTCCCTAAGTGATAATGGAACAACTCTCAACAACAAGAAGCTGACATGATCACGGCAGAGCCATAGACTGTTTAAATTTCACAGTTTTCCCACTAATGTCCTGTGTGTGTGTTTGTGTATATGTGTGTTCCATCAACTAGTCCAAGATGCTACATTTAGGTGCTTTTTTTTTTCCCTAGTTGAATTTTATTAATTGTTACAGGAATGGTCTAACATCAGTGATTTAAGGGAGGAAGCATCCACCTTCCCAAACTGGGCTCTTAATTTTATTAAATTCCATTAGAATTGCTCAGACATTTTATTAGGAATATTAGTTACTTTCCAGAAGGGGTTTCAAATTACAAGAAATTTAGACCATACTTTTCCTAACATTTAAAAAAATTCTTTTCATTTTTAATCTTTAGTTATACATGGCAGCAGAGTATATTTTGACATATTTATACAGACACGGAGTACATCTTATTCCAATGAGGATCCCAGTCTTGTGGTTGTTCACGATGGTGAGATTCACTGTGGTGTATTCATATCCGTGCATAGGAAAGTTACGTCAGATTCATTCCACTGTCTTTCCTTTTCCTATCCCTCCTCCCTCCCCTCTATTCTCCTTTGTCTAATCTACTGAACTTCTGTTCTCCATCCCTCCCCTTGTTTTGTGTTAGTATTCACTTATTAGAGAGAAAATTCAACCTTTGGTTTTGGGGGATTGGCTTATTTTGCTTAGCATAATAGTCTCCAGATCCATCCATTTCCTGGCAAATGTCATAAAGTCATTCTTTTTTATGGCTGAGTAATACTCATTGTGTATATTATACCACATTTTTTTTTTATCCATTCATCTGTTGAAGAGCACCTAGGTCGGTTCCAAAGCGTAGCTATTGTAAAGTAAACTTCTATAAGTATTAATGTGGCTGTGTCACTGTAGTATGTTGATTTTAAGTCCTTTGGGTATGTATATAACAAGGAGTGGGATAACTGGGCCAAATGGTGGTTCCATTGCAAGTTTTCTAAGGAATCTCCATACCACTTTCCAGAGTGGTTGCACCAATTTGCAGTCCCACCAGCAATGTATGAGTGTGCCCTCAACTTGCCTTTTTACATGAATTAAATAATACTGCCATATGCCTGAGTCATAAGGATTTACCTTGCAAGTAGCCACACACCCCTGCCCTAGACAATTAATCATCTGAGTAGGGCGAGGACACCTTCACCCTCTGGCACCTACTGGGCTTGTAGCTAGAGGAGGCCTCAAAGCTGGTTAGAGGCAGAGGCGGGCTAGTTCACGAGATCACAAACTGGCTGTCAAAGTATGGACGGAGTTCCCAGGGCAGACAAGAGATGTTTTAAAAGCCATTTGAAAGACTTGACAAATGCAAATTAGATCAAGAGCTTTAGATATATGTTGGTGGGGGAAGGATTTTTTTTTTTCCTTTCAAATACAAGGAACTCTCGATTCAAAGGAACAGATGTATAATTAAGAGTGATATTTCACCCACTGGACCATCATTTCCTGCAAACTTCTAAACTTACCTACTTTTAGGTGAGAAACATGTTGCATATTGATCTCAGGAAGAAAATCTGACTCAGGCAAGATTTGATCAAGGTTAATTTCCCACCGCTGGGGGATCCAGAAGCATTCTAAAATATCGCATTTACTTCACTCGATACTAAGCAAATCCAAAATCATCCTGCTGTGTCTGTGTGCGGTCTTCTAGCTTTTTACAGTCATAAATCAGCCTTATCTAATTATCTATTTATTTTTAGAGGCCCAGTCTTTTCTCAAAAGTTTTTAAAACATCTTCATCCTCTCAAATGGAGGAAGGTAGGAGAATTTTAATCCCTGTGAGCTGACTTTATTTCTCTAAAGTCATCAGAGAAAATCCTGCAGGGGCCAAGGCACACCTCCCCATGTTGACCCTGAGGTTGGTGGTCCCATCCCAAGACAGCTGATGCACGCGTGTGGCCTATGTGGCCAGCTCAGCAAAGCACAGGTGTGTTCAGGAGAGCCAGGTGTCATGCACACTTCCTCCTCAGAGGGTTCCTGCTCTCTTGAACATCTCCTTGTCTCAGGCTATTTCTGGTCTCCTGTTTGTATGGCATGCTCCAGACAAGGTTATTCCCAAGGTCCATATCAGAATGCCCAGCGAGCACCGACTACAGTTCTTAGATCCCCTAGAATCTCCTCTTGTCCCAACCCCTTGGTCTTTCCTAATGGGAAATATCACTCCCACAGCGGGAACCCTGGGTAGTGAGACTCGGCGGCCTGAGAATGATTTCTGTGCAGGGACATGGATGACTTTGTAGGACAAATTGAAAAGTTTTTAAATATATCTGGGCATCCCTAATTTTCCCTTAGGGCTTCGGTATGTACCTCTCATTCCTCAATTCACCTAGAATTTTGTAAAACCGGAAGGAATCCACAAGCACATCCATGGGCGTAGCCGTTAGAGATGGGGGCCCAAAGGGTGTGGCCACCCAGAGGCAAAGGTGCTTGTCCTTTTCTCCCATTTTGCTCCTTGCTAGTCTTAGTGTCTGGATCAAATTGAGGAGCTACCCACCACTGTCTTTGCACCACACGGTGGGTGCTGTGGTATCTTCACATTTGTCTCTCTTTGACCTTTTGAATCATGGAGAATGTAATTGTTATACCTGCTTCCTCAAGAGAGTTAACTGTCTTGTCCCAAAGGTGCATCCCTCATGGAAAAGGGCTTGGAATTCCCAGATCAGAGGGTAGATGGAATTGCGGACCACCTCCCATCTCGAAATGCAAGCTTGGAAAAGGAGGCTCTGGGGGTCTTCTTGCTCCCCGACCTGGGTACTAGCACATCCCATAGTACCTGGCAGCCATTCAGTAACTATTCTAGGATAAGGAAGTCTAACCTCTCCCACCCTCATTCACCTTCAGACGTCCTTCGAGTCTTCCTATATGTCTCCAAGTCCCAGGAATAAGGACACTATCAGTATTTTTGTTGCCTATCTGTCCTTTCTCCTTGTGGTCTGTGCCAGCCTCTCCCTTCAAAGTGAGAACAGGGCTCTGCTGGCAGCTCTCGACCATCGGTGTGTTGGGTCAACTCAAGCTGAGTTCAGTCAAGCCCAATGCCTCACACCTTCCCAGTTCCTCTTTAAACAAATTATCATGTGGAAAAAATCTTTCCTGTTTTCCTGCAATTTCTTGTAGCCACTTGACCCTGGCCCCATGGAGCCATTCATTTCTGGATCTGTACTGGCCACATGTGCATTATCATCTTCAAAATGGACAGTCTTGGGCTTGCAGTTTTGTTTTTAAGGGTTCCTGACCTTGGCATCGCTCGTTAATGACTTTCCCAGGGAACTTTAGAGATGGGAAGCTTTTTAGAGCATGCACTCCCTTTGGTGACATCAGAGGGTGGCCTTGGTGTGTGACCACATCATTTACCTTGAGGAGACACACTGCCAGCCCAGGGCTCGGCAGGAAGGAGGGCACAGTGGCACACGCTGGCCGGCATAGCTGCACGGTTGGTGGGGAGATGAGTAAGACCCACTTTCTTTTGGCAACATGCTCTTCAAGAATGTCAGCCTGGGGCTGGGGTCATGGCTCAGAGGTAGAGCGCTCACCTAGCATGCATGGGGCACTGGGTTCGATCCTCAGCACCACATAAGGTAAAATAAAGATATTGTGTCCACCTATAATTAAAAAATAAATTAAAAAAAAAGAATATCAGCTTGTAGGACCGAAGGAGGTGGCTCTTTGGGGTAAAGTCTCAGCAGAGGACTATGGGACCAGCTAAGGAAGTCACCAGGCTATTTTCTCCACCCCTTGGCTTAGCAGACAACTGGGTCTCTTGGCCTGTGGGCCCCCAGCGGGTCTCCCTCCCCAGACACCAAAGCATTTGTGTGTATTTGAGGTAAGGCCACAGACCAGCTCCTAGAAGATTCTGCACATCCCAAGCTTCGCTTCCAGGTCAGCCTGTGGATTCGGGGATTCAGCCAACTTCAGCAAAAAGTCTGAGTTTGCTAAAGGAAAACCCATGTTCCTACACCTGTGTTCTCAGAAGAAAAGGAAGTTATAAAAGCATGGATTGGGAGGTACCAGGGATTGAACTCAGGGGCACTTGACCACTGAGCCACATCCCCAGCCCTATCTTGTATTTTCTTTAGAGACAGGGTCTCACTGAGTTGCTTAGCACCTCGCTTTTGCTGAGGCTGGCTTTGAACTCTCAATCCTCCTTCCTCAGCCTCCCAAACCACTGGGATTATAGACGTGTGCCACTGCACCCAGCAAAAAAAATGGATAGTATGTTTGAGAGTCACTCCCCTGTGGAAATAACTACTTTTCATCTTAAGGGTAGGAGGAGAGGCAGTTCTTTGAGAAGCACAAAATGGTGGAATGGAGGCTTCCAGCTGCGCCTGCAGCCCTCCCACGAGCCAGCCACACACCCCAGTCACCCCACGACACACCCCGTGTCGTCATCTGTGCACACGCAAACCTGGAGCACCCCGTCCCAGAGTTGCAGTTGGGGTTTGGTCCACTAAGCCCATTTCTGCTGAGATCCATTTTTTCAGGCATTAATTCTTTCCTCTCAATAGACTTTTTAAAGCTTGTCAGACAGTACAAGGGCCTCTGGGTTTCCCTGTCTCTCCCTTTCCTTGTCCTTCTTTAGGAAGAATGGCTGAAAAACATCAAGGTTAAGGGCGAAGCAGAAAAACGAGGAGACAGAGAGAGAGAGAGAGAGACAGGAAGCAGGGGAGGTGGGGCAGATCAGGGCAGGGCTGGACCCAGATCACTGAGGGCCACTCTGGGAGTCCTGTGTGAGCTGTGAGTGTTCCTGAGGCTTCAAACCCCTGAGCATCAGCCTGTAATCCCAGCCACTAGGGAGGCTGAGGAAGGAGGATCCTGAGTTCAAAGCCAGCCTCAGCAATAATGAGGCCCTAAGCAACTCAGTGAGACCCTGTCTCTAAATAAAATACAAAAAAGGGCTGGGGATGTGGCCCAGTGGTTGGGTGCCCCTGAGTTCAATTCCTTGTCTCCCACCCACAAAACAAATAAACAAAAAAAGAACCGTTGGCTCTGGGCAGGCCTCTTTGGGCTGGCGATGGACATCTTGCCTCGCCAAGGCAAAGTCTTCAAGTTTTCTCTGTGATTCCAGAGACAGGGAGCAGGTCCATTCTGATATCCTCCCACGCCCACACAGTCAGGAAGTCACTCCTTGCTGTAAGCACGTGTTTCTCACCAAATAAGCCTGGAAGGCGGCGGCAGGCACGCTCCTTTACGCTCCAAAAGGAAAACCAGAGGATGAGCTGGTCAGAAACTCGGTCGTGTAGGATGTCCAGTCAGGGCAGGTGGAGGTGCAGGTGACTCTGGGTATCTTGGGAGAAAATGGCAGGAAACTGTGGGTGAGAAATGGGGGTGTGGCTCGGTGATCCCCATTCCCTGAAGGTAATGAGATTTTACTTGCCACCCAACTGCACCCCTCAAGCCCAGTGGGAAGGTCCTCGAGTCCAGTGAACCAGGCCTGTGGCCTTCTGCAGTCTAGAATTCCACACAGCCAGAAGGACAGACGGAAACACAGAGAAGGGAGAGTGGCCAGGGAAGGAGGCCTCTCAGGCCTCCCAAGAGCCCACTGCTCGGCCAGCTCTGAGCTACGCCAACAGTCAGGCCTCAGCTTGGCCTCTGCCTCCAACAGCTCCCACCTGTGCAGGAGGCATTTAGGTGGGGGGTTAGAGATGCTTCCACAGAGGATGCGCAGGCAGGGACCACACAGGTACATTCACCATGCTAAGCCCTGGGAGGAGGCCGGTGTGGGCCTCTCTCATCACATGGGGCTGGGAATTGGGACAATGGAGGTTGCCAAATAAATACCCAAAGATTGAATAAGAGAAGTTTGTCACACTCAAACACATATACCCAGCAGGTCTTAAGCTCACGTTGGTCCAATTTCAAGACATATTCTGTTTTGTCTACCACACTGAAAAGAACTCAATTTCATTTGGTTCAATAGAAAGTTTTACCACTTCTTCCCTGTCAGACAGTGCTGGATTCCCTACAGTTACTGAGGCAAAGGGAATGGATGAGTGACCTGGGCAGAGAAATCCAACCCCAATTCTAAGAGAGTAGCATATGCTACTTGAGTGTTTGTCAGCTTTCCATTACTGTAACAAAATACATGAGGTAATCAACTTAAAAAATGGAAAGGCCTATTTTGGCTCATAGTTTTGGAGGTTTCAGTCCTTGGCTGGTTGACCCTGTTGTTTTTGAGGCTGAGGTGAGGCAGCACATCACGGTGGGAGTTTGTGGCATAGGAATCTGCTCATCTCATGGCAGCCAGGAAGCAAAAAGGGAGAGGAAGGGAAAGGGATCCCAGTATCCCCTTCAGGACACATCCCAGTGACCTAACTTCCTTCCACGAGACCCCACCTCTTCAAGGTTCCACCACCACCTCCCAAGAGCTTCACTGGCTGGGACCAAGCTTCAACTTATCAACCTTTGGGTACATTCCAGATCTAAATGGTAACAACTTGTATGTGTGCCTAGAGAAGCAGAGCACATTAGGGAATTCTGAGGAGACAGAGATCACAAGATACTTTCTGAAGAGGAATGAATGAAACAAATGTATGAATTTGATGATTCACAGATGGAACCACCATGTGACGCAGCCATCCCACTCCTCAGTTTATACCCAAAGGATTTCAGCACATTACAGTGATGCAGCCACATCAATGTTTATAGCAGCTCAACTCACAATAGCTAAACTATGGAACCAATATAGGTGTGCTTCAACAGATGAATGGATAAAGAAAATATGATATTTTATATATTATATATATATTTTATATAATCACACACATATGATGGAATATTTGTCAGTCTTAAAGAAGAAAGAAATTATAACATTTGCCAATAAATGGATGGAGCTGAAGAATCTCATGCTAAGTGAAATAACCCATTCTCCAAAAACCAAAGACCAAATGTTTTCTCTGATATGTGGATGCTAATTAATAATAAGGGGGAGTGCTAAGGAAGCATAGATTTACTGTAGATTAGGTAGAGGGGAATGAAGGGACAAGAGGGGGTGTGGGGGTAGGAAGGATAGTAGAATGAATTGGACATCATTACCTTATGTACAGATAGGACTACACAACTGGTGGGATTCTACATCATGTACAACCAGAAGAAGGATAAATTATACTCCATCTATGTATGATGTACCAAAGGGCATTCTATTCTCATGCACAACTAATTAGAACCAATAAAAAGCAAATCAACACAAAAGCCAAGGCTTAGAGGATTCAGGGATAAGTATGAGTCTTCATGTTGATTTCCTACTATACAGGGGAATGCAGAGGAGTAAACCCAACATTTCCAACCAGCAGGGTGAGCCTGCCCTGGGGCTCAGAAAATGATACCCCAAAGTACAGAGCTTTGGCATGCAAGACGAGCAGTCTCAGAAGCAAGTCTCTCCAGCCTGCTCCCACCCTCTCCTCTCCTTCTCCCCAAGGGCCTGGTGAGGGGTTGCCTCTGAAGCTCTCCTATCTAGGGAGGCCAGGTATGCGAAACTGACACTGGAAGACGGTGGCAGTCCTAAGTCCAGCTGTGGATGGAGTGGAGGATTTGGGAGGCATCTCGGCATTGCAGGGGTGAGAAGCAGAAGAGCAGCCCATGTTGGCAAGATGCACAAGGTAAATGAGCTTCTTGGCCCCAGCCCAAGCTCAGCCCCAGTTGGCTGGCAGCTCACTGCAGCCAGGCCAAAGACAGGCTTTTCCTCATCACCCCAATGCTCCGGGAGGGTTGGGGCCCCGATATCAGACAGTACAAATGATGAATGAATCACGTTTTCATCCAACGCTTTACAAAGCTTAAAGCCTTCCACTGGAAATTGATTCTCTTTGCCCCCAGAGTTAGACGAGTTAGCTGTTGATCGTAGGTGCTCTCTCTCTCTCTTACTCCCAGGACCTATATATTTTTGAGATCTCCTATGATCATAGGAACTGGAGGACAAAATTAAAAGGAGAGGGTGTCCAAACCAGGCTGAGAACAATGATTTCAGCTGGTTGAGTATCAGTAAATCCCTCTGCTGTTATGAAATCAATAGCCCTTTGCTAAAATCCAGGGAAGAAAATGACAGAAACTAGAAGCAATTGAGTTTCTCAGAGGTTCCCACAGAGGGAGGCCCTATAACTTTGGCCATTTCTTCTTGGAGAAAGAGGGCCTGGAGGGTAAAGGACAGGGGAAGGAGATGGTCTTTAGTGCAGAAATGATGGCACCTCCATAACCATGCTCAAGATATCTTTCTTGGGTACTCAAAGCAGACAGGTGGGGGAAAAGACAAATAACCCAATCAATAAATGGACAAAGGAATTGAAAAAACACTTCTCAAAAGAAGAAATATGAATGATCAACAAATATGTGAAAAATGTTCAACATTTCTAGCAATTAGAGAAATGCAAATTAAAATTACACTGAGATTTCATCTCACTCCGGTCAGAATGGCAGTTATCAAGAATACAAGTAACAGGGGCTGGGGTTGTGGCTCAGTGGTAGAGCAATCGCCTAGCATGTGTGAGGCACTAGGTTCAATTCTCAGCACTGCATATAATCAAATAAATAAATAAAGGTCCATCAATAACTAATAAGAATTAAAGAAAGAATACAAGTAACAATAAACTTTGACGAGGAGGTGGGGAAAAGGTACACTCATACGTTGCTGGTGGGACTGAAAATTGGTACAACCACTCTGGAAAGCAGTATGGAGATTCCTCAGAAAACTTGGAATAAACCATCATTTGACCAAGTTATCCCACTCCTTGGTGTATGCCCAAATGACTTAAAATCATCATATTATAGCGACACGGCCACATCAACGTTTATAGCAGCTCAATTCACTATACTTAAGTTATGGAGGCAAATTAAGAGCCCTTTAACAGAAAGGGGATAAAGAAAATGTGGCATAATACATACACTGAAATATTATTCAGCCTTAAAGAAGAATGAAATCATGGCATTTGCCAGTAAATGGATGGAACTGGAGACTATCATGTTAAGCGAAATAAGCCAGTCCCCAAAAAACTAAAAGTTGAATGTTTTCCCTGAATGTGGAAGATAATCCACAAGAAAGGGGTGAAGAATAGAAGTCCAGTGGATTAGACAAAGGGTAATGAAGGGCAGGGAGTGGGGATGGGAAAAGATAAGACAATGGAATGAATCTGACATAATTTTCCTATGCACATATATGAATATACACAGTGAATCTCCCCATGTGTGTACACCCACAAGAAAATAATTTTTTAAAAATATTTATTTTTCAGTTGTAGTTGGACACAATACCTGTTTTGTCTTTATGTGGTGCTGAGGATCAAACCCAGGGCCTCACACGTGCTAGGTGAGTGCTCTACCCCTGAGCCACAACCCCAGCCCTCACAAGAAAATAATTTGAAAAGCAGTAACTATGGGTAAATGGTAGAAAGGTTAACAGAGAAAGGGAGCAGGGGGTGGGGGAGGGAAGGGGGAAAAAGGGGCACTGGGGACTGAATTAGAACAAGATATATTCCATGCTTTTATAACTATGTCAAAATGGGTTCTCGTGTCATGTATTATTAAAAAGAACCCAAAAAAAAAGAAAAAGAAAAAAAAGAGGCAGATGGGATCTGCTCTCAACAAATTCAAGTTCTGCTCTTAGGAACCACAATATCTATTAGCATATAAAGGCTCTGAGAATCCCTGCATCTGGAAACCTGCTTGGATCTGTCAGTTTAGCTCTCAGTTCACTAACATCTTTTTGCCGCTTATTGTCACCAAAGTCCACTGAGAACACCCAACTGGAACGCAAGACCTGCTTCCTGGTCTCTGTGGACGGGAGCTCTCTGATGCTGGGGTCAGTCCTGATCACTTTAGGAATCATGTTTTGGGGGGCCACTATGGGAGGGATACTTTTGAAATGGTAGCATCTGCCTGGGGGTCTCTAATTCTGGAGACCCAAGAGGGCCTGAGGATTGGAGATGAGGCATCCAGAACAGAGGATGCCTGAAGATTCTCAGGGTGTGTATTAGCCAGATTTTCTTTGCTGAGACCAAAATATCCAATCAGAGCAACTTGGAGGAGGAAAAGTTTATTTTGGTTCACAGTTTCAGAGACTCAGTCCACGGTGGGTGGACTCCATTGGCTCTGGGCCCCAAGTGAGGCAGGACATCATGGCGGAAGAGTGATAAACAGGACACCGTGGTAAAGGAGTGCTGCTGGGCTCATGGTACCAGGAGGCAGAGAGAAAGAAAGGGGAAGGGCCCCAGGGAAGATGAACAGTTCCATGGTACTGCCCCAATGATCCACTTCCTCCAGCCAGACAGCCCCTGCCTGCAGTTACGACCACGTAGTCCATTCACCCTAGGATGAACGGATCTATCAGGTCACAGCCCTCATAACCTAATCACTTCACCTCCGACCATTCCTGCCTTAACCCAGGAACTTTGGGGAGACACTTCATATCTAAACCATAATAGGGGGGTTCCTGGAGTCTTGGATTAAGAGAATGTATGAAAGGAGTCCTCAGGTTTCCTTCCAGAGCAGTGCTGACTTGACAGAAAATGTTGTCGTCCGTAGGTGTGATTTTAAATGTCCTAATAGCCACATTTTTAAGACATAAAAATAGATCGTTTAAATTAATTTCAATAATATATTTTATTGAATTCAATATACCAAAATATTTTCATTTTGATCTATATTCAATATAAAAACGATTTAAAATATATTTTTCTTCTTTCTTCCTTTAAGTAAGCCTTTGAAATCCAGTGTGTATTTGACACACGCAACACGTCTCAGTTTAGACCAGCTGCCCTGTGGGTGCTCAGGAGCCACGTGTGACCTGGGTTGCAGTGTGGGACAGCCCAGGTCTGTATCATCAAGCTGTGGTCTCTATCCGAGAAAGGAGCTGGGCTCCAGGTCTGGGGACACAAGGACCTTGCCCTCTGCCTTCTGAAGTTTTGATAATTATGTCTTCTGAAAAGATAGATTAACAAGAGAAAAGGTGGATGAGTTTATCATGGGCACAGAGGCATCTTCGGAAAGTGAGTCCCCAGAATCCCCAAGAGACTTAGAAGCTTAAATACCCTCTCCATAGGGAAGAGAAACAGAGGGGAGGAAGGCAATACAGGGAGCCTAGGTCTGATATGCAATATCCCCCTTATCTGAGGTTTTGCTTTCCATCATCAAAACATGCAGTGGAATATTCGAGAAAGAAACAATTTACAAGAATCAAATTGCTCCCCGTTCTGAGCAGTGTGGTAGAATCTCGCGCTGTACTGCTCTGACATGAATTGTCCCTTTGTCCAGCATTTGCAGGCTGTCCTGTGTGTGTACGTAGCAAAAACATAGCACACACAGAGAGAGAGAGAGAGAGTCTGGTATTATTCACTGTTTCAGGCTTTCACTGGGATTCTTGGAATATATTCCCCATGGATTGGGGGGAATTACTGTATAAAGGAAACCAGTGGATTCCAGTTTTAAAAAGCAGCTCTGGGCTCATTTGGTTGAATTTCTTATTCTTCGTCATCTTTTTATCTTCATGCAACTAAACTAAAGACTGACCCTGACTTGCAGTGGACAGACCACCTCTACCTGTGCCTTCAGAATCCTCCTCCTTCCTGTTAGAATTTGCTCTTCATTGTCCTGAAGCTGGCGATAGCCTCTCGGAGGACTGCCCTCTCCGCCCCTTCCAGTCACTGTGGATGTCCTCAGCTTCTGGGCCCAGGGCAGAGCCATCTCAGGACGTTAGGTTTATGTTTGAGCAGAGCTGGCTTCTTACAAATGGCTGCAGAGACCTGGTTTCAGCAGAGAATCTCATATCACAAGTCAGGAAACAAAAGAGCAATTCAGTGCTTGTGAAAACTTGCCAGATTTCCATGCAACAGTTTCCCTCTTGGAATAACTTTTTTTTCCCCCTTTCCATCCTAGACAGGAACTTAGAACAAAATGAGTAATTGCCAGCCTGCTCAGAATCATTGATCCCCAGAAGCAAGGGTGTTCCTGTGTGAATCTATTAATTTTCATTTCCAGGGTTTTCGAATGTAGAACAAATGTTTGATGTAATCTGCACACTACTCTGCCATCATTAAACAACTGCCTACTGCCTAAATGGGTGAGGCACTTCATCGATCCATAATAAATTTGGTCCTTAGGAGATTGCTTTCAAGTTTGACTCATGGGAAAATGGCCACAAGCCTTTTGCAAGATTTCTTGGCTGCTGCTGTCCCGCCAGGTGACAATAATAGTAACTGCTATTTTGTGGTTTCTTTCCTGTAGTTTTCCTGTCTAATGCACAGGTACTAGAAGGGGAGTGAGTGGTAGAGAATCTTCAATTATGAAGAAAATATATTCAATCCAATGGACATTTCCTGGGTTTATTTCAACATAACTCTCAGCAAATTACAAAGTGCCCTATGTGTGTGCTAGGAGCTAGTTTCAATGTTGAAGATGTGGGTCCTCCCATAATCTAAATGAGAATTGTGTCACCTACTTTCCTCTTCTGCCAGGCCTGAAATAATTTAGAGTCCACTGCCCACAAATAGCCAATAGGAGGCCTGGATGCACTCCCAGACATTCTTTGCCCCCTTGTTCAATGGTTAAGGCTATGGACTGCCAAATCTAGGCCAGGTCTTGCTTCGGACCCCAGGAGTAAGTCAGGGCCAGGAAGGGGCAGTGACCCTCAGCTGCCTGTCACCCTGTGGTTGGGTCTCCCTGGCTCTGCTACAGTTTTGTGAGTGTGAGTCCCTGTGTTGCATTTGTATCCATCAAGGTTCAGTTGCAGACAAACAGAATGCACTTGAGCTGGATTAAGCAGAACAGAATTTATCACAGGCTGCATAGGGCCTATGGAATCTTTGGGAAAACTAAAGAAACACACCGCAGGAGCCACTGGAAGCTCTTCCAAAAGTCAAGTGGCAGAACCCGGCCAAAGTTGCATTTCCAACCAGGAAGCTGCCTGCACACTCTCCAAACAGCCTCACACCCGCTGACTTCAGAACCACCTGCCTCTGTTCTCCCCGCTCTGTGGGTAGACGTCACAGGCCCTGCCTCTGCAGGTACTTGGCTGATTCCAAATGAAATCTCTCCATGTGCATCAGGAGGTGATCCTCAGTGATGTCTAGAACTCATGTCGCAGGGGACTCTGGCAGTGAGGTTTTCGCTTGCCCAGCCTCTGCAAATTAGGAAGAGGCCAGTCATGTGTTGGAAGAGGTGCTGAGTTAGTGGCCCTGAACATTGCCAGTTTCTCAAGCAGTTTATAATCCATTTTAAAAAAACATCTCCGTAGACATCTTAATTCTCCAGGGCTCTTCCATTGGTTGGAAACCAGCTGGGAACCAGCTACCTGCTGACAAATTCCAGCCTCTGTACTGTTTTGTATTGAACACTTTACTTTGCACGGGTCCTAATATTCTGCAAAGTGCCTTTTCTTCACTTCTGTGAGATGCCTGGACACCATTTTATAAAGTGAACTCACCCCCTATGGCCATAGTTGATTGTCCCAGGAATAAGCAACTCTCCAAGCTGAGCCCATCAGATCTCTTGAGACTCTGGATTGAAAACTAAGGTCATTGGGTGGACTCTCTCTTAGCAACCGAGGCTGTAAAAAGCATCTTTGGGAGCTCTCAGAAGCCAAGAGTGCTGTGTAGACAGTGAGAGTAGAGAAGGAAGTTGATGGGAAGACGGAAGTGGGGCCATGAGTGGAGACAGCACCCTGTGCCATTTTCAACCCTAGGCTCAGTCACAGGCCAGTCTTTGGGCACCTGAGATGCGTCCTTGGAATGTCCTTGTTCTTCTTGTACTTTGGTTTGAATCGACCCTTGGTCTTCTGAAACAGGGAGCCCTAAATAGTGCTTATTTGCTGAGTTCTTTGTGGGGAACTCTTACACCACCTACCACTCTCTGGATCATCCTTAGCCTAGAGACACATGATTTCTCCGACTTACACACACACACACACACACACACACACACACACACACACTCTGCCCTTAATCTTGCCAATTCTTAGAGCACAGGCCCTATTACTCTGCTCCCTTTTGCAGCTCAACCTCAGTAGAATAGTCTGTCGGCCATTCCTCTCCTCTCATTGTCTCCTACAAAGACTCCAATCAGGTTTCCCCTTCGCCCACCACCGACCTCCACGATGTTAAATTCAGTGGTCCTCTCTCCCTGCCCCCCACTTCCTCCCAGCAGCACTGGACACTGCTGGTAGCTCCCACCTTCCAGGAGGCCCAGTCAGCATGGCTGACCTTCCACCTCACCAGTGGCCCTTCCTGGTGCCCCCAGAGGTTTCCTCATATTCTGATGTCTTAACACTTGTGATGCTTCTTGGCCTATTTGCTCCCGTCCCCTCCGTCTTCCTGTATCTGCCCTTCCATTTATCACAGGAAAGACTCCATTTCCCATAGTCCTGTGGCAGCTTGCTTTGGCTAGATCTGGCCACTCAGAGGTACGGGTGACGGTACCAAGTTAGGCCTGGCTCACCTGCCGAGTGAACAGAAGGCCAATCAATGAAGGAAGGTGTTTTTGCACAAAAAGGAAGATTTCATTCACAGAGCCACCAAGCACGAGGAGGTGGGAGCCCCCAGACTCAAATAGGGTGTAGTACATTTATGGGATAAAGAAATAGGGTGGTGTGAGGTACAGGGAAAGGTGATCAGAGGTAAGGAAAGGTGACATCGTCAGTGATCTGCACATGCATAGTCTAACTTAATGACTCTTCCTAGGATACGTGCAGAAAATGGTAGTCAGTGAGTAGACATTTCGGCCCTTTGAGGTCAGAAGTTCACCCATCAGATATTAGTGCAG
This sequence comes from Marmota flaviventris, assembly GCF_047511675.1. Classification (NCBI taxonomy): domain Eukaryota; kingdom Metazoa; phylum Chordata; class Mammalia; order Rodentia; family Sciuridae; genus Marmota; species Marmota flaviventris. The sequence continues at coordinate 90,066,385 of NC_092511.1, forward strand.
GACCAAGTGAAGGACCAGTGATTTCAACCAATTTAAGCCAGACAAGGCTATTTCCAATTCCCTAAAATGACAAAACAAAAAAAAAATTAATCAATCTATCATCGGCAGGTGAGCATGCCTTAGAGGTGTTATCTACAGCAAACTAGAAGGGAGCTCTTACTTTATTGTTTAGTTAAGCGATCTCTAAAATCAGTGGTGAAAGCAAGTAACTAAAAGCAAGTGAAGCCAGAGGATTTATTCAGGCTTTCCCTGGGTTTGGAAAGAAAGAATATGCTCTTGGTTTTTGTTGTTGTTCCTGTTTTGCAGTGCCAAGAACAGACCCAGGGCTTCACTCACGCCAGACAAGCACACCTCCAGCTATATATTCAGGTGTTAAACTTTAGCTAGGGATGAAGAATAGCTCAAACCTTCTATAAAAGAAAAAAGCAAAGGTATTCATTTTATTTTGAAGATTGTGTTACCAGGGGAGATGGAGCAAGGCTCTTCCCCCGACCTCTGCCTCCTGAAGGTTGCTGGAGTTCCATTTTTGTTGGGTGAGCCCAGCCCCCTGACCCTGGTAATACCACCTCCTCTTCATTTCCAAATGACATGATTGTGGAGAAATTCTGACGTCATCTACAAAAGAACTATCAGAATGAATGGGTTTACAAGGAATGATGGCACCTATATCTTGCTAAAATCTCTCAGATCAAAATTTTAAATAAGGCCTCCCCAGTATATGAATGCCTTTTCCTACAACAGACTGAGCTAGGAAACAGCAGTTACTGATAGCTTGAGAATGAGCAAACTCTTTTTTTTTTTTTTTGCATGCATTACCCTTTGAGACACTATAGTCACTGACTGAGAAATTGAGTGCAATAGGCCACCTACCTGCCGGTCACGTCTGGTTTAGATCTACGGCAATTGCATTTTCACAGACAAGAGCACTTTCCCATTCCCAGGTGCTTTCAGGTCAGGTGTCTTGCAAGTAATTTTCTGATGCACAAATTAGCAGACTGTTCTTCTTTATTTGATGCTCAAGTTCAGGATGTTCGTCAATTGCTTTCCAAGAATCGTGTGCACCAGTAGTTCTCAAAGTTTGATTCCTATTAGACATGATACGTCTCAGGCTGCACGCAGATCTACTGAACCAGAAACGTGGGTGGTGGGACCCACCATTCCTTGTTTAATGTGACTTTTAGGAGATTCTGATGACTTCTAAAGAAGACTCAAACCCACTTGACCCCACAACGTGGGGTTTGGAAACAAAAACTCACTTAATAATGTTGCTTTTTCTTGTCTGAACTAAAACTACTACCCTGAAATAAAACTTGCAAACTGTTTCCTACTTTACACAGTTTTGTTAGGAGGGAGATGTAGAAAGGCTTATGCAGTCAGGGCAAAAGGGCGAGTGAGGAGTTCAGGGTAGGGCAAGAAGGAAGGAGCATGGAGAGGGTCTTCTGAAGAGGTCAACTTCCTGCTTGACCAAAGTGCTCATGGACAAAAGTGGGGGACTCAGTCAGACAGCTCGGTACTCATGCTCCTAAGTGGGGAACTCAAGAGAAAAACCAAGACAGAGATGTGGACAGAGGGGGCACCGATAAATAATAGCCAGGAGTGTGTGGACGGCGGAGGAGACAAGGAAAGGAGGAAATTCCAGAGAACAGAACAAGAACAGGCCAAACTCCCCCGCGGGATTCCCAGCTCTGGGGCCCCTTGTCTTTGGAGAAGTCTTATCTCTGTCACTTTTGCAGTAAACCTGCTGCTTGCTTGCTATCTCTGTGTCCTATTGTTCTTCAGTTCTTTGCTGAACAGAGACAATGAACCTAGCACCCCTAGACAGGAACAGTTATCTCCTTCGTTCTTTCTTTCCCTCCCTCCCTTCCCTCCTTCTTTCCTTCCTTTCTTTACCAGGTAACTTTTGGGGCAGCACATTAAATTTGGATAATAACACACATTATTCATTTCAAGTAAGAAGGAAAGCCTCATCAAAAGTAGAATGAATAAATGGATTTTTTCTATGTTAATATGATAGATTTAGTGTCCATTAATAAAACTGATATGCGCGCGTGCACACACACACACACACACAATTTTTATTAATACAATGTAGAGAGAGAGAAGTCAGAATCAAAATAATAAAATATCATTTCCTTGACATAAAAATTTAAATACAAACTCAACCAGATTCTACTGTTCAAGGATGCATATGCAGGTGCTAAAAGCGTAAAGAGAGTTGAGAGTCGAATTATTTTAAAATCAGAATAGTGGTTACCTCTGGAAGGAATGATGGTGTTTGGGAAGGGAAGAGTTCTGGGCAAGGAGTTCAGGGCTCCTTTAATGCTCTATGTGTTGACTCAAGTGGCTGTTATGTGGGTGTTTGCTTTCTAACTATGTTAAACTGTGTGTCTGAGCTTTAATGCATGCATAAGTATATTATATTTCACCATCCAGAATAGCCCTAGATAGAAAGAAAAGGAAAAGACCAGTTGATAATAGCGCACCCACTCAATTTAAGGAATGAGACGTTGCCCATATTGGTTAAGGTACTGTGGACCCCTCTCTGAGTAGTTTCTCCCCTTTGCCCAAGATAACTATTCTCAATTTGTTATTAACCATTTGAATTCACTTCGTGTACATTTATTACACATGTATGTATATACCTACGTAACCCTAACTATTACAGATCACTGTTTTGCATGGTTTTGATCTTTACATAAATAATCTAGTATCACATGTAACTTTCCTGCAACTTTTTCAAATGGAAAATTTATGTGTGTTCTTATAGCTGCAGTCATTCATCATCACAGCTGTGGTAGATTTTTCTGTATGAAAACACCACATTTACTTGGCTAATACCTCCTTGGTGAACAATTGGTTGCTAATAACTTTTGTTAGTACTGTTAAACAGTATAGCTATGAACATTCTTACATGTCTTATTCTGTATGTTTCTGTGTTTACATATACATGTGATATATTTATCACATATATATATACACCAGGAAAATTCATATATATATATGAATATATATATATATATATATATATATATATAGAGAGAGAGAGAGAGAGAGAGAGAGAAAGAGAGAGAGAGAGAGAGAAAGAGAGAGAGGATAACACTTTCATGGAGTTTATTATCTGTTGTCCCTCAGTATTCACAGGACCCAGGACCCCCCTTAGGAATACCAAAATACATAGATGTTCAAGTTCCTTATGTAAAATGTCATGCTATTTGCATAAAATTAGAATATTTGCATATACTTACATCTTCCCTTCTACCTTAAATCATCTCTGGATTACTTCTAATACCTAATATAACGCAAATATTTATAAATAGTTGTTATACTATACTGTTATAGGGCACAATTGTAAGAAAAATGTTTATACATGCTCAATACAGAAACAATATTTTCCCAAATATTTTTGAGCCACGGTTGCTTGAATCTGCAGATATAGAACCCATAGACACAGAAGACAGACTCTGTTGTGAAAATACATGTATGTATATCTCAATATGTGCCTATCTGTAGCTTTACTTATGTATGGCATTTTCTGGTATGTCTAGTAGTGGATTCCTTGGCCAATCAGTACTGATCATATTCAACTTGATGAGCTATTGCCTATTTGTTCCCCAGAAAGGTTGTATCCGCTTACATCCCCAGTTAGTACACACTAACTCACAACCTAGGCACATGGTGACTGACTGCTGGGTGTGAAATGGAATAAAAATATAGTTTTCATCTGCGTTTTCTGTTTCCTGATTGGGTGTCCATTCTTCCAAGTGGTCATTTGTTTCCTTGTCTGTGTGTCAGCCACACACATCTTCTCCCCTTTTGAAAGTTCTTATTGTTAAGAATGTGTTGAAAGTATTTTCTCCTGATTCACGCCCTGTCTTTATAGTGTTTTATGTATAATGTCTTTGGAGGAATAGAAATTCTTATTTTTAATGAAGTTGCATTTGTCTGTTTCCTACATCTATTTCTTTCATGGGTTAGAGTTTTTGTGCCTTATTTATCACTTTATCCATGCCAAATTCATAAAAATATTGTTTTACAGCATCCTCTAAAAGCTTTGCTTTTCAAACTTGTGTCTGTAATTCAGGATTATGTTTCCTGTGATATGAAATAGGGCTAGGATTCACACTGTGGACTGATGAATCTCCTTCTTCCTCACAGATCTGCAGAGCCCCTTCCTTCCGAGACCCCTGTTTTTAACACTTCTACTGTGACTTCTAGACCAAATACCTAAACAAGGCAATGATACTGACCATTGTCAGTTTTTAAGTTTTAGACATTATCTATTGGATTCCTACTCTCACAGATGAGAACTTAGCTTTTGACCCTGCAAGAGCCAGTATCTTTTTTTTTTTTTTTTTTAAATACTGGGCTTCAACCCAGGGCCTTCAACACATGCCAGGCAAGTGTTTTTACCAATGAGCCACATCTTCTCTTCGATCCCAGGGGGCCCAAGCTTTAGATAATTTTCTTCCCACCATTTTCTCCCCTTTTGAAGGTGAGAATTCCTAGCGGTTTGATTCTTAGTTCACATTGTTGTCTCTTCTCTCCATTTTATATTTCCTCAAAACTATTGTGCCATCTGATGCATCTGAACAAGGACGTCATCATTTTAATTTCCTTCTTGTTCTCTCTTCCTGTCTGGCAGCTTCCTATTCAGTTACAGATAGACTATATTCTGAGTACAATGTTGCATAGAGATGGTGACCCAGCGGAGAACACCAGGGAATTCAGGCAAGCAGAGCCCCAGGGCAGCACGGTCCCATAGAATTATGATGTGATTCAATTACATAATTTCAGATTTTCTAGTAGACGCGTTTTAAAAAGTACAATGAGAGGTCTAAATTATTTTTGATATAGCATTATATTTAATCCAACCTACCCAATATATGATCATTTCAAAATGAAATCACTGTGCAAGCTTATCAATGAGATAATTTACATTCTTTTTACTTGTGTTATCAAATCCTCATGGTGTGATACGTGTTTTATGCTTAAGCATATCCTCATTTGGTTATGCCACTTTCAAGTGTTCAGTCGCAATATGTGACCCGTGGTGACAGTGTGGGACAGCTCTGGTAGCTGGGGTCTGCAAGTCTACAGCTCATTCCAGAGCTGCCCTGACTCCTTCAGCAGCATCCTCTCCAGCCCAGCTCCCGTCTTCCCAGATGCCGTTCCTGGAACTTGCTCCTGGGTGGCCGGGCTCCTGCTTCACTCCCTTCTGGATCTCAGCTCAGCTCTTGCCTCCTCCTCCGCCTGTCCATCTTGGACATCATCTGTGACTGGCATTTGCCCCCTGGTTCTCTTCAAAAGCTCTGGTTCTCAGGCTCACCACCTCCCTTCCCTCCACAGGAGCTGGTGCTGTGACTGTCATTCTCAGGCTCCACTGTGACCCCTCGCCTTGCTGCACCCACCTTGCTATGCCAACCTCTGACAGGTGCATGGCCTTTTAATCTGGCTAGAAATGCTGCGGCCTGAAGGTTTCATGAAGGGTCTAAGGAAGTCATCTCGGACCCACAGATGAGCCAGTAGGGGGCTAATCACCAACCTCAAACTCCTGATGGGGTGTGGGATCCTGCTCTGACTCAAGAACTGGAGTGACTTTGGTGGCCATGGTGTCTAGGTTCTAGCTGGGGCCTTTGCACAGGTAAAGAGGAAGCAACTCAGGGAGAAATGAGCCCAGGCCGGCATAAGGAAGCAGAAGAGATCCCCCAGTGGTAGGGGGAGACCAGAGGACATGAGGAATGAGGCCAGGACACCCAGGAAGCTCCCCCCGCTTGGGAGCCCCAAGGGGTTGACCCGGGCAGGTGGGCCTGGTGAGTCAGCCCTGGGCCCCAGCAGCCCTCCGGCTGACTTACAGCTCACACAATGGCCCGGTTGTATCAGTGTGCTTATCTATGGCTTGGATTCCAACCCAGGGACTCAACTCAGGGACCTCTAGAGACAGAGAGAAATAGCTATGAGAGAAGTCTTTGTGCAGATCTGCTGTGCAAGAAGGGATCCTGGGGGTCACGGTCACTGTCACTGTGGCTGAGGAAGAATAGCACTGCACAAGAGGAGACACTTTCTGCCACTTGCCTGGACCAATGTCCTGTGGGTGTCAGAAAGTGACAAAAGGAAAGTTCATCAAACTGGTGGGAAATCACTGAGCATTTTCAGTGGAGGTTCACAAAAAAAGCCCCTGAGAGTCTGAAGTCCAAGAGAAGTTAGAAAGATGGATGTCAAGATACTGCAATGATTTTAACCAAATGAATCATTTGAATGTGTTTACTTTTCTGTTATAGGGTGTGGAGACTTATTTGTGACTGTTTAAAAACAAAAATTAAGGTTAGGGCAGCCTTATGGGGTCTTATGGGGTCAACCGCTCAGTCTCCCCTAGAGAAAAGTTTAAATCCATCTTTCCAGCTGTTGAAATTTCTCATCAGTTATCACTCATATTAACCCACAGTTCTATACTGTGGCAGGTTTGACTCAGCACATAAGAAGTCACTAGCTAATTTCTGAGAAGCAGGAAGTTAATGCCCAGGAAGTGATGGGGTGCTAAGAACAGCAGAGCAAACTCTTTTTTTGTACAAGGTACCAAACAGTGAGGTCTCTTTAAGGGTGGCATCTTGCAAGAGATGTTTTCTAGTACTTTGTATTCGAAAACAGACAGTGGAAGGTTTTTTTTGTTTTGTTTTGTTTTTAATAATCCTTTTTATTAGTTCATTTCAGTTATATATACTATTGGGGTTCCTTTTGACATAATTATACAAGCATGGCATAAAATGTGCTCCAGGTCAGTCTCCAGGACTCCCCCCTTTCCCTCTCCTCCTGCGTACCCCATTTCCTTTTCTCTACTGATCTTCCTTCTATTGATTCATAGCTTTTATTTTGAAGTGTATGCATATGGATTTACATGAACATGAAATTCACAGAGGTGCATTCATACATGTACACAGGACAGTTTGATCAGATTCATCCCACCACTCCTCCCTTCCCCATCTCCTCCACCCTCTCCCTCCATCTCCTTCCTCCACTCCACTGTTGGCTCAGTGGAAATGTTTCCTGATCCAATACTGTGTTAAGATGCTAAAAGGATAGCCTCTGGGGTTCAGTTTTCAGCCTGTGGGCTCCAAATCGTGACATCAGCAAAAACAGCTCTGATCTTCCTAGCTTTACCCCACTCACCACTTAGTCTCAGCCAACTATACCAAAGACCCTGAGTGAGTCTCACCCGCCCCTGAGCAGACTTCTGGGCTCATGTGTGGCTCCTTCCTAATCTTCCAGGGAGACCTTTGTCATCCAGACTCACCGTCTCTCTAGGAATGTGGTTTTCTACAGCACATGTGTGCCCCGAGGGACTGAGATGGAAATCCATGGTGTGACAGTGGGGACCACTCCCAGACAGATGGATGTTCTCCTGGTCTCCTCTGCTCTCCTTCTACTCCATTCATTCACGAGGGCCAGGAACTCTCATGCGAATCCATGTCTTCCTCACCTCTGGTCTTCCCTGCACAGGTAAGTCTGAACCTAAATGGTAGCTTCAGTATGGGGCCTCCACTGCTGATGGATTCCTTTCAGAGCCCGAACCCTGCAGAAACACTCTAGGTGTATAAAAATGAGAAACCCTGGTTTCCTTGTAGCTTGGGGCTCTGGCAGGAGTCTCAAAGATAGAACAACATGGTAGGTGGGATATCCAGAGACAGTATGAGGGGTCCTTGTCCTAAAGCTGAGTGCACAGGGACTGGGGGGGGGGCAGTTCTGCCAGTATCGCCCACGAAGGCCTCAGCTGGTTTTGGTGGAACAGATTGGGGTGAGGAATATTGGAGCCATGGGGGAGGAAGTACTCTCCTTCACCTCAAGCGGGGTGATTTGCACTTCATGGGGAACACGTGGAAGTCTGAACATCACGTCCTGTGGAGTTGGAGAAGAAGAAGGTTTTACTTTTATTTGTTTTTTTTTTTTAGTTATACATGACAGTAAAATGTATTTTGACGTATCATACATACATGGAGCATAATTTATTCTAATTAGGATCCCATTATTGTGGTTGTACGTGATGTGAAGTTACACTGGTTTTGCATTCATATATGAACTAGGAAAGTTATGATTCATTTTACTGTCTGTCCTAGTCCCATCACCCCTCCCTGCCCTTCATTACCCTTTGTCTAATCCAAAGTATTTATTTTCTTCCCTCCCCCACCTCTTATTGTGTGTTAGCATCTGCATATCAGACGGAACATTTGACCTTAGGGTTTTGAGGGTCTGGCTTATTTCATTTAGCATGGTAGTCTCCAGTTCCATCCATTTACTGGAAAATGTCATAATTTTGTTCTTCTTTATGGCTGAGTAATATTTCATTGTGTATATGTACCACATTTTCTTTATCCATTCATTTGTTAAAGGGCACCTAGGTTGGTTTCATAGCTTAGCTATTGTGAATTGAACTGCTACAAACATTGATGTGTCTGTGTCACTGTAGTAGGTTGATTTTAAATCCTATGGGAGTATACCAAGGAGTGGAATAACTGGGTCTAATGGTGGTTCCATTCCAAGTTTTCTAAGGAATCTTCATACTGCTTTCCAGGGTAGTTATACCAATTTGCAGTCCCACCAGTAATGAATGAATGAACCTTTTTTCCCACATCCTCTCTAACATTTGTTATTACTTATATTCTTAATAATTGCCATTCTGACCGGAGTAAGATGAAATCTCAGTGTATTTTTTTCTTTTATTTGTTTTAATTACTTATACAAGACATTGGAATGCATTTATATACTTTGATGTATCATACATAGATGGGATATAATTTCCCATTTTTCTGAGTCTACATGTTGCAGAATCATATTGGTCATGCAGTCACATATATACATACAGTAATAATGTCTACTTCAGTGTAGTTTTAATTTGCATTTCTCTAATTGCTTGAGATGTTGAACATTTTTCACATATTTGTGGATCATCTTTCTTCTTTTGAGAAGTATCTGTTCAGTTCTTTTGCCCATTTATTGATTCGGTTATTTGTGTGTGTGTGTGTGATGAGTTTTTTAAGTTCTTTATATATCTTGGAGATTAATGCTGTATTTGAGGGGCAGGTGGCAAAGATTTTCTCCCATTCTGTAAGCTCTCTAGAAGAGGGGTTTTTGATCCCCATCTGCTAAGCCTAAAGCCTAGAGCAGCTCTAGTGGCAATAGAGTGGAGCCAACAGGCTGTGTTGCTCCCCCACAGAGGGCCACGCACATGCACTAACCAGGGCTCATCTTAGAGGAACTCCACCTAAGAGGAGGGCCTGGGAGGTAAGGAAGCTCAGAGACTGTGGGCCGACTCAGGCAAAGCCAGCTGGAAGACAGACACAACTCATGTGACCACGGGGACTCCAAGCACTTGCCTAGGTGCTCTTCAGGAAGAAGAGACAGCCATCGTGCACCCGTCCACTTCCGACTCCCAGCGGCACCAGTCAGGAGAGACAGCTTGTGCCTGTGGTGCTCCTTTCTGCCCCTCTCCAGCTCACTGCAGTGAGAAGAAGGTGGAAGAGGTGGGCTGCAGACAAAGCTGCCATATTGAATTCCACTCTACACACAGCAGCGGGCCCAGCTTGGGGCCTGGTGTGTCATCCACTGCTGCACAAACACATCAAAAACAGTCGCTGATCTTGCTAACAAACCCAAAGTCTGAGCAGAGGTCCTCAGGGAAGGCTTGCCTTTGCTTTATGTCTGCTCTTGGTTCAACTGCAGATGGGGGAATCTGCCTCCAAGATCATGGCGGTGGTGGTTGGCTGGGGGTCTGTCGAGTGCCAAGAGCCAGGAAACTCAGCACCTTTCCACATGGGCCTCGATTCCCTCATAGAATGGTGGCATCATTTCCGCCTCTCTCTACCAGTAAAGAAAGTCCCAAAGGCCACCCAGGTTCAAGGGGACCAAGAGGTGGGTGAGTGGAACTGGCCATTTTTAGAAAGTACAATGCCCCCAAGTGGCAACTGTGTGGAAGGCAGAAGAGTAAAGGCAGGGAGATCCATTAGGAGACCTACTCAAGTGTGGAAAGGTAGAGTGGAGTAGAGAGATGAAGATGGATTCTCATGGCTGCTGGGAGTCAAAAAGGGAAGCTCCAAAGTTGGGAAACTGACTTTGATCATGATGCTCCCAGCCCAGCAAGCTGGGAGTCTCCCCCTCTGGGGTTCAGTCTGTTTGTGTTGGTGTTCATCGTCCTGGCCTCAAGTGCCAAGCTGTGCTGTGGAGAGGTGTCCGGCCTGGGAGCTGGGAGGTGTCTGTGGGCACATTTCCCACATCAGTCAGGGCTGTGGTTTCCACGGTCCCGAGGAAGCTTGGAGTACTGCTCACAAGAGCCTGCGCTGCAACCCAGTGGGCAGCGACAAGTGCCGTACACACCAGCTCCTCGGGGTGGTTCCCTGTGAAGGCTACAGATACAAATATTCCCCAGACACTGCTGCTGAGGGAGAGCTTTTGCTTAAGAGCTAATGAGAAGCTCTGGTTGTCTTTCAAAACAAGGCAACAGCGATGCTAGGAGAGGGCAGAGGAGCCAAGCTCTAAATTCCCTGCCACCTATTCATTGGAAGACCTAGAACATTCAAGAAGGTTCAAGAACAATCGAGATGCTTCCTAAGAATGTGTTTGTTTTCAGAGGAACCCTTCAGTGATGAGGAACTGAAGGGTGGAAAATAATACTATCAGATTTGGTCATGAAAGATGAATGCTCTCTGATTTGAACATTTCCAGCAAAACTCACCTTGAAATTTAATCCCCATTGGGAGGTATTAACAGGTGGAACCAGATGGGACAGTTGAAAGGAGGTTGGGTCACGAAGCCTCCGCCCTCATGAATGGATTCATCCATTTATGTGAATGGCTTAATGAGTTATTGGATTAATGGGTTATCTTGAGAATGGCTCTATTATAAAAGCCAGTTTGACTCTTTTTTTGTATGTGTCTCTCTCATCATATGATTCCCTGTGCTAATATGTCCCCTGCACTTTGGGCTTCCCAGCCTACAGAAGCATGAGCTGAACAAACCTCCTGTCTTTATAAATAACCCAGTCTGTGGTATTCAGTTATAGCATCAGAAAACAAACTAAGACAATGAGAATAGTAACTAGGAAGTTTTCTCCTTTCTAATAGTGGTCATGTATCTGTCTCTTGCTCTTTGACCAACATGCATCTTCCTCTCCACCAGCTTCTGAACATAGCAGTGCTTTCCAAACTGCCAGATGACCCCTTGCACTTTCACCTGCCATGAGTGGGTTCATGCAGGCTCAGACCCACGGCCTCAGCTTTCACCCTATTTTCATGGTGCTTAGCAGCAGACTTGGGCAGCCAGCAGAATTCCATCATCTCTGAGACCTTTGGGAGTGCATGAGGACCACTGAGATATGCCCAGAGAAGGAATCCAGCCTGGAATCAGCTCTAAGGTTGGCAGGCAAGACTGCCATACGACCTATCCTGACTCTTCAAGAGTCCCCGGCAGTGACACCCCATTGGAAAGACGATCCATCCCAGTAAAGTGTTTGAAAAATGTCTATGACTGTTTTTTAGGCTCATCATTGTATGGACACTCTTCCTGTGATGCTCCCACAATCTCTCTAAGCCTCAGATTCACTACATGTAAAATGATATCAGGGTCCAAGAAATCTCTAAGGTGGCCTCCAGCTTGGAACATTACAGGAATGTGCTTCCCTATTGACATTCAGGGTTCTTTAAATAAACAGAAGCAGTAGGATATAAAGAGATATACACGAGGAGATTTCTTATGAGATTTATTATTATTATCATGGTCCATGTGATTCCGGGGGCCAAGAAGTCCCACTAAGTGGCATCTGCAGACTGAAGACCAGGAAAGAAGGCATGTGATTCAGTCTGAGTTCAATGGCCTGAGCACTGGAGAGGTAGATGGTACAAGTCCTGGAGGTCAAAGACCTGAAAATTAGGAGGTCCAATCTCTGAGGACAGAAGATGGATGTCCCATCTTGAGAGAGAGAGAGAGAGAGAGAGAGAGAGGGAATGCAAGCTTCCTCTACCTTTTCATTCTACTTATTCAAATGCTAATCTCTTGCAGAAACACCCTCACAGCCACACCTGGGGATAATGTTTTACCAGCTATCTGGGCATCCCTTAGCCCAGTCAAGTGAACACATCAGATTAACCATCATGCACACCTTTCCAGGGAAGCAAAGCAGTGGATTTTCATCATCAATGATTGAAAAAAGCTTTGAAGTACATTGATCAAGAAGGTCACTCCAGTTTCTTTTCAATGTCATTTTCCTCTCTCCTTCTTGGTCACCAAGTACACCACCTCCAAATGTGCAACACAAACATCATCCTGTTTCCTAGCCACAATTAGTCATCCTTGTGGTTAATCTATTAGCCTTTTATTCTCACTAATGACCTCCCAATTTATTGATCCGTGGTATTTTATCTTTCTCCATCAATTCTTCTTTATTTTCCTGTGATATATATATATATATATATATATATATATATATATATATATATATATATATATATTTTTTTTTTTTTTCAGCCATAGGTCTGGCTTACCACTCCCTCCCTACAGTGGACTAAAGGAAGTCCAATCTTCTCCTGCCTTTATCTGGCCACAAAGAAATATTCTGACCTACCTTGTCTGATGTTAGATCATGAAACCTTCCTCATTCCAGAGAGGTCCTGCCCCACAGCCTGGAGGAAGGAATGCTGCTCAGAGAGGCCGAGAAGAATCCACCTGGACATGCCTTGCTGGTTTCCCCACCCCATCTATTAGCAGTCATGCCTATGCAGAGAAGTGTCCACAAAAGCCAGAAAGGACAGGGTTCAGGAAGCTCCTGAATAGCTGAACATGTGGAGGTTACTGGAGGGGGGCACCCAGACAGAGCATGGAAGCTCTGCCGCCCTTTTCCCACACCTGACCCTATGCATCCTTTTATTTATATCCATTGTAATATGCTGTATGATAAACCAGTAAGTCTAAATGCTTCCCTAAGTTCTGTGAGCCACTCAAGCTAATTAGTCAAATCCAAAAGGAGGCAGTTGTACGAATCCAATTGATAACTGGTTGGTTAGAAGCTCAGGTAAAAATGACCTGGGGCTTTCAATGACCTCTAAAATTTGGAGGAGTGGCAAGACAGTCTTGGGAACTGAGCTCTAAATCTGTGGGATCTGATATTCTGTCTGGACAGGTGGACACACAAGCTGGTGTCCACTCCAGAATTGCTGGTTTGGCTTGCTTGCTGGTGGGGAGAAATACCCACACATTTTGAGGTCTCAGAAGTTTTCTCTGTTGATTGTGGCATGAGAGCAGAAGAAAGGCAGGCAGTTAGTGTTTGCCATACAATTTCCTTTTTAACTGTAGCAGAGGCAGTTCTAGTTCAAGAAGTAAAAAATAATAATTTAAAGTTGGTTGTTCTAAAAAGCGATGCATATAATTTTGAACATCTTATTCTAGCTTACGTGTAAATGGGTATTAACTCACCAATGTTTTCAGATAGATCCAGGCCTTCCATTAAGAATGGGTGTACTGATTGGAATTTTGTGTCGTTTTTCTTGCATAAGTCACTACAAAGCTTCCAGTTTGATTTTGGAGGTGGGGTATTAGGCACTACCACTGAGTCATATCCCCAGCCCTATTTTGTATTTTATTTAGAGACAGGGTCTCACTGAGTTGCTTAGCACCTAGTTTTGCTGAGGCTGGCTTTGAACTCATGATCCTCCTGCCTCAGCCTCCCGAGCCCCTGCTACCTGTCATCAGCTGCCCCCTCTCTATCTGACGGCCAGCACTGGCACAGAGACACACTGTGGTGTCTGGTGTCAGGAAACACTCCACAGCCCCTGGGATAATAGGTATGTGCCACTGTGCCTGGGTCCAGTTTGACTTTAAATCAACTTCCAGTTTGATTTTCTTTAAAATGAAGTAAACAGAGAATGACCTTTAAGAGCGGATCAGAATGCAGTTATAGACTTACAACAACAAGAAAGCCTGGGGTAGACAGGCCAGAATACCTGTAAGCCCAGAACAAACAGAACTAGAGTTTAAACAGCAGGGTGCAGGTGGGTGCCCGGGGCAGAAACAACTGGTGGGCACTGCAGTGCACAAGGTCAATTAATCCCTTTTCCTCCTTGAAGGGATTTCAAGGGCCTTCCGTCTTTCTGCAGCCCTCCCTTCCCAGGCCTTCTCGGCTCACTGCTTCAGCTGATGGCCCTGTCTCTACCACTGGGAGGATCTTAGAGTCAGGCAATATCGTGAGCGATTCATCTGGGTGCCTGATGTCTATTTAAGAGTTGAACCCCTAGCAGAAGGACAAACAGGAAAGGAATTCCCCCTAGGATGGACCAGTAAACAGAAGAGCTGTGTCTGATAAAATACAAGCAATGGCAGACTTCCCCAAGTCGTGACAGGTTCAACTTGACTGCTGAAGCAAGAGCACCTTCTAGAAGACAACAGCATGAGCCCTAGAAGAGCTCAGATGAGTGCCCTCGGGGGTGAAGGTAAGAACCCCACCAGCATCTGGCCTGGGAGCTTTCTGATTTTTGTAAATGTGAAATCTAACAGCTGGGAAGGAAACTCCCCCCAAACCTCAGGAAATCATGCTGATATCATTGGGGATCACAGTGACTTATTTTATAAATAAGTATTTCTTAATTCCAGGAAGATTTTGAATCAATATATAATTGTTTAAGAGAATCCAACCAATCACCATTAATACTTTAAAGATGACCAGTTCGTATTTGGTAATTTATGCCCTAGTAAACTTTAAGAAAATTTGGCCTGTTGATTTAAAATGTTCGATTCAACGTGTACTTTGGAATTTAGGTTAGAATCTTACAAAATCTATAAGTAGCACCAGAACAAGAGAAAAATTGAAGATTTACCATAAGTTTCATCTATTGGATTTCCAAAAAAAAATACTTGGAAAGGTTTGTTTGTTAGATAACTTAAAGGAAATTAATAAACACATAAATGCAGTTGATTTAATCCCAGTTGTAAGTGAAACAAGACATCGATCAAAGTAATTAAAAGCAATTGCTAAATGCTAATTTTACAGATAGAGTAAGTAGGTGGCTCTGCAGAATTTTGAAGCTTGAGGGAGAAGCGGGGTTTGGTAATGGCATCTCTGTTTTTTCTGCCTGAGGGGAGACACAAGCATCAGACAAGCACTCCCTGCTCACCTGGTACAAATCTACAGGCCCATCGTACGCCCCTCCTTCCTCCTTCCAGGTAGCAAGAGCCTCCTTCTGCCCTTCCTTCGTCCTCTGATACAGCTCTGGCTCTATTTCCCTCCCCCTCTGGATGTCACTTCCGTCCTCAGCTGCCCCCTCTCTGTCTGATGGCCGGCGCTGGCACAGAGACGCACTCCACAGCCCTCCACTCACTTATTCTGCATCCTCCATTCCCCCTGTCTTCTTCCATCTGGCTTTCTCCCTGAGCACTCAAGCTGCTCAAGGGGAGCTGGTACCAAGGACTTGGTGTTTCCCTCCCTGCGGGCCTTGTTTCCCCTAGCTGACAGGAGTTCTGTGGTCCTGACTGCCTGCTCTGCTGCTGCTCTCCTCTAACTCCCTCCTCCTCCTTCGTCTCCAGGTCTGAAGGTCAGATTCCCTTGGCTTTGGGTCTGTAGTTCCGTGCAGTCTTCCCCTGGATAATCCCATCTACTTTTCTAGCCTTAAATGCCATCTGTATCCGGATGAATTCCAACTTTGGATTTGAATTTTGTACCAAGCATGGCACAGACAGATGTCTTTGATGACTCCCTCGAAGGTTTCTCGGCAGCTCAGAGGCCCCATGTTCTCAGCATCCCCTGGTAACCTGAACAGTTTCTCCCCCAACCCATTTCCCCTCAGTCTCCAAACTGTCCTCACTCCACATCATCGCCAGGCACTGTGTGTACCCACGTTCTTTCCCACCTTCCGTTCCAGGTGCTGACCCCATTTCATGCCATCCCTGGGACCAACTAGCTCCTTCTCCCCCATCTCTACTTAAATGCCAGCTCTTCAGAGAAGTCTTTTTTTCTTCTTCTGTTGACTCAGATTAAACTATTCAATCCCACATTCTCAGGCAAAATCTTTTCTGCTTATCTTCAGAGTTCTTCCATCCATCCAAAATTTGCACAATTATTTATTTGTTTAAATATATTATTTATTATTGTTTTCTTGTATACTGACTGCCACTGTTCCCTTACATTGCAAGCTCTCTAAGGGCAGAGATCTGTATGTTTACTTATTTTTATTTATCTTTTCACTCCTACAAACCATGACCTAGTACAGAGACCAGCATCTAAACCTTGAACGAAGAGCTATGTATATGCACGAAAGAACCAGAGTGTCTGAAGTGTACATGGGCAGACAAAACCACTGGGATCCACACTATCCCTGTGGAGTGGGGCCGTCTGTTTTGATCTGAATCCACCAAATCTATTAAAGTTCCAGGCCAAGGGAAAGTGGTATAAGATTGCTCTCTTTATTACTTATTGTGACTGTTGTTTTCTACCATTAACTTATTTTTACAACTAATCTCCAGTTACTTGTTTTCTTTCCAATTTCAGGTTTTCTACTGTAGAGCAATCTGTACCCTGAGCACACCACTTATGGGCTAACGAACTTTCTAGGCTAACTAATCTACCAAGACAGTGCAATGGAAGTTGAATGCACTTTTTAGTGCCAAGGTGTATGTGTGGGTTTGAGGCATTATGGATGGTTTGGCAAAATGCTAAAAGATAACAGAACACTGTTGTAGTCAGCTTTTTCGTGGCTGTGATCAAAAGCCCTGGCAAGAACAATTTTAGAGGAGAAGCCTATTTGACATTCACTGTTTCAGAGGTCTCAGTCCATAGATGGACAGCTCTGTGGCCAGAGGTAAGAAAGAATATCAAGGCAGAAGGGCATGACAGAGGGAAGTGGCTCAGGACCTCACACTAAACGGGTGGGGGGAGGGGGAGACAGTCTTTTCCTCTAAGGACAAAATATAAACCCCGTGGCCCACCTCCTCCAGCCACACCCTATCTGCCTTCAGTTACTACTCAGTTAATCCCTATCAGGGGGTTAATGCTCTAATTAGGTGAAGGCTCTCACAACCTGATCATTTCTCCTGTAAACTTTCTTACAGTGTCTCACACATGAGCTTTTGGGGGGACACCTCACATCCAAACTAGAGCAAACACTGTCTAGACTATGGCAAGAGAAGAATATGATGGCATTTATGAATCATAACCAGCCAAGTAAAGATTTTTCTTCAAGGACAATATAAAGGCTTTTTCAGATATAGGAGGATTCGAAGCACACTGTCTTCTCTCACAGGCTGATTAATATGCTGACATTAACAAGTGTGTACTGAGTGCCTGACACCTTCTACTTAGGTTATATCAGTTAATAAAATAAATACCGCTGTGCATGTGCTGTGTTGACAGAGGGTAAATAATATGCATAGCAAATGAGTAAATTATCCAATCTGTTAGAAGTTGACATGTATTATGGCGGGAATAAGAGCATAAACATGTGGCAGTTTTCCATATTCATAGGACAGTGGGGTGGTGGCTCCACTGAGAAGGTTCTTGGGACATTTTTCTGGATTACCTAGATGATTTCAGTACTCTGCAATATCCAATCTGCTGCTAATGGATGTCATTTCATTTTCAAATTTAGCAATCCTGTTGACAGGTGTTGTGTTGAAAATACTGCCTAACGACAAAATTCTTTTCTAATACTACCAGGAAAACAAGCTAAGTCCAGAGGAGAAAACCTTCTCCTAAACATTTCCCTACAATCCGTACAACTGGTTTGAGCATCTTCATCTATTCAGTCAGATTGCTTCCATGTAATTTAAAACGTAAGAAATTTTTTCGTATGTATTGTTCATTGTGGTAAATTCACAACCCTAATAGGAAATCTGGGGTATATTAGAAAGTGTGAAGAAAGTAAAAGTTCCACTATGTCTTCCAAATGATTCCCAGGTAATTTTGTAATCAAAGTCACCATTCTGGCCTTAAATAAAACAAAACAAACAAACAAACCCAAACAGAATCCTAGAGATTTTGTACCACCTTGTAACTAAAGGCTACACTACAGTAAGGGTAGACAAATCCCAAAGACAAGTTCCAAAAGCACTTTTTAGCAAAAATGACTCTCCTAACCTCCCAACCCTAAAGCAACCATTGTGGTACCATTCGTGAGCACTGGGTGCCATTTGAACATCTACGTTCTGTTCTGATTGATTGGGCCAGTGTTTTAGTTGGCTTTATTATTTCAGCGTCATGCCTTCCTGCTGTGCGATCCTCTGCTTTTTGATGGGAACTCTTACCATTTGTGAAAAGGAATCCTTCTGTATATTAGGTAAAGTTTACATATGAACCCATTTACCTCATGGAGGGGAGGGGAGGGGGTGGGGGGATAGGAAGGATAGTAGAATGAAACAGACATTATTATTACTGTGTGTATATAGTGACTGCACGACCAATGTGATTCTGCAACCTGTACACTCAGAAAAATGAGAAACTATATCCCATCTGATTCAAATGTATGATATGTCAAGGTCATTGTACTGTCATGTGTAACTAATTAAAACAAATTAAAAAAAGAAAAAGTATATAACAATGTCTAACAACTATAATACCATCTTTAAATGGCAGTTCTGCACCAGGGAATCTGAGGCCATTAAGACAATTTGAGAACTTGCTGGAGAGTAAGCCATAGGTGAAGGGTGGAGCTTGGCTTTAGATGCAGGTAGAGGCCAGAGATGGGCACAGGTTCTGCTACCTTGAGATCAGGCTTTCTGCCTCATACGAGACCACTAGATTTGGGGATTCTGAGGCCATGACCTAATCTTAGAAAGCCCTGTGTCCTACCTACCAGCAACAACTTAAGCACAAGACCCTGGTGCTATGGTTTCTGCTTTAGGCTATAGATTTTGGTCACCTAAGCCAAGGAGTTGACCAAATGCCTGCCTCCTGGACAGGAGGTCAAGCATCTTTTAACAGTTGTCAAAGATGAGCTTCTAGATTAGCTGCCAGGCTCATCAATCTCCAGGAATCAGCATCAAGTAGCAGCTACCTCCAAACCTAGAATATAATGATTCTTCCCTGTTGACTTGCATGTCCAGTAGCTGTACTGTGGGAAGTCCCAATAGAGGCTGGGGTAGATGAGGAATGTTTAGGGAAAAAAAGACCAATTTGGCGGCTGGGGGTGCAAGGTCTTAGGTTTGATCCCAGGCATCAAAAACAGTGCAGATGACTGCCTCCCACACTGCCACATTGAAATTTGAGTGGTTGAGAAACCACTTTCTAAAACTGAAACTGTCACCCTTCTGGGTCTGAGTGAACTGCACTTAGAATGCCAACAGTCAGCTTCCTTGGAGCAGTGGGATTTCCATCTGCTGAGGAAGGCAATGCTTTTGGTCACTGGAAGCCTGACTCAAAATTTGCCTCAATAAACCACTGTGTTGTTAGGCTCAGGCCAAGAATATTCTACTCGCTCCCCGCAGCGAGAAAACAAAAATATCCCTTAGAGGATCAATTTTAGGGATGTGAATTTGTCAACCACCTCTGGTAAGGTGAGTGCTGTGGGTGGTTCTGTATGGTTTGTGGTCCTGGGATTGGAAAGGAGGATGGGTCATAGGAATTTGTTGGTGCAACCCTCTTCAAACCCCTGAAGAGTCTTAAGCTCTAAAAGCAGGACATGTGGGCCCTGAGACTGCAGGTGAGGACCATGTGGCAGGCTGATGGAGACAGTTCTTCAATGAGGGTCCTCTGAGGAAGCTGGTGGCAACTGAGTCACAGAAAAGCTCCAGAGAGGAAAAAGGCAAGCAGATAATATGACAGGGCTGAGGGGGAGCAGTTATTGATGTTTTGCTTCATGCAAAACACTTCTACCTGGGCTACCCTGCTAACCCGCTCATGGCCCTGTGAATTCCAGAGATGGAGAGCAGCCCTGTTTTACTCATGAGCAAACCTATTTAGAGATGTTGGGCAGTTTGCTTGCAATCATAGGGCTGGTAAGGACAAGCTGGCTCTACCACCATGGGTGGCTTTCAGCAGGTGGCCCCATGTCCACAGACAAACCAGGCGTGACACGGCATGAGAGGACTAGCATCCCGTGGTGTTAGAACTGGAAGATCCAGGTGAATGAACCAGAAGGGAAATCTGAATGAAGCATGAGTTAGCTTTCCATCACTGTGACAAAATGGACCAGAGACAACGTATTAAGGAGGAAAGGTTTGTTTTGACTTGTGACTTCCAAGTTCCAGTCCCTGGTCTCCTTGGCCCTGTGATGAAGCAGAACATCATGGCATGCACTTGGGAGGAGGCCTGCTCACCTCACAGTGGCTAGGAAGTCAAGCATGTGTGCACAGGGCTGGCTCTAACATCCTGACTCCCAGTGACCTCCCTTTCTCCCACTAGGCCCTACCTCCTGAAGGCTCCACACCTTTCAGTAGTGCTATTGGCGGGGAATCAGACTTGAACTCATGAGCCTTTGGGGGACATTCAAGATCCAAACTATAATAAACCACCTATTCCTTGTTTCCAAATCAATCCTCTACACTTCTCCTACTCTTTGCTTTTAGTTAATTATAGATAACACCTTTGAGCATAGGCCACGATGGAAACAGTTAATCAAGTTTGATCTTACCACCCTTCCCCATACCTCAGCCCATAAATGTCCCCAAACCCTCTCCTGGGGGACAGGGTTTAGGACTTGCCCTCCCTCCTCCACAGCTTCGTCAAAAGATGAAAAATCTCTTTCTCTTGAAAAATCCATCATTTTGCTATATCAAGACTGGATAAAGCAGGTCTGGTTCATATACTAACATAATTAAGGCTGATTCTAGCAAAAAGGACCCAAACTAGACCCATGTTTATTGAAAAATAATACAGCCACACACCACGTGACATATTGGACCATGGTCCCATGATTATTCCATCTAGTGACTCATAGCTGTCTTGGTTTGTGTACTACACTCCTGGATGCTCATGCAATGATGACGTCAGATGACATTTCCTAGAATATATTCTGGTCATTAAGTGACAGACTGTATTTTAAAATAATACTTTTCCATCCTTCAATTCTGTGCTTTGGTCTTAAGAAATTATTTTGGTATTCAGGCAGTATGCAGGCAAGGTTCATATATGAATACACAAACAGAGAAACTCCACATCATGCACAACCGCAAGAATGAGATCCTGGGCCGGGGCGATGGTGCACCCCTGCAATCCCAGCAGTCTGGGAGGATCCAGAGTTCAAAGCCAGCCTCAGCAACTTAAAGGGTGCTAAGCAACTCAGTGAGACCCTGTCTCTAAATAAAACATAAAAAGGGTTGGGGATGTGGCTCATTGGTTAAGTGCCCCCAAAGTTCAATCCCCAGTACCACCCCCCCCCCAAAAAGGGATCCTAATTTATACTCTTCGTATGACTCTATTGTTATATTATCTAAAAAGAATCTTAAAAACAAATTATTATTGTATTGGCTTGTGTAAAATAAAGGCACACAGGGATGTAAACAAGTGACCAAATTTACCCAACCCCAGAGTGACTGACCTTTATAGTTGTGTGCTGTTCCTGCAAAGAGGCAACAGGACAGGAAAACAAGGTTTGCCCAGGAAATCTCTGGACAATCAGGAAGGTTGATGGCAATATTGCCACCTGGGTGGAGCATCAGTGATCCACATTCCACATCACATGTAAATCTTGTTTTGACATCCTGCTGCCAGTGTCCCAGGGTACCTGTTTAAAAAAAAAAAAAAATCTAGTCCTGATCTACCTCATAGCTGGAGGACTCTCACAAAGCAGTTTGTTACAAAACACTGCTGTCAGCTACATCATGAGCCTTTAAGTTCCTGAAGCCAAAATGTGCAGCTGTCTTTTGTCCTTTAGTTGCTCATTTCTTCCTCAATCACCTATAAAACAAGAGCCTCATTATTTAGAGAGATTCTAGAGGGCCAAAATGTAATAAACACCAGCGAGACCTGGATGTGCACAGGAATTGCTTCTCTATGGATAAGGTAGAGAATGGACCTACCTGAGGTAATAATTGGAAGTCTATTTGCTATAACTGGGTGCTGCCAATTTCAGGTACCAGACGCCCAACTTCTAATTGATTATAACTCAAAGCAAAAAGAGATAACAGCAAACTCAAGGAAGCAAGAATGGCATAGTAAGTGCAAACTCTCGGGAAATACCTCATTTCTCTAGAATTTCTGCCTAGACTGGGGTTGGAAAGGGAGGGGGCCCCAGAGTAGAATCCTGAGTTGGCATCCATACTTGTCCCTACAGTGGCCATGTGCCTTGGAACGTTTTGTGCCTGTCTCCATCTGCAAAATGGGGGTGACAGTATGAGGCACCGCACAGGACTGTGCTAAGGCCAACAGTGACACTCTGCCTGGCACAGAGGGAGAGCACTCTGTGCGCGGGCCATGCCTGCACACACCCCACGTTACGTGAGCACATTCCCTGTGCCTGGCACATTGTAGCTTACCGAACAATAAACAGATTGAGCCAAGTGAATTGTCAGCTGGCAGGGCCACCGAGTGTGAGAACTCTGGCTGACAACAGTCCAGTGAAATACATTTCTTAGCCAATAATTTCCAGAGAGTAAAGATCAAGTTTGACATTCTGGGTTCTCATGGGAGTTCAACTAATTAGAGCTTAGTATTTCAATATACAAAAATGCAGCAGTAGAAAAAAGAAAATGTGTAAGAGTTAAATGCACTAAAGGATGTCCTTTTGGTGATGAAGGTTTAATAAAACACTGCCGTCATTATTCACCCATAATTGAGTCAATTTTTCCCCCAAGATAAATACACACACAGTCTTGTCATAATACTTCTTTTTTATTACAATATCCAAAAAACTGGGTATGCAAGTTTAGGGGATCTCAAGACCCCTTCTTCAATTGTAGGAATGTGCCATCTCAAGACTGTATATTTCAACTATAAAGAAGTTCAAATGTAAAGAAAAAAGAAAATGCAATTTTTTCATAAACATTCTGTGTCTTTTACTACCAATCACATATTCTTTTGTAAACCCTGAAAAATTTCCCTGTAAAGCAAATTATATATATATAATATACATGTATTATATATATATATAGTGAGTGTGTATAAAGTATTCGTATCTCCCCTTCCCCGAAGATCAGCTGTTTTCCTTAATCATCTGTTATTAGTGTCAACAAACGGCTACAGATACATATTACTTTGAGAATTAAATACATAATTGTGAAATTCAAACAAGCCAAAGGGCGAGAGGAAAAAGCACTATGTGGATGGCACATCTGGGGGTCAATTACCAAAACATGTCTCTTTCTGCATCACCGGTTCCCTCTTCTGTAGACTGACTCTCACAGAAATTCTCTTTATTGCAAGCACAGCCTCGAAGGCACTGGGCAGTTTCCTCACTGCCACCAACCCGACGTTCCAGTATTGCTATCCTCAAATGCAACTGCTCCCTGCACAGCCTGGAGCCAGGACCCTGAAGAAGGGCCGCTGGGTGGGCCCCGGGCCCCTGCCACCTGGTCCCCAGGGAGCTAGAGCTCAGGCCATTTCATCCTGAGTGTGCTGTGGTTCACTCTCACACTGAGCGCAGCCTGGTGCCCCCCGACTGCACCCGAGGTCGTTGAGTGGGGAGTTCTGAGTGTGACCGATTTGAACAGACCACGGCTGTTTCCAGCTGAAAAGGAGTGAGGTGGGCAGATACGACCCTTCTGCCTCCCGGCCTCTACAGTGGGCCAGGAGGCTGTGGGCTGGGCGTGGCCGTGAGGGCCTTGGGTGGCGCAGGGGAAGAGGCTCAGGAGGCCGATCGGGATGAGTGCCTGGCACGCGGAGCTGCGACCGCAGGGCTCCGGAGGGAGGCGAGGGGGCAGCGCAGCCCTGGAGCTGGGGCCGGGGAGGCCGCCGCCGCCGTCGTCACTGCAGGGCCCTGACGAGGTAGAGCTTCTCCCCGTGCTCGCTGGTGAAGATGGGCGCCTTCTTGTAGTGTTCCACCAGCTCGTCCATGCTGTGGAATCGCCGCTGCCCGATGCAGTAGACATTGTCCACGAGCTGCACCTTGAAATGCTTGTTCTTCCCTGACGCTTTGAGAGACACGGAGAAGTCACTGGGCTGGGGAGGAAGCAGGAGGAGAGTTACCACCGGGCACAGAGGAAAACGGGGACCGTTAACTATGACCCTTAACTATGCTGGGGCCCGCTGGACCCGCCTACTAAATCCAGATCCCCATCCAGCTCACCAAGCTGGGTCTCAGGTCACTATGGAACACCCTGCCTGATGACCAGGTGACCCAGAGGCGACCAAGATCGCACCCTCCGAATCACAGACAGATGGAATTTGGCCTAGCACAGCTGCAGTGCTAAATGCTTGTTGGCTATAGAAGTAAGACCAACCGTGCTCCCCGGGTGCTGGAGGAACATGAAGTGTGCATTTCCCAGACAGTTTGTGGCAAACTAGGAATTACTCAAAGTAGTTTGCCTGCAAAGCACAGCTAGAAATTTTACTTCTATTAGAAATTAAGCCATCGAAAATTTCTAACTCTAAGCTTTTAACAATAAATACTTGAAGGACAGTGAAAAATTCTGGTGACATTTGAATCATACTTCATCCCAGAGGGGGCTGCACC
This sequence comes from Marmota flaviventris, assembly GCF_047511675.1. Taxonomy (NCBI): domain Eukaryota; kingdom Metazoa; phylum Chordata; class Mammalia; order Rodentia; family Sciuridae; genus Marmota; species Marmota flaviventris. The sequence goes on from NC_092511.1 coordinate 90,090,954, forward strand.
AGGGTTTGAACACAGATTTTATTGAGAAATGTTCAAATTCTGTATTATATTACATTAGTGCATTACAGTATGTTTTAGAAATGTCATTATTTTTATTAAAATTGGCCTTTTATTTCATTTACTGAAAAGCATACAGGAAGGACACTAAGAAATACTCTTTGTAAACCAAAAAACATTGATCAATTTAACAAGTAACAATTATGTATTGAACCCTGGCTATGCTCCATGCACACACAGCATTGGACCTGTGTGTGCACACATGCAGGTGTGTCTGGGATGTAAGCTCTGTCCAGTGGCACTCCGGTGGGGAGTGAATCCCCACTGGAAGTGAGAGGGAATCCTGAGCTAGGGAGATAGCTTTGTGTGTGCGTAAGAGTATGAAGTGTGTGTGAGCATGCCAACCAGCCCATGCTCAACTATAATATATCAAGCCCCCGTTATGTGCAGGCAGGTGTTCCAAGATCCCCAATGGAGGCCTGAAATTGCAGTTAGTACCAAACCCTATATATGGTCTTTTCTTTTTTTCCTTTACAGCCATGCCTATGATAACATTTAATTTAGAAATTAGGCACAGTAAGAGATTATCAACAATAACTAACAGTGAAACAGAATCATTATAACAATGTATTATTAAAAAAAAAAGTTAAGTGAATGGAGACTCCCTTTACTCAGAATACCTTATTGTACTTTCTTCTGCCTTTTCACTTCAAAAAGGCACTTCACTGCTTCTTCTTGGCATATCTGAACTGCCAGCATCACTACTCTTGCTTTTGGGGCCGTTCTTAATTAAAACAAGAGTTTCTTGAACACAAGCAATGTGATACCTTGATAGTCCATCTAATAACTGAGACAGTTACTAAGAAACTAACTGGTGGATAGTGTATACAGCATGGATACAGTGGACAAAGAGGTGACAAGTCTCGCACAAGATGAAGAAGGATAGTGTGAAATGTCATCATGATACTTAGAATGGGCAATCTAAAACTTAGGAATTTATTTCTGGAATTTTCCACTTAATATTTTGGGACCACCATCGACAGGGTAATTGAACCCAAAGAAAGCAAAACTGAGGATAAAAAGAAACCTACTGTATTCTCAACAGCCCAAATCAACAGTCTAACTAATCACGTGACAGTACAATTCTCAAATCATGACTATTTTCATGGTGAACAACAAGATGGATACAAGTTAGCTTCAGTATTCTCAGTGCTACCATCCAAGTTAGTTGCCATGTATAATTCTGAAAATAAAACAAACTAAAACAGACACTGCCCCAAAGATATATCACCTACTCCCAAAGCCTGGGCATGAGCATCATCATCCTCACTGTGACTCTGTCACCCACCCCAGTGAAACAGGAGAAACACATGGCCAGCCACAGCACTGTGTACAACAGCATACATGAAATGCTCCACCCTCTCCTAAGGCTCCAGGTTTCCCCAAGTTGTACTGCACTTCCAGGTCCCTTGATGTTCATGTTCTGTAAGTATGTGTGCGTTTTGTCAGAAGCTGAGCCTTTAAGATGCAGGCGTCTCACTTTGAGGTTTACCAGGAGCCAGGCCTTGAGCTACTTTGATAGATACTTTAATCAACCCACACATAAAGCAGCCTGGTTTTTAGTGGAGGTAGGAGTGAGTCACGGTAAATATGCGATACACCTGATGCTAATTAAGCTAAATGATCAACAGATGACTTTCTGAGTGGGGAGATTTGTTTAATCTGAGCTCCTCAACTTAACCTCATGGTATGTGTGCACACGTGCTCTTGCGTCCACATGTGCGTTACAGCAGTAAAAATTGATGTAGCAGAAAAGGCGATTTTTAATTTCATGGGCTCCTGAGCAGAAACCTTAAAGTTAAAGACACAGCACCAACTTACGTCAAACAGGAGTGCTGAAAGCTTAGGAGTGTCCTTTATTCCATTTGAGCAAACAATCCTTAGGAAATCTGACAATGAATAATCCATACTAGCCCACACATTACAGGGTGAGTATTTCTTATTCAAAATGCTCGGGACAAGAAATGTTTCTAATTTTAGAAAAAAATGTGGAATCTATGCACATGCATAATATATGAGTCAGATTTTCCATCGCTACGGCCAAAAAACAAGACCAATATAGAGGAAAAGTTAATTGGGGTTCATGGTTCAGAGGTCTCAGTCCGTAGATGGCTGACTCCTATAGCTCTGGGCCCATAGTGAGGCAGAAGATGAAGGTACAAGTCCTCTGCTCACTAGGGACAAAATATAAAACCCCTAAAGGCATGCTGTTAAGGACCTACTTACCAGCTATACCCTACCTGCTTAGTTACCACCCAGTTAATCCACATCAGTGGGTTAATCTACTAATTAGGCTACACCTCATAATCTAATCATTCCACCTATGAAAATTCTTGCATTGTCTCACACATGAGTTTTTGGGAAATATCTCATATCTAAACCATAACACATAATAAGAACTCTTGGGGATAAGACACAAGTCTAAGCACTAAATTCATTTATGTTCCATGTATATCTCATATACATAGGAAAATAATTTTATATAATATAAAATAGTTTCATGGTGTGGAATTTTTCACTTGTGGCTTCATGTTAGCAGTCAGATGGTTTCAAATTTTTTAACCTGTAAGACACCCTTAAGGGAAATCTGAAGGCTTCTCTAGGCATGTTCCCAAGACCAACAGCATAGCATCAGCACCACCCAGGAACTTGCTAGAAAGGCAGATTCCCAGGCCCTGCCCCAGACCTGCTAAAGCAGAAATTTATTGGGTGGGGCCTGGCCATCTGTGTTGCTGTGAATCTGATGTAGTTTGAGAACTGAAATAAAATTTATGCCAACCACCAGCAGTAATGGAAACACAGACAAATGTCCAAAGCCACCAGAAAAAGTTGTGAATTATAAATGGGCAAAGAAGTCCAATGACAGACGGTGTTCTATGTCACCCCAGTCTGTCATGCCTTTCTGATTCTGTTCAGACATTCCTTGTGGGGAATTTCCCCTGATGGGACAGCTGGGACACACGGGAGCAGAGCACTGACATCTCTTCACTTCAGATGGAGCCAGTCCCTCGATCTGCTGGAGAGGGAGTGTCTCGAGACCTCCAACAACTCTGGCCATGGAGAGTGCGAGGCAGGGAACAGTTCCCTTGAAGGCAATGCTGTCAGTCCTGTTCTCCCCATCCTTCCACGCCGGGTTTTCTGAATCAGACATGGGGAAATTAGAGGAAAAAGGACCATGTCACATGCAACTGCTCAATGAGCTGTAGGGTATTGATAGTAGGATGGAGTACTCTAGGTTGAAGCATGTTTCTGAAATGTGTGATCAAGATGCAGGCTGAGGCTGCAGTCAGCAGGCTTGACTGGGGATGCTCATAGGAGCCATCCATGGGCATTCTGGTGGGGCTAGTTGAGTATCTGTATAATATAGCAGCTGGCTTACTCCAGATCCAGTGATCCAAGAGGACACCATGATGCCTTTTATGTCCCAGTCTTGGAATCTTCTGCCACATTCTTTTCACTAGAAGTGAGATGCCAAGTACCGTCTCTGTTCGAGGGAGAGGATCAGACTTCAAACTTCAAAGAGAGGGGTACTGAAGACTTTGTGGACCTCTTTTTAAGCCATTCAGATACCGCACTTGTTAAACTGTTCTATGGCTGGACTAAGATGTAACTAGACTTAGTCTAGCACCTTCTTTTCTATTTTGAAACATCTACCTTCTCTTCCTGTTTAACTGCCCCTCTGTACTTTCCCCTGCACTTCCTTGAGTCGTTCCCACCCTTCCCTTCTCTCAACACTTACCAGGTACCATTTCTCTTTGCCGATTACTGCATTAATTCTTCACATTTTCCATAGTTAGACCACTTCTTGTTATCTTCTCCCATGACTTGGAATTGTCATAGGAATGAGTTTTCTGTTCTCATACTCCAAATCAGATGTTCTGGAGAGTTAACAACTGGTACAACATATTCATTCCTCTCTTCTTTTTAGGAAGTCATTTTCCAAGTGAAATCTGCAGATGACTAATAGTTTGGTAGAAAACCAAATTCTCCCAGGTTCTTTATAGTTGTGTTTTTGTTCAGATTTTAGGTCCCCTATTCAAAGATAATCGTTCCACGTGCAAGAATCTGATTTAACCCTACATCTTTGCATTGGGCTCAGATTATCTGGTGTTCAATAAATACAATGACTCAGGAATTTCAATTTTGACCTTTCACTATTCATTCCTTTAAGTAATTCTTACACCTTATCTCTCTGCAACTTCTGCTCACAAGTGATTGTTTTTAGACCAGATCAGAGAATATGCTCAGTGATGCTGTCTATAGGATCAACTAGTTCCTACAGCTTCACATCCAGGCCCCAAATACTTGCTCAAAACCACCTTAGTGTTTTTATAAAGTAGATAAACTGGTTAGGTACTTTTCTCCCTCACTCAAAATTTAATTGAGGGAAAAAAACGAATGCCAAGAACAGTTGTTTTTTTTTTTTTTAAGAGAGAGAGAGAGAGAGAGAATTTTTTTTTAATGTTTATTTTTTTAGTTTTCGGCGGACACATCTTTGTTTGTATGTGATGCTGAGGATCGAACCTGGCCACACGCATGCCAGGCAAGCGCGCTACCGCTTGAGCCACATCCCCAGACCAAGAACAGTTTTTAATACCCTTTTTTTCATCCTTCAGACCTGGGAACTTGAGTGTTAATGTGGTTTTCTTCTACGCATGTTGGCCTGGAGGAAATAAGAGGGGAGGGAGGGGTCTTGCTCCCAGGGGTGTTGCCTCCAAAGAGAGGGAAGCCTGTTGGTTTCTTATCAAAAGCGGCATCCTTCTTTCTTCCAGTTCAATAAATGCACATTTTTCTCTTTTTCCTTGAGGAAGGCACTTGTTTGTTCAGAGAAGTGGTTCGCTGACCCCCTTCTCAGAATGAGGAACCAGTAAGTGAAAGGCGAACTGTGTTGCACTGAGAACTCTCCTTCTGTTCCTGGCTCAGAAAAACCAGCTTCCAGGTTTACTGTTCTGTCAGGTCACCTCCCTAGCCGTATAATGTAGCCTCCTTTAACTCAGAAGGGACTCATTGTCTACACCAATGCCACTGGCTGTCAACTGATACTACTCTCCGTTTCTGTATCAGATTCTCTCTTCCTTATCCCCAAACATGACCTGCCTCACTGGCATTTTTTAGTCTCCTATAAACGTGTCTCTGAAATACTCCAGAGGTCTTAATCAATTCACAAGTGATGTGATGAAATATTCATCTTAATAAATAAAGAAAAATCAATCATCAATAGAAAAATAACCCTTAGAGTCCCATTTATCTTATCTTCAAATAAATGAAGCTTTGTCCACTTTCAAATTAGGGGGTACAGGTGTTCATCCCCCTGACCTGCCCCCAGTAACGCATTTCCTGAAGTTCAATGCAAATATCTCAGTGGACAGACCCTTAGAATATTGTCCTTTTCATTCTTTTTCTTCTCATGATGTCATACCTGGTGGAACTAAATGATAATTCAAGCTAGAATTTTACTGTATGATCCAACAGTTCTCAAAAGGGCTTGAATCAAGACTCAAACTCTCAAAACTGAGCATCAGAATTGCTCAGAGGGCCCCACCCCAGGGCAATCTGGGCTTCTAGCAGGTTCCTTGGTGATGCTGATACTGCTGGGAGGGGATTACCTCCAATTACCTCCATGAAGGCTGAAGAGAATGTTCCCCCATCTGTTTGAGGAAGTGCCTCTGCTTGATTCTGGCATACATCCAGTATCTGTCTTTTAATTGGGATTTTTTAAAATGGTGAAATAGAATGCAGTGGGAAAGGCAGGTGAGCAGAGCATTTGAAGGATTCCACTGTTGGTTCTTACACTCTGAACCCCCTTTACAACGAAGGGCTTTCTGTTATACACTCCAAGGGGGCGGGGATGTGACACTGGGCCTCACCACCCTGTGCTGCTCTTGCTGTGCCAAGGAGGCCAGCTGAGGAAATGCGCAGCCACAGGGCCATGACACTTCCCAGATAACATCACCTACTCGATGGATACCAAACAAAAATATGCAACGAAAGGTGAGAAACATGAGTTAACTCAGGTTCCCTGCTGAGGCAAATTAAAACCACCTCACGCCCTAGAATTGCTGTTACTACAAAAACATAAGACAGTAAAACACAGGTGGGCAAGGACGCAGACAGGCAGGAATGTACCATGGTGTGGTCTCGGTGGGAAACTGTGTGGCAGTTCCTCAAGACTCTGAAAAACAGAAGTCCCATTTGCTCCAACCATTCCACTTTGGGGTATATGTGTAACAGAAATTGAAAGCAGGGGCTTGAAGACATATTTAAATACACCCACGTTCATAGCAGCATTGTTCACGTAGCCGGAAGGCAGAAGCTAACATGTCCACAGGTGGGGCACACACTAGGACTTTTATTCAGCCTTAAAAAGGAGGAGCATTCTGACACATGCCCCAACTCTTGAGATTATTCAAAGTGAAATAAGCCAGACACAGGAAGAAAAATGCATGAAGTTCCTGGAGTAGCCAAGCTCAAGACCGAGAGTAGAACGGCCCTCTTCTCGGGGAGAGGGAGGAATTGGCGGATGAGTGTTTAATGGGGATAGAGTTTCAGTTTGGGAAAATGAGAGTCCTGGAGATGGATGGTTATGATGGTTGTACAACAATCATTGTAATGAACTTAATGCCCCTAAACTCAAAGATTTTTTTTTTTTTTTTTTTGGTACTAGGAATTTGAACCCAGGAGCACTTTACCACTGAGCCACATCCCAGCCCTATTTTGTATTTTATTTAGAGACAGGGTCTCACTGAGTTGCTTAGGGCCTCACTAGGTTGCTGAGGCTGACTTTGAACTCGTAATCCTCCTGCATAGCCTCCTGAGCAGCTGGGATTACAGGCGTGTGCCACAGTACCTGGGAGAGACTGTGAAAAAAAAATTTAAGTATGTTCTGTTATCATGAAAGAATTATTGATAAAGGTTGTGCTGATCTTAAAAGATTTGCAAAATTGTGATGGAAACATCAGGAAACCAAAGTCCCATGATGGGCGGGGACTCTGTGTGCTTCCTGCTACAGAAGCCACCAGCAGCAGTGGCTGGTGGGCAGTCTGTGGCCAAAGGAGATGCTGAAGAAAACAGGAAGCACAGACTCCCAGCCATGCTTCCTAGGGAGGGCACAGCCGTGATAAGTCAAGCTCTGGTCTTGAGATCACCGGTGGCACTGGTGACTAGTTTCTGTTTTCCCTGGGGATCAGGGGACAGTAGGAAAACTGACCCCGGGCAATGCTCCCTAAGCTTTCTTAGCATCAAAACCTCAGCTGGCTGATGGGCTGCATGTTCTTCTCTGAACCTCTCTCCTTTGCCTTTCAAAAATGTTGCAGTGACACTGATTGGCTCAGGCTGGGGTACTTACTGTGCCTGTTTGGAGTCACTGATGTTAACAAGATACTTTAGAGGCCCTCTCTGTGAGACAAGCACTTTCCTACCACACGTCTTGAGATCAAAATGTAAACATTTCTTGTGAAATTTCTTCTATGAATGGCAAAGCAACTGTTTTCAAAGGACACTGGTAAAGCACAGGGCACAGATGCTAAGAAGAAGCCATGTGCACCCGTCCCCCAGATGCTAGCTGTGCTAGAAACGCTCCCCAAGGGCCACCAGGACCAAGGCCTCATGTTCCTTCACTGGAGACCAACATGGAGACTACAGTGGATGATGCTTCCCAGAACCACCTAATGAACCCAATCACTCACTCCAAACACACCCTCAGCAGGAAAACCCTAAAGACCCACCAGGTACACCTGCCAGGCCCTTTGCTCATCTCCCATTCTGTACTTCTCTGCATGTGTGTTAAAAAAAAAAAAAAAAAAGGCAGTTCAAAGAAACTCTAACCATTTCTATGATTTCATCTCACTGCTAATCTAAGCAGACTGATCATCAAATTGCTAGGGAGCTAAGCCTTTAACCTCCTCTGTAAACCAAAGAACGATTTGAATCTATAAGACAAACATACAGAGTTTTCGGTAGCCATCGCTAAGAACTCAGACCAAACCACCAAAATCCTCAGAAGGTTTACACTGTAAGGGGTGGAGCAGGAGGAAGGGGCTGTGTTCTAGAGGCAGCGAAGGTCTGAACACAGGAGATCCTGGAGACAGAAGCCCAGTGTGGCAGGAACACCTGTGAATGAAAATGACGAGCCTAGGTGGACCGCTGGAGCAACCAGGGGCCACGCTCTGCCACCAGCCATGTGTGGTGACGGGGATGATGGGCAACGCCCCAGAGCTAACTGCAACCATTCGGTGAGCCAGTTTACCCCTACTCACCTGAGGTCTGAGTTTCAGGAACACACTGCTGTCTGTTCTGTTTACTATATTTACTGCACCCACCCTCAATACAAGTAAAAGCAGAGTGAGTACTACAGGCTGAATACCCTCACTGGAATACTGAAGACCAGGAATTCCACATGTACAGATATCTGCACACACATAAGAAGAATCTTGGGCTGGGGAGGTGGCTCAAGCGGTAACGCGCTCGCCTGGCATGCGCGGGGCCGCTGGGTTCGATCCTCAGCACCACATATAAAAATAAAGATGTTGTGTCCACCGAAAACTGAAAAATAAATACTAAAAAAATTCTCTCTATCCCCTCTGTCTCAAAAAAAAAAAAAGAAGAAAAAAGAAGAATCTTGGAGATGGAACACCAAATTCATTTCTGTTGCATATACACCCTAGACACAAAGCCTGGAGATAATTTTAACACACACACACACACACACATATTTATGTATGTATTTTTTGGCACTGGCATTGAGACTTCAAGTGGTTATGTGAGGTAGGGCAAGGAACTTTTTCACTTGTCACCCTGTCACTGCTCAAAAATTATCAGACTTTGGATTTCTGGGTTAGGGATGTTTAACCTGGGTTTATTTCTTTTACATATAATAGAGCACAAATAAAACTCAATCCAAAAATTTTCATAGGAAAGGATGGTTTTAAGGTCAAAGTCTTCAAATTCTCAGGTGTATTCTGCATTACTGAAAGGCCAGTTCCTCTCTGCCTGCTCCTTACGTGTGATTTTAGTCCCAGTGTGTGAAGATGACAGGCAACTCCACCCAGGACTAGCATATCCAGGCCTCCGGAGAAAGACCACTGGCCCAGAAGAAACCACAAATAACATACTCATCAGGTTTGCCGCTGATTACATCCGAAGAACTCACCATTAAGTGAGACTCATGGCTTCTTTAATAGGTGGTGTTTCAGTAGTGAGTACTGAAGAGCTAGTGGGACTGAGGGGCAGGGGTCTGTCTCTAAGGGTCTGGCTCACCTGAGCATCCAGTGAAGGAAACAGGCGATGAGCAGTGAACTCCTGAAAGAGTCCACACTAAATGATCTTACAGAGCATTCCACTTTTAAGATTAAATGGGTTAAAAGTTAGAAAAGTAGAAAAATTCAGGCTTAAAACTTCTCTCTGGTATGGGCAAAAAGCCTGATGATTAAAAATAACTTGCTAGCCACACCACTTTGGAAAAGCAGTGTGGAGATTCCTCAGAAAACTTTGAATGGAACCAACATTTGACCCAGCTATCCCACTCCTCGGTCTATACCCAAAGGACTTAAAATCAGCACACTATAGTGACACAGCCACACCAATGTTTACAGCAGCTGAATACACAATAGCTAAACTGTGGAACCAACCTAGATGCCCTTCCATAGATGAACGGACAAAGAAACTAGTATATAGACACAATGGAATATTACTCAGCATTAAAAGAGAGTAAAATTATGGCATTTGCAGGTAAATGGATGGAGTTGGAGTATTATGCTAAGTGAAGTAAGCCAATCCCAAAAAACTAAAGGCTGAATGTTTTCTCTGATTAGTGGATGCTGATCTATGATGGGCGTGGGGGGCAAGGGAAGCATGGAGGAACTTTGGATTGGGCAAAGGGGAGGGTAGGGAGGAGTTATGAGGATAGGAAAGATGGTGGACTGAGATGTACATCATTACCCCAGGTACATGTATGATTGCACGAATGGTGCGTCTTTACACCGTGTACAACCAGAGAATTAAAATGTTGTGCTCCATTTGTGTACAATGAATTGAAATGCATTCCGCTGTCACGTACAACTAAGAAGAACAAATAAAAAAAATTTTAAAAAATAATAACTTGCTAGCCAGGTGTGGTGGCACACTCCTGTAAGCCCAGTGGTTTGGGAGGTTGAGACAGATGGATCATGAGTCCAAAACCAGCCTCAGCAACGGCAAGGTGCTAAGCAACTCAGTGAGCCCTAGCTATCTCTAATAATTAAACACAAAATTGGGCTGCGGATGTGGCTCAGTGGTTGATGCCCCTGAGTTCAATCTCCTGTACCCCTCTGCCCCCCCCCCCCAAACTTGGTATCTTTCAAACAAGAGAGATGCAAGATACGACAGGCACTGCTCACAGTAATCTGCTCTTCTTAACATTAACTCAGGTGTGAGGAAATACCTAGAGGTCCCAGTGCCAATTCCCAGGCCAGGGGGACTGATTAGTAGGTCACTGAAGGGCTTCACCCAATTGCATCTCATCTGCTGAGCTGGCCCGGGAGCAGCTTACACTTTGCTCAGGCAATTGAGCTCTTTCCAATTCTCCAAAAGAAAATATAGATGATAGTTTGTTTTCAAACTCAAAAGAGTAAAAAGAAAAGTTATAAGAAAAAACATTTCGGGAGATGAGTTCCACTCAACAAGAGCTAATAGTCCTACCTAAAATTAAACCTTAAGAAAGTTATAATTTTCACCTTTAAACATTTTTTAAACAATTCTTAGAAATGTAGTATTGTGCAGAAATTGTCTTTTAGTTAACTATTATAAACATGTATAAAACCATTAAGAATGTAAAATAGCAACCAGAGGTTTTCAAAATGTGGTCCCCAGACCTTAAAACTGCTATAAAAAAAGTATAAGCCATTGAGAATGTAAGTGTGGCCCTCAGACCAGCAGCAGTGTCACCAAGGAAATGCATCCAAAATGCAAATTCTCGGGCCCAGACCTTCTGAATCAGGAATGCTGTAGGTGGGCCCTGGAAATCTGTTTTAACAAGCCTCGGAGGGATTCAGACACATACTACAGTGTGTGAATCACTGTTTATAGATGGATTATGAAACTGTGTTCAGCAATGATTTCCATAAGAAATCTTAAAACTAGAGCAAGAAACTCTTCTAATTCTTTTATTTCCTGGTCAAGTAATATTAAGAGGTTTAAATAATAAGAGGAACAAAAGGCCCATCTATTTTTTGTATGGACAATACATGTTACATTTTCCTAAGCAAGACAGTTTTTCTTTTCTGAAACAAACTTGTTGTGTGACCCCCCCCCCCCCAAAAAAAAAGGTATCTAAATACTTACTGTAGGCATGACACACACAAGGGAAAACCCACCTTCCTCAGGATGTCAAGTCTTACACAGGGACAGGACCTCCTAAACCTTCAGCTGAAGCTATTCAGCACATGACCTTGGTCAGCTCTGTACCTTTTCAGACCTCATCTTACATGTGACCTGTCACTTTCTCAACCACCTTTGCAAGGATGAGAGATGTAGTAACTGAGAAAACTAAATACAGCTCACACAGCTGGCCAGAAATCAAGTTTATTGTGAGTACAGCTTCCTAATGGTATCCAAAGAATCCATGTGGACATGTATGTAAGGTGAGTGTACGGGGCAGGGGGGATATCTGAATTTTCTAAATTCAAGAGGTTTAGTTCACAGGTAGAGGTCAGATAATTAAATTAAATCTGAGGAAGAAACAATATTTCATCCCCTTTAGCTGCTAAGGAGAAATGGTGGCTGGAGATGGGAGAGGAGAATCAGAGGAAAAGAGGCCGAAACGAACACTAGCTGGTAGGTGTGGAGGTTCAGGTTGGGAAGGAGTCCAGCAGGTGTGCTTGGTCCTTCATTCCTTGATGAATCCAATGAACCTTGCACCTTCCGGACACTGGATAGACAGCACAGATGTGGCAAACTTCTTCCCTAGTTTTTTTCTGAAGTATGCACCTCTCTCCTCAAAAAGCACAGACTTCTTAGTGCTCAGAGATGGCTATATTTTTGTTCTTCAGAGGAGAAAAATCGTAGCCACTTTAAAATGTTAAATGTCTTCAATCAAGAGTCTAGCTCCTGTATATTTGCAATCTCTCAGGAAACATTTGCAAATGATACACATCCTGAAGATGGGCTCCACCAAATTATGCTTTTCAGGGGTCAAGAAACACCCTTGAAAGGAAGTCCCTGGCCAAAGATTACAAGGAAGAAACAGGAAATGATATGTAGATATGTGCCTATGAGTTCTACAGGAAGTCTGAGCCCCTTAGACACCCTGTTGTCCCCACATACTTTGACAGGCAATTATGTCACATGATGAACCAGGCTGCAAAACATAGGCTACCCCTGAGAAGAGCTGAAATGACAGGAAAATAAAATAAAAGAGAGAGAGAGAGAGAGAGAGAGAGAGAGAGAGAGAGAGAGAGAGAGAGGAGGAGGGAGGAGGGAGGAGGAGGGGAAGCAAAAGGAGGTAGTAGAAGACAGAAAATGAACAAGAGGGGATTTGTCCACTTGTCCAACAGGAAAGATCTTCCGCAGTTGCAGATGACAGCCGAGAACAGTCCTAGTTATAAACAAGAAATGCAGCAAAACTGGCCTATTCTGTCAGCAGTAAGGAAGCAACACGCCTTAGAGCCCCTGCAGCATCCCCTTGGCACGAGGCATGCATGCTAACAGCCGAAAGCAGGACGTGTTACAGCAGGAATCATGAGGACAGGCTGACCTGCAGAACACAGGGAGCTGCAGGCCAGGAAAGAGCTGCCCCATAGGCAGAGCTGATACAAGTCCCAGCGGAGCCTCGGCCCGTTCACAATCAGTGTGTGCTACCTCAGTTTCCTAAGGCAGAGGTAAAAAATCTGGAAAGGTGTCCATAAAAAGAGTTCGAACAAAATGTGAACAATCTGTACTTCCATTATTTAGATAAAGTTTGCTTGTTCTCTAAAAAATGTGAGATGGACAAGGCAGTGGGGTATATTCAAGTTCTGAGAAGGAACCTGGATAATACATGTCCCTCCTTATCAAAAAGGAATTTGTCCTGCAGTCGGATGGTGATGACTACCTGTATGCATTCCACAGAACAGCAACAGTCTCTCTGAGGCCCAGCAACCCTGGAGGACACTTTTCTCACCCACCCTCTTTCTCAAGACTTCCCTTGGCACAAAGAACAAGGAAGGGGACCAGTGCTTCTGCACTGTGAGCTTTCTTTTGCTCCCCTCCCTTCCAAGAAGCCTCTTCAGACTCAGCTCAGGGATTTATGTTCTGACTCTGAGAAGCGCTCTGGATGCAGCCCTTTACATTGGAATAGATTTTTGAGAATTTTCTTCTCTAAGTTTTTGCTCCACAGTTAGAAACACTGCTGTCCTTAATTTCCTGAAGGCCTTGAACATGATCTTAAGGGAGCCAGGCACAGAGCTTGCGTCGCGTGAGGACAATTTCATGTGATGTCTTGCCAGAAATGATAAACCATGGCAGCTTGATAAGCAAATCTCAGAGTTCAGATTTCAGAAGTAGTTCGACTTTCAGCCTGCCTGTCCAAGCACTTCTAAGGCCACAGCTGACCCTGCAGAGATGCTGACACCATAAACGGGTCTGATTTCCACCACCAGGATGCCCCTTCTGCTTCAAAGGACAGATCACAGTTGCTCCTCTCTCTGAAGGACTGTGAACTGTTCTCAGATCAGTCCCAGGAGTTGTGGATGTGCACACACTATGGTATTAACCTATTCAGAGGATAATCATAGCTGAGTGTACACACGTATACACACACACACACACACACGCCTTATGGCTTACATTTAAAAGAGGAAACCAAAGTCTGCTAGAACCAGTAAAACTCGAATACACTGGACACTATGCTCAAAACTCTTGTTTGGTGAGTCTTATTATATAGAAGGTATATTTAGAAAGATGTCTACAAAAGCAGTTAAGTCTTTCCATAAGTGCACACAAGTAGTCTCCCTTGTATGGTGAAAATGGTCTGGTCCTTCCAGGCAGGCCCACCCCAAACAAAAACCCCCAATCTGCTGCCTGTTGGAAGTGGATCTGCTGCCACTAGGCAGGTGGCTTCATCCATTAGGTTCCCTTCACACCCACAAAACTCATCTCACTCAAGCACTGCAGTTTTCTTTTTGATTCAGCTTGTAAGTGCCTTAAAAGCTTTTCAGAGATGAGCTCGGTGCCACTGCCTGCAGCAGAGATGACCTTGGGATTATATGCTTTACAAAGAAAAACTAATCGACCAACTAAAGGCTTCTCCAGAAACCAGGTGCCTGTCATGCAGAGAACACTCTGAGTGCTTTGGACCCAGACAGCTCCAAACTAAGTCAATCACCAGGCCCTTTTTCATGAGCAGAATGGAAAACTGGTAGAGAAAAGCATGTCTGAGTCTCTAAAATAGAAAAAGGGGAACCCAGTAAAGGGGAAAAACAACTTTCATGAAGTAAAACCCACTTTACTGACCCTCCCATCTCCAAGAGAGCAAGTGGTTACCCGGGACAGATAGTACAGCGAACACAGGTTTACAAAAACTGTGAGTAGCGAACCTTATACCAAATCATATCCATTCTGCTTAATATGAGGCCTTAAACACCCTTTTCTATTTCAGGGACATTCACATGCTTTGAAAAGGGAATGGCTCACAGGAGTTTTACTGTGCAACCTACATAGAGCAGTCCTCCTCTGGTGGGGGCATTTTCCAAAACCTATGGATTCTTGAAATCTCGGGTGGTACTGAGGCCTGCTATGCCTGTTTTTTCCTATATGAGATAAAGTTTAACTTGTATATAACAGAGCTGAGATAAAGTTTAACTTGTATGTTAAGCATGGTAAGAGATTACTAACCAACAGTAATACTGATCAATTATAACAGTGCGCTATAATAAGTTAACTTAAGACTTATGAATAGTTTATTTCCAGAATTTTTTGGGAAGCATTTTCTGACCTCCGTGGACAGTGGGTAACTGAAACCGGGGATAAGGGTGACTACGGTACCTTTACTGTTTTCTCCTGGAGCTGCCCAGGCCGGGCAGAGCCTGCAGCGGAGGGCACTTACCGAGGACTCGCTGTCTCTAATGAGGAAGTCGCCCTCCACGCCCCGCTCGTTGAGGGCGCACTCAGCCTGGTGCCGCGTCACGTTGCCGTAGTACCATTCCCGGCCTGCGAAGCGCCCGCTGGACGAGGGCCCAGTGTAGCTGATCTGCGGGGCGTGCGAAGGGTGCAGGGCTGGCCCGTCATTGAGGACCACCACGTAGTTTTTGGGGACCAGGCCGACCTGACCCCGGGCGTTTTTGCATTTCCACCACTCTGGGTCGTTCTCGGGCTTCTCGATCACCTCCATGGTCTCTCCTTTATCAAAGTTGAGCTCCTCCTCGGTGACGGAGCTGAAGGGGTACAGCGTCTGCACCACGTGCAGCACCCGGGCACCCTGGCCGTTGCTCAGGGAGGCGCCCTTCCGAAGGCTCAGGAAGCTCGGGGACTCGGCGGCAGCCTCGTCTGCCTCCTCCAGCACATAGTTGGAGGGGAACCAGCCGATCTGCCCGTTGAAGCTGCCCCGCCACCAGCCGTCACTGCATTTCTCCATGACGGTGACGCGGGAGCCCTTTACCAGGGACAGCTCGTCCTCCCTCTCGGCCACGTAGGCGAACTTGACAAAGGCAGGGATGTTGAGGTCGTAGATGCGGTCAGCGCCACTGCCATTGGAGGGGTATTCGGCGTCCGTGCTGGGCGTCGGCGATGCATCCCTGGCGCTCGGCTTCCTGCGGGTCTTGCCGAGGCCTGTGGAGACACAGCAAGGGCTCAGTGGGCACCAACTCCTACTCTACAGCCTCCGGTAGAGTACCTGTGTCGGTACATCAGGAGGAAGCATATGGACTGTTGCAAATGACAAAGACCATCTGAAAAATAAAATGCTGACAGCTGCATGGTGAAGATGAGACTTAACTAGAACTGACCTACCCTTTACGCATTAAAAAATGCGGGAGTACCTCTAACAAAAGATAACAATAAACACCCTGGAAAGCTTCGTTTAACTCTGAAAGGACTATTCAGTTTTATAGAAACCCTGGACTTGTCAGAGGGAAAAATAAGGTATAAATGTAGGCGCATTTCGATGAAATATCTTCTGCATTCTTGCCAGGCAGGAAGTGGACTGAATGATCTAAATTTAAAGACCCATTCCAACTCTACCTGGGTCAAGTCTCAGTCCGCAGAACTTGCAGTCTCTAGCCTGCATCCCCTCCTCTCCACTCCTGGGCCAATCTGTCCTCCCAGGCTGCCTGGTGGCATGCTGGCCCTTCTGAGCAGACACCCAGAGACTTCTTTTATTCCCCTTCTGTACTTTGTCTTCTCTCAAAACAGTGGCCTAGTTTCCCAGTGTTGAGTTGAATTAGAAAAAATTAGCTGATGTGTTAAATTGGAAGCAGAATTTTTCATACTGTGGTTCAAAGCCCACAGGTGGGTCACTGAATTGACTGAATGGGTTGCAACCAGCTTGCAGGTATATACTGGGTTTAAGGGAATAAAACAGAAAATCTCCAAGTGCATCAAAAATAGGACAAGGTTGGTTTCCTTAGCCACATGTGTGAATCAGTGTCAACTTGCAATGAGAAACATATTCCTTTCTGTGAGGAAAAAAGTGTGAAAAGCCCGAAGGAAAAAATGTTTTAAACTAATCAAAATGCACAGAATTCCAGAACATTCTAGGGGAAGAAAGCATAGTGGTCCCTGGAGCTGGGGACAAACCATAAACCCAGGGAGGGCTGGCCTTGTGTCTCAGCTTTTCCTGAGATATGGCTGCAGGCTCACCAGTCCTGTTCAACCCTTAGTCAAGGTATAGGTTTTGATGGTATGGAAACTACAGGCATTTAAGGTTACCTTTTTCCCTCCAAAATGTTACCAAAAGATTTTAATGGGTAGCTTATCTCCCTCTCCTTTTATTCCTTAGCTTGAAGTAAAGACAGGCTGTTCTTAAGGACTAATTTTCCTTCCACCACATTGCTGGGGCAGGAGGTCAAAAAAGTTAAAAGTTGTCTAGTGAGCATCCTCAGCTGTGCAGACTGGGGCTGCTGCCCCAATAGCAGGCAGCCCAGGCCTGAGATCCTGCAGCCCTGGACACAAGCCCAGCTCAGAGCCCGGAGGCATGTGGGAAGACATGGTCACTCACATGGGATTTAAAGTAAATACACCAATTCATTTGAACTAATGGGTGTTTGCTGCTTCACAGACAGTAAAGGGTGAGCAACTCTAATGCAACAATCTGAAACCCAAAGTGCTCCAAATTCTGAAGCTTAGCATCAATAACATGCCACAAGCAGAAAATTCCTCACCTGACCTCATGTGATGGGTCAGTAAAAATGCACACACTAAAAAATATCGTATAAAATGTTCTCCAGGTCATGGTATAAGTTGTACATAAAGTACAAATAAATTGTGTGTTTAGTCCTATCTGCAAGATATCTCATTATGTAGATACAAATATTCCAAAATCCAAAATAAATCCTAAATCCAAAACACTTTTGGTCCCAAGAATTTCAGATATGGAATACTTAAATTTCTGCCCAGAAGACAGCACTGCCAGAAGCTCATCAAACAGGAAATAAAGACCCTCACCAAAGAGCAGGCTGAAAGAGCATGACCAAGCAGAGCAGCATATAACTTTTATAGATATCAAAAATGTCAAGAAATAACATTTAGAGCCAGAAACAGTGGGCCATCCCTGTAATCCCAGCTACTTGGAGGGGCTGAGGCAGAAGAGTCACAAGTTTGAGTCTAGCCACAGCAACTTAGCAAGACCCTATCTCAGAATAAAATAAAAAGGGAGGAGGGTGTAGCTCAGTGGTAAAGCACCCCTGGGTTCAATCCCCCAAGCACTGCAAAGAAAAAAATAAATAGGAATATTATTTTAATAAACTTTGTCAAATGTGTGACTCATAAAAATGACTGGAGAAAGTCTTGAGAGAACAAGTTTCAGAGTACACATCAGGACAGAAAGATAGAGGAGCCCGGACAAGGAGAAAAAAACAATACAGACACTGGCCAGTGCAGTACGTCTTTGAAGATACTTCAAAATTGACTTGTTGATTATGCTACTTCACTGCTTTGTTTCAAACCAAAATAATTTAATTTGGCCATGTGTGACTCTGAATGAAGACAGTCATACTTCCTGCCCTCCTAGAGCTCATGAAGACTAGAACACTCTACATATCAAACATGTGAAGCAAAAACCTGTCTGGCTCCAATGTGACCTTACAGTCTTTGAGCCCCTTTTAAGGTAACTGGAATGACTGCCAGCGCAGCCCTGGAAAGAATCCTGAGGCCAACACGTAGCAGTTGTGTGCTCTTGATCAGATTACTTATTAAACCTCTGCCTTTGTTTCCTTAACTCTAAAAAGGGGACAGCAATAGTCCTGCTGTCTTAGTCTGCTTGGGCCGCCATAACAAAGTGCCACACTCTGGGCAGCTCACTGTTCTGGAAGCTAAACATCCAAGATCAAGGTGCTGGAAGGATTGGTTTCTTCGCTCTTTGGATGGTAGAGTGCATCCTCAAAGGGTCGTCCCTATGCATGTGACTGAGTCCTCATCTTTTCTTATAGACCAGTCTCAATGGATTAGAGCCTACCTTAATGATCTTGACTCAATTACCCCTTTTAAAGTCCCTGTCTCTACAGCCACATTCCAAAGTACTGGGGATTAGGATTTCAACACGTGAATCTCGGGGAGGGGGTATACAATTCAGCCCATCACAGGTATCTAAGTTCTAAGGATGTACATGAAACACACGAACTATTCTATTAAAATAATATTATTATCTGTACTAACAAGTTGGAACTTTGAATCTCTTTTTTTTCTCAGAACAATATTGCACCAAAAGACAGCCCAAGTTCTCTTTACAGACTCTGGGCCATGATCACATTGGTGCCAGATGGCCACCAAGATAGAAGGCATTCCTGCCAGGCGTTTGGCACATGGAATCGGACATTCTCTCATGGCAGGATGCCATATGTAGCTACTGGTGCAGTGAAATTCAAGAGGCAGCAGCTGTCTGGGGATAGAAATTGACATTATCTGAGCCCTCACGACAGTCCTGGGATGAGGTCATTTTCTGTAGATGAGAAAACTGAGGCTGAAAGAGGTCAGGGAACCAGCTGAATGCACCAGCCAATAAAGAGATACAGACCCGTGTACCCAATAATGAGCCTATTTAATCCATAATAGTCAAGATGCACAGCTCTGTCGGAGCTGGTGTATAGCATGTTTTCTATAGAAAATGCTCCCAAGACTGTGAATTGGAGTGTCAAGATCCTGTCCCCCTCCCTAACCACTTGCCTGCCCAAGCAGAGATGTTTCCTCTGATTCTGGGAAACAAAAGAGTCCCTGTGTCCCCAGGTGGGAGTGAGCTGAGATGCAGTATTTGGAATAAGAGATGTGTGCGAGTCACAGCTGGGAGCCCTGGAATAGCAGGGAGGCCTCCTGGGAGGGGCTGGAGGGGTGGGTGCTGGGTGGGCAGTGTGTGAGTGGGGCAAAGCCTTGGGCTACTGAGAAAAGGAATCCCTTTTCTCTTGCAGTCTTCTCCTTACCCTAATCCTGCCCAATGGTCAGAGCCAGGGTCATCTGGAACAGAAGGGACCAGACCCTTCATGCTGGCTGAGGATGCTGGAGGAACACAACAAAGCAGCTTCCTGGGGGAGGAAGTGGCAGAGGTGGTTGAGCAATGTCCCAGGGACACGAGGAGAAAGGCAAATACTCCAATAGTGAGGGTGGCCTTCCTTTCTGTATGATGATAACTGTGTAAACTGCAAGGTGAGCGGCAGGCCAGCCTGCAAGCGCATGACCTATGTGGGACCAGGCTACGGGGGCTTGGTGACTCCCTGTCACTCTTCTTCACCTGGAGCTGGAACTTAGCCTGCCTGTGTGTCTTATAGACGGGGACAGTGCTGCTGAGCATGTGAACATGGGGGAGTAAAATTCAGCCCAGCACTAGACCTGAGTCCCTGGACTGCACCCAGGGGCCTAGTCGCCAGTGAATGGCTCTAATTTGAAGGCAAACCTGTGACCTTGAAGGTAAAGAGGGAGCACGGGAATTCCACTGTTTCTTCACTTTCTCTCTTGTGTTTTTCCTGAGCATCTGCTTCACCTCTATTCTTTCACTGAAATCCTATCATTTACTTCTTCTAGTTGTAATGGAAGCACAATTTGAACTCCAATGTGGTTTTCATTTTAACAAGGTACCATGACATTTTTCCTCCCTCAATTTGATGTATGTGCTCAACAACAGAGGCAAGCCCTCACACCCAATCCTCACTCAGTCCACGCTTACCGACCAGAACAAACCAAAAGTAACCACAATGTGGCCTCACGAGAGCTTCTAACCAGCCTTTATGTACACTTCATGTGAGGAGAACAAGTACATCCCAGGGCTGTCTGTAGCAAACTGCCTACTTTGGGCCCAATGATGAGTTCCTGATGCAGCCTTGGCCCAGGATGGATGGACCACAAACATGTGCTTCAGGCAGAACCACTGTCTCCACTGTCTCTGTACGTGAGCCCTCGCCCAAGAGAACACCCAGATAGCCCAATGCCTGCCATCTGTGTACTTACCCAGGCGTGGGGTACACTAATGTTCTAGCCAGACATTAGGTGAGAATTAAAAGGATATGTTCTTCTTTCAAGTCTCACTTTAGCCAGAAAATCCCACTGTACAGAATTCACCAGTATGTGAGCATTTGGTTGGGGGTGTCCCTGCAACATGCTTTAGTAAATTGTATTATGGATGAGAATGTCTAGAATGTGACCGTTATCAAATCTTCCTAATTGCTGGCAAGCTGTGTGTAGGTCAGGAGAAGTGACATTTTATTTTTTCAAAGTAATGACTTTATATATGGCTTGCTCAATAATGTATAAGCCACAACACCTCTGCATGAAAAAAGAACAAAGAAAGAATGGATATCACTGTGAAAAAACAAAACAGAAAATAGCAAGATTCTGTTTCCTGGGGCATGTGCTCTACAGCGAGCAGGATTTTAATGCCTACATTAAAGATTAGGCTCAGACACAACCTCAATCTCCTTAAACTGATCATCATAAAATTACAGTGTTGGGCTGGGAGTGCAGCTCAGTGGTAAGAGTGCTTTATAACATGCGTGAAGTCAGGGGTTTAATCCTTAGAACCAAATTTTTTTAAAAAAAACTAGAGTGTTTAAGATGGAGAAGAAATTCCACTGTGTTACCCTGATCTGTTCAGGCGGCTCTACACCACAGAGTGGGTGGCCTATAAAAAACCGGAAGTTTTCCCCCAGTTCTGGAGGCTGGGGGGTCTAAGATCAAGGTCCTGACAGATTTGGTGTCTGGTGAGGGCCCCTTCCTGTGACCTCACATGGTGAAGGGGGAGAGAGTCTTTCTGGAGCCTCTTTGTGAGGGTTCCACTCTCAATGACTAATAGTCTTCCAAAGGCTTTACCTCCTAATATCACCACATTGGTGGTTTAGATTTCAGCATGTGAATCCGGGGGACACAAAAACATGCAGACCAGAGCAGCTTGGCTAGAGCTTTCCAGGCTGCTGCTGTGGAGAGTGGGCACTGGGGTCTCAGGTATGCATTGCCAGGAGATCCGGTACCCACATTTCTTCACCTCAAGCAGTTGCAATGGTGTTTGCATGCAGGATCCTGGGTGGGAAGGTGATCAACCAAGTGCTCTGCAGATGAGACAGGTGACAAAGCCTTAGAAGGGCCAGCCTGAGCAAAGCAGCTGACTAAGATGAGTGGGGTTTGTGGCCATGGAAGGGTGTGATCAAGCTGCTTAACACATCCACCACTGAAGCCATCACACACAAGACCAGCCTCAATTTGTGCAATGACTTTATCCATGTTTAATACTATTACTAATAAAATAATGTGCACTACAGGAATGATATTTCTTGCTCTACGAGCAGACAGATGGCAGCATTTTAAGTGGCAAGTAGTGGAGTTGCATTAAAAGGTAAACTACACTATACTGCTTTTGTGATGATTTTTCTGGCATTGGGCTATTAGATCTTTGATCCTGAGTTACATTTTTTATTGACAATAATAAGTACATTTTAACTTTGCCGAATAAAATTACATACATTAAAGATTGAGTTCTACTAAAAGCTTGAACATGTCATACATTATTAATGTTAGCAATTTTAAAGTCAAAATCTTTTATATACTCCTCCGAAGATGAAGGGATGTTATAACAGACGCCTTTAAAACCTGCTCTGTCATCTTCCAGCTGGAGTTCTGGAGATTTAAGATAAAACGTCAAATGAATTTGATAGTTCGGAAATATATTCAAGCCAATTCATTTAGACAAAGTGCACTCAGGTTTTAGGAGCTCTATAGCAAAATCATTTAACTTCCGCTACTAATCAGATCTGTAATGTCAACCAGGTTTAACTAGAAACTTACTTGTTCTTAATATACTATTTATATTGAGTTATGATTAGAGGTTGATCTGTGGGGATTTCCTCCCTTCAGGGTAAGGACTTACTTGTAAAGCCAACCAATAATAATAATAATAATAATAATAATAATGATAATAATAATAATAATAATTATTATTATTATTATTATTAGTTCTACAGTGCTGGGATTGAACCCCAAACCTTGTGCATGCAAGGCAAGCACTCTACCAACTGAGCTATATTCCTAACCCCTCAACCCCAAATTATAAAAAGTCTTTATTATCAAACGCCAAGAAGATTTGACTAAGATACAAAGTGACCAAAGCAAATTTTCACATAAGTGTTAGGATATACTCAATGTTTGGCTTCTAATAGCCTTTCGTGTTGATTTGTGTATAGTTTTCCAGGTATGCTAGTAAGATCAGTTTCCACTTATTTAGAGAGTATCCAGTCTAAAAATTCATCATTAAAATATGAGAATTAGTAAAAAAGACAAAACTCAAATTTACTAAGCACTTGGGGACTTTTGGACAGGGTGACCATGTCAGATTACTGCAGTGACTCTGCTGCTTTACTCTGGCCAGCACCCTTCATTGCTTCTCTTGTTAAACAAAACTCATCTCTTCCAAGGGTCTTGTTCCACCTGGCTTACCATCCACATGTGCCTTTTCCACCCCTGCTGGGCCCAGAGAGACCCAAGACTCCTGTGAGGTCCCAGCACTCTTGGGACCATGCCACAGTCAAGGGGAAAATACTGTCCCCTGGAGGCCACGTCAAGAAAGACTAGGGGTGGGGGTGGGAGGCTGCTAGGGTTGTGATTCAGCGGTAGAGTGCATGCCTAGCACGTGTGAGACCCTGGGTTCAATCCTCAGTACCACATAGAAATAAATTAAATAAAGGTATTGTGTCCAACTA
The DNA here is from genome assembly GCF_047511675.1 of Marmota flaviventris. NCBI lineage: Eukaryota > Metazoa > Chordata > Mammalia > Rodentia > Sciuridae > Marmota > Marmota flaviventris. The sequence continues at coordinate 90,114,347 of NC_092511.1, forward strand.
CAGCCAAAAACATAAATATTAAAAAAAAATTGAAAAAACAAAAAAAGAAAAGAAAGAATGACAGGGCAGATGTGAGCAGAATAAAGCCCGAGAAAAACAGAACCCACACTATGAACAGACCCCCCTGAATCCAAAACATTTCCAATGATGTGAGCTTACTTTAATTTTTTTTTCTTTAGCTACATTTGGCTAACTTTTGGCCCCTCAACTAAGAGCCCTTAAAAAATAAATCTACCCCTCACACACCCTCACTTTCTTCCCTGCCATCTTCCTAAAGGTCCAGCCTTTTGACTCCCACTTGAAAAGGGGTTTTCTATGGGTAAGTTGAAAAGGGCATGGCACTTGTTTGGGGCTACCCAGCTTGGGTGAGGGAGTGAGGGTGAGTGGCAGCAGGATGGGATGATGCTCACTCATGGAATCCATGAGCTGAGGGGATGGATGGGGCACGTGTTTCCTAGGCTCAGAGGATCTTGGGTGTAAAGGATTTACTGCAAGGGCTGTCATGAGAAATCTGTGATGCTGAGTGGCCCCAGTCACCAGGCCTCACCCACCCATGCAGTCCAACTCTAGTGTCTTGTGATTCTCAGGTCTGGCTGCAGATGGGCACCAATGAATTCACCATGGCCAGTAGCTTAGGTACCAGCTGTCAGAGAAATGCCAACAGTGCCTCAAGAAAGTGGGACAGGCTCTTTGATACAAACTAATTTCAAACAAAGTCAAATTCGAGTCAAAATGGACTCACAAACAAAAGCTATCAATTTCTTCTGTCACAGAAATGCTCAAGGATGTCACTAACTGCTTGCTTACAAGGCAGTGGGAAGAGGGATGTGGAAGGAAAAGGATGCTTTCCTGGCAATCAGGCCAGGATACCAGATACATCTGGCCTGGCTCAACTCATCTGCAGCCGTCACTGGGGGTAGGCAGAGGACACTCAGATGCTCAGTGTTTGCACCCTGAAAAGAACATTCTGACTGTAGTCACTGCCCAAATAATATGAGCTTAGGCAAGAGACAAGGGGACAAGTTCACTTTTTCTGAGGTTTCCGCAAACTATCAGAGTCTTTCTTAATAATGAATGGCACTTGAGGGGCAAACTCTGTCTGACTATAGCTGACCTCCCATGCCTTCTGAAGCACTGTGCTAGATACAGCCAAGAATTCATGGAGACTCCAAGCTGTGCCTTTCCTCTTCCTTTCTTCCCTATGCTCTTAAGAATGACCTATTTGTTCATTCATTGCACTGAGTCTTAGATAAATCTTGAAGAAAATGGCCCCCTAACCCTACAAACCTCATGCACTAGTGCAAGAAAGTCCTTCTGACACACACCCAATTTCCAGGTGACCAACTGTAACAAGTGTAATAAGGAAAAGAGGTCTGGCAGGTCCTCGAAGCACGTGAATTTTGAGTCTGCAGAATGCAGAGGAGCCTGATGAGGACAGACGTGCACATGGCAGAGAAGGTAGCTGTGGTGCTATGAGCAGGACTTGGAGATGCTCCAAAGTATAAGGGAGGCCCCAGGGTGCCGTGTGGAGATTGAGAGCACAGGACACAGACTGGGCTGGCAAGGGCAGAAGCATGGGAAGCTGGGTCCAGAGGCAGCTTAGAAACTGCAGAGAGGAGACCAGGCACAGCAGGAGCAAGAGAGTCCAGATGAGGCTGGTAAAACCAAAACAAAAGCCTGTCCATCAACATCCTCTTCCAAGTGTCCTGCTAGCAGGAGCTACTCTCTACCTGGCACTGTGGACTCGCCATTAGAAACGGATATGCTTAAAGGAGAAACTATAAACTCCAAACCACTGCAGACCCAGAGTACCAAGTGCACCCCACCACCCTCCTGGGTCTTCAATGTCTCTTTGGGCACCAACTTCACACACAAAATCCTGATGATCCTCCAATCCTCACCTTATGGTCGCTAAGGACCACAGAGTCTCATCCACACTTTCTTAAGTCTGAACAGCAAGAGGGGAGAGTAAACTCTTTGATAGTCAGAATGTGCTACAAACAAAGGAGATGACGAGTTGGGTAAGAACTTGGCCCAGTAACCTTTGTTCCCCCAGTAAGTTAATTCCAGCTTTTACAAATGAAAACCAACCATGTTTTCCAGATGCAGAATGGATTCCCATCTCCCTGAGTAGATGGCAGGTGGCAAAGCTGTGGGGAAGTGCCCTGGGTACATGAGCAGGGAGACAGTGTCTTGAGGAAAGCACAGGTCTTTCTTCCACAGCAAAGGAGAGTTCACCCGGCAACCTGCTGAGCATCCAGACCTATAAATAGCACTAAACTGAGTTATGGGATGCCCCTTGAGGGACTGACCTCATATAAAGGTCATTCTCCCACGGGCCCTTGCAGTAGCCGCCTCACTTCACTGTGTGTCTCTCCTCCCACAAGATCACCTGTTGTCACTGTTGTGGCCTCAGGGCCCAGCAGGGAACAGGCTTCAATAAATGCCTGCTCAATTAATGAACTCCACTTCCAGTCTCATCACTGTGATCTCACACACATTCACCAGTCTTTCCACACTGGTGTGTAACAATAGTAGCCATACCATTAGTAGGTAGATCATCACCTCCTGCACACAACACACGAACCTCCCCCTGCAACTATTTCTTCTAGACCCTACTGCCTGCTGGTGAGGGTGGGAAGGTGCTGGGCTGTCTGATGGCTCCACGGTACACTAATACCCAATCCATCTCCATGTTCTCCATTCCCCACTTCAGCTAGAGATTTACTTTTATTATTTCAAGGTATATGCACCCTACAGTGAAACATCCTAGTGACTGCCATTATCCCCAAGTTCAGGGAGAGGGTACCAAAGGCCAGGAGAAGACACCTTTCCCAACAGGTAGACACATCTAGAGACAGAGGTATTGGGGCAAAGGCCTACCCAGTGCCCCACCCTCATCACCATGACACAGGGTCCCCATGTCCAAGTCTCATAATATGAATTTCCATCCTTGGTGATAAGAAATCTCATTTCTTTGTGAGCAGACAGACAAATAATATGACTGAATATTTAAGATTGAAAACAAACAAAAAAATGGTTTAGAAATGTAAGATTTTTCTCACAAATGTGAAAGTCAAACAGTAACACAGATGCCAAGGAAAATAACTTAAAAGTTTTTTGCATTATAATTTTTAATTAAAAATACATATTTAGTACCTCTCAACACATATACTGGATCCAGGAGCATGAGCATTTTTGAATATGCAAAAGGGTGTACAAGACGTGACACGGATTAGATGTGACATTCTGAAGCATGACTTCAAGTGTCAATCCACCAGCAAAAGTTTAGCATGCATGCAATTTTTCAAGACCACACCTGCTATATAAAGTGAAATGCGACAAATATAAACAAGTACAGGGACAGCACGTTCATGGTGGAAGAGGCAGGTGGCAATGGCTGGCAAAAACCCAGCTGAACTGTACTTCAGCTGACTTTCTCAGACCCCGCTGGGAACCTGGCTTCCACGCCCTGCAGTTCCTGACCTCTGGAATGCTACAGCATCTCTCTTTATACACTTGTCTTCCCTAACACAGGATGTGGGCAGCAGTGTGGCGTTGTCAGGAGGGAGTGACAGCTGAGGAAAGTACTTAGACCAGTGAATGGCATACAGCAGGAGCACAAATGACAGCTGCCGCTGTCAGCAATAGATCAGCTAACTGTTAGGGTAGGGGCAGAGGAGGATCCAGTGGAAGACAGAATAGGTGGGCTTTCTCTTTTTGGGGGGTTGGGTGGATGGGTACTGGGGATTGAACCGGGCACCTAAATACTGAGCTACATCCCCAGCCCCTTTTCCATATTTCATTTAGAGACAAGGTTTTGCTAAGTTGCTTAGTGCTTTGCTAAGTTGCTGAGGCTGGCTTTGAACTTCCGATTCTCCTGTCTCAGCCTCCCCAGCCACTGGGTATACAGGTGTGCACCACCGTGCCTGGTGACATGGGCTTTATTGACAGAGGTGTGTATGCATTTGTTTTGTCCTTAAAATGCTCCTTGGAGACAGGTCTCACCTCCTCCTGATCTTGGAGTCAGGGGTAGCTAAGATACAAGGCTGTCTGTGAATGTCACAGAGCGAATGCTCAGTCAACACAACACAGGTCTTAGTGGAGGGAATAAACCAGTCCAATTGCCCAAGCAAAGGTGGGCAGGAGAGCTTGATGGCTCTCTTGCTGCTTTGGATTAGGTGGACAAAGGTGACAGATGCCAAGTCCTCTGGAACTCCTGGGGCTTCCTACCTGCTGCTTTGATGCACCTGGGCTCCTGCCTCAAAGCTCTGGTGGCCTGTGGTGGACCGTGTCCAGCCTGGGGCATGAAGGGCCTGCTCCTGGCTTTGCTGTGACTGACTGCAGCACTGGCCTAGGCCAAATGCCTGACTTCCACAGAAAAGCACTGGAGGGGACGACTGCAGGGCCTGTTCCAGAATCCAACAGATTGTGCAGACCACTGAATAGACTTCACTTTTAAAACCTGACTATGTATACTCGAAAGAAAAAAAAAAACACCACAAGGGAATCAAGTGGTCCTTCAGGGCATCACATAGCCAACTTTTGCCACTACTGAGTTTTTCTTATCAGCACACCCGGCTACACATTACAGATGTGATCAACTTGAATTAGTAACGACTAATTGACAATGACTGCATGTTTACTATTATTTGTGCTCTAATTACAAATGCCCACTTGTAAATTTTATAAGCTGACCAATCAACTGCTATCTAGGTCCCTTAAAATGGAAGGAATTAAAGGCCATATGTTAAGCAAGATATGACAAACTCAGGAGGTCAAGAGTCATGTGTTTTCTCTCAGGTATGGAAGCTAGAGGGGAATAGGAAAAGAAGAGGAGGTGGCGGCGGGGATCTCATGAAAATCAAAGGGAGATCAGTAGAGGAAAGAGACCCGGGATGAATGTGGGGAGGGAGGGGGTGTGCTGGGGAACGATTGGCCAAATTATATTATTATATAGTGTGCACGTATAAATATGTAACAACAAATCCCATCATCATGTATAATTATAATGCACCAATAAAAAAATGTGGAAAGAGGAAAAAAAAATACAAATACAAAAGCAAGCAAGATTCTTGCAAACAGCCTGCCTGCTTCCTTGAAGAAAACGCAGGTGGCTTCAAACCTCAAAACCTCCCAAGGAGCTGCCCTCCACGTGGCTTCAAAGGCAGGGAGAACACAGGACAGCCTGGGTGCATTCACACAACCCATGAATTCAAAAGCAGAGAAGGGGCAGCTAAAGCATCTTGGAGAAACAAACTTCTGGACACAAGGTGACACTTGAGAACATACAGGATGACATGGAGAACAACTCCCAGCCCCACCTACTCAGGCCAAAGTCCATCCAGCCCTTCCCCATGTGGGCCAACAGGAATCCTTGAATGCCCCCTGCACTCCCCTACAGAGAGCAGTGTGAGCACAAGGCAGGGGACTGAACAGGACAAGGGCCACCAGCATGAGCTGGGTGAGGCCTGGCTCCAATGCGAGGGTCTCGAGGGTCTCCTAGTTATCACTGAGCACTATGCCAGTCAACAATGCCCCTCAGAAGCCTTATGTCTGGAACAGACATTAAAACGGAGTAAAGGAACATTTTAGATATATGGACAAAACCTAGCCCAGTTGGACCAGGACCAGTTGGTTTTGTGCAGTACAATCCTGTTTATCTATGAAATGCAGCTAACATATCAGCTGGACCTATTTCCTGAATGAAGAGTGACTCTTCTGTTATTTAAAGATGTAAAAAATGCTGGAGACTTGAGGAAAAAGGCCATGGAAGGCACCATTGATGGTGCACTGATAAATCCTTCAGTGATTGTTGATCCTTTTCAGATACTTGTGGCAGCAAATAGAGCAGTTCACCTCTACAAACTGGGAAAAATGAAGAACTCTGTTTACTGAAATTATTTTCAACCTTTCCCCAAACAACACTATTTCAGAGGCTTTGAAAAAATTTGGTATCTCAGCAGATAATACTTCAATTTTAATTGTTTACATTGAAGAGGGAGAAAAACAAGTAAATAAAAAATACCTAATATTTCAAGTAGAAGGTCACCAGATTTCTCTGAAAAATCTTTCTGAAATAACGAATATTTCTGAAGTCAAAAGATATAGAAAGTGTCTTCAGAAGAAAAAAAGATTGGGACATTATTGGGTGGTATCATTAGTAGAATGTCAACAAAAGATGTTTTATAAAATGTTAGAAATATTAACAGAAATTTTCAGCTTTAAAGAAAGCATTGATTTTTCTTTCCTGATTATAAAATTAAAATATGTTCATAATGGAAAAAAAATTTTTTTTTGAACCTAGGACCTTGTGAATGCTGGGCAAGTGCTCCACTACTGAGCTATCCTTCTAGCCCTATAATTTTTTTTTTTTTTTTTTATCACAGAATGAGCTTTAAAAAAAACCCCTCATAATCCTATCAGTTTTACTAATACTGTTACTATTCTTGTTGTCTTCTATTTGTATTCAAACATTTTATTTTTTATATAATGGAAATAAAAATTGACAACACTTAAAAAAAAAAATGAACAAAACCTAAAAAGGTGGTGGGGGGGTGCCATATGGGGAAACAGAAACGTGTTAAGAAGATTTCACCGGCACTCCCAGGCTGAACTTTTGGTGTAAAATCCTGAATTCTAAAATTTGAGTAACTCTTTAGTGAGGAAGGGCATTCTTTTGTTCTTTAAAAAGCTGAAGAAGACTGAGATGATAAGAAGCGATCGATCAAGATGCTAGTCATTGGGAAATATAGTCATCCCACAGTATCCTCAGAGGATGGTTCTGGGATTTCCCCCATGGACACCAAATCCTAGGATGCTCAAGGCCCCTATATAATAGGGCCTGGTGTTTGAAAAGATGGCTTTTGATACCTAATTCGATATTAAGTGCTGTGTCAATAATTGTTATACTCTGTTGTTTAGGGCATCATGCCATGAGAAAAAGAAGCAATTCTTTTCCAGATTCTTTTCAGTACAGAAGCAATTTTTTTCCAGACTCTTTTCAATCTTCTTGCAGTTGCTGGAATCCATAGGTGTGAGATCTGCTGGCACGTGGGCCCACTGTACTTGATTTGACCTTCTGCCCTTGTCAGGATACCAGGGGTTATCACCCGGACTAGTGCCCACTGGCACTACTGGACACACAAGTTTGGGTTTCACACACCCCACAATCAACTCCACACCTGCTTCTCATGGTTTTATAAGGTATGGACTCCCACCCGGGCCCCCACTTCTCACAGTCTCTTCTGGCTTTTTTGCCCCATTAGTAATTTCTTTCAAAACAATCTGTCTCTATTTTCTCTCTAATTATCCACCCACTAATCTGTTGTGAGTTGTTTTACATTTTTGGTTTTAAATACTTGAAAGCTTATTATATACAAAAACAAATTCGGGTTTATTTTGGGTGGCTGGCACAAGGCCACTATTGAAGTTTCCATAGTGTTCTGCAATACACGTGACAGCCCGTTTCTACTGTGAACAATCTCACAAGACAGAATGGTAATGAATTCTAAATTATGATACAGTATATTTAATTCATGTTCACACAATGGTAGATTATACAATAGAAAGGGAAAAAGTAAACCTGAGGTGTTAAGTGCAACTCTGAGAAGCCAGAGTCCCTGTCTTCATGTGCTGAAGAGACAATAAAACAATCTTCAGGAGAAGCTGAACATCTGACACAGAATTAAGATACTGGAATTTTTTCTTCCATAAATACAAACTTTTCAAGGAGAAGAGTTGGCTTCCCAGCAAGCGCCAGGATCAAGCATCCTGTAAAAATCCAGGTATTCTCTGGACTAACTACAGTAACTGTCAATATTGATAACAGTCATCTGTAATGTGGTCCTGCCGATATACGTGCCCATACACTGGGAAAACAGACACAAATGTTAACTGCACTAATTTCTTTTTTGGGGGGGTACCAGGGATTGAACTCAGGGGCACTCCACCACTGAACCACATCCCAGCCCTATTTTGTATTTTATCTAGAGACAGGGTCTCACTGAGTTGCTCAGTGCCTCGCCATTGGTGAGCCTGGCTTTGTACTCATGATCCTTCTGCCTCCCAAGATTACAGGCATGTGTGATTGTACCCGGCCAACTGCATTTATTTCTGAGTGATGAGGTCACAAGAGATTCACTTTCTTTTTTATGCTTTTCCATATATTCCAATTTTTTTTGCAAGTATGTCTGTCTTTAAGGCAGGGACACCTGATAGTTTTGTAAAACAAAGGCATTTCAAAGACTATGATCCTGGGAAATGCCTGTTTGCAAAAACTTATATCATGAAAAGAAGTCAAGAAGGGCAAAGATGGCTGAGATACTAGGTGTGCACCATCGGTACACACGTGTCTTGAACTGCCTGGATCCAAATCCGATCATGAAAAAGGAGGTGTGTCCCTGGGACACCCAGCTTCTGAGTCATCTGAATGAATGGCCCTTGCTCACCTCAGCAATAAAGAACCAGGCATCGTTATTAATAAATGAATCCCTTGGGCCAGGATTCACGCTCACTGAAGGGGCTGTTCTCAAGCATTTTCCAGGCTGTGGAAGGGCCACAAATAATCAACTACACAGGTGAGGGCCAGGGAGTGACTGAGTTTGTTGATGTCAATGTCATGCAGGAACCAACAAAGTAGGTGCTATATGTCTCCTTCCTCCCCTAATCTGAATCCGCAATTCCTGAGACTAAACAACAGGGGTTGAAGTCTGCCCAATCTGGGTTCAAGTTTCAACCCCCTCACATACTGTGCTATGTTCTTGGGTACATTACTTAATTCTCGAGTCTCAATTTTATTACATGAAAGCAAGGTTACTATTATGTGCCTTTTAGAGTTATAGTGAAGAAGTGTGTGTGTGGAAACCTGGAGCAGTATCTGATACAAATTCAGTGCTCAAAAGGAACGGATTATTGCTGTCCATTTATTGGGAAATGCATGCAAACCCCATTGGGGGATTTGGCCAGGGCTTTTCTGCTTGTAGGAGCTTTTGCTTTGTTTTGGGGTGGGGGCCCACATACTCCTTGGTGAGGACACAGATGTTATCTTCAGGTCTCTCGTGGGCCTTCATGCAGGGGAGGCAGCACGGATGGCTTTTGACCAACCAGCTCTTCCCTCCTGTCTGGCTCTTCATAGTAGTATGACACTATGGATATTAACTGTGTCCAAAGTCATCCATTTGCAAAGAAAAGGGGAAGGGTAAGATCTTAGGTAGAAGTCACAGATCTTTCCTAAAAGTTCACAAATTCTCAGTTTGGTAGGCCAAAGTTGTGTCCAAAGGGGACAGGAAAATACCCAGAAGTGGACAGAAGGCCTGAGGTCACACCTCAAGATAAGAGGAAGGCATTGCCTCAGAAATGCCAGGTCTTTGCAGCAGTTGATAGGTAACATCATTTCCATGTTCACATTACCATGTTGTCATTTCCATCATTTACAAAAATAAAACTTCTGAACCAACAGAAGTATGTACCATGGTTTTAATGTGTTCCCCAAACTCATGTGTTGGAAACTTAATCCCCAATGTAACAGTGAGGCAAGGTGGGACCTCCAGGTGATCAGGCCATGGGATGCTGCCCTCATCAATGGCCAATGAGCACTGCCCTCATCAATGGACTCGTGTGCTAACTGGAGTGGATCAGTTACCATGAGCATGTGCCCGTTACAAAAGCAGCTCCCTCTTGGCTCTCTGGTGCTCACTCTCCTGCCCTTCTGCCTTCCACCATGAGATGAAGTACAGGAAGGCTCTCGCCAGATACCACCCCACATTCTAGGAGTTCTCCACGTCCAGAGCTGTGAAGAACGAGTTTCTTTCTTTCTCTTCTTCTTCTTCTTTTTTTAACAAATTGCCCAGTCTGTGGTATACTAAGACAGGATGTTAGAACAACAATGGGAATTTTGCGTCCCCTGAGCTTGAGATCCAGACCTGCAGCTTCCTGCTCGTCATGTCCACTGGTGTCCTGCCCTCAGTTCAAACTCACAGGGGACCTGTTCTCCTGGCTAGTTTCTCTTCCTGCTTCCCTAATTCTCTTAGTCTTTCTGCTGTTTGTTCAAGAGCAAAATGCTTGAGTCATCTGTGACTGATCCTTCTACATGTCCCATACTCAATCAACACAGTGTCCCAGGGCTTTCCTTCAAAAATCCCCTCTTCTCTGTCACCCTCCATTCCCACTGCTGAGCTCAGGGCTGAAGATGTCATCCCTGAGTGATTCTGAAGACTCATCCCCAGCCTCTGCTGATCGGCTCAGTCCCAGACTGAAGGCCAGGCTCAGGATGCCCACCACACAATGCCAGGGTCATCTCTACTAGCCAAGTAGAAACCCTTTGGGATTCCCTTTTCAAATGGAATCAAGTCTACTGGCCAGGGCTCATGCCATTCAGGGTGCCCCAAACACTGAGGCCTCCCCAGGGCTCCCACTAATCGAGTCCACTGGCTCACTTAGTATCTTCCACACACCCTGCCATGTGGATGGACAGCAGGTGCCCAGGCTGAGGCTCCCCTTGTCAGCCAATCCCAACTCTGTGAGCTTTGACCCTGTCCAGAGTCATGCTTTACATGAATGACCTCCCTTAATTTTCAAAACAGAGACAAGCAGTCACTTTGCCCATTTCATAGATCATGCAAATGAGGCTTAGAGCTCAACACCTTACCCAAAGTCAATCAACCTGCAGGTGACAAAATGCTAGTTGAATGCAGGTATTCTACACTCTAGAGTCCTCATAACCACTAGGTCATGCTGCTTTCTGAATATATAGGTGCCACACTAAGCTGTTCAGTCCTAGCATCCACTGAGATAGGCAGCGACAGTTGTACAGTTTGAATGAGGACTACTTTGTGCCAGTATTATTTCCCCAATTATATCACAAGTTCAGATAGTCAGGGACAAGACCTTAATCTCCTTTCATATCCCAACCAGACAAAATAATACCAGATCAGGCCCCCGTGTCTGATCCAAACATAACCTGTCACACTGGTGACCCCTACATAATGCCTGCACCCCATTTCAAAGTCTTTAGTTATTGTTTTAAAGGTCACTCAGCAGGAAAGGCAGTGGCTTAGGAGGGATTTCAAGAGGACAGGGAGAAGAATAATCAACCCGAACTCAGACTTGGCTTCCACAATAACCAGGCTGTGGCATTCACTACCCACATTTCAGTTCTGACCTGAACAGTTCTGCCCTTGTTCAGACCCGTGAGAACATTTATGATCACAATGACAGATCCACAGTCCTAGAATGCCAAAATGAGAACTCCCTGACCTCTCTCTGCAACCACGGAAGGCTGGGAGCCCAGGAGCTCCCCCAGTGACCCCTACCCTACCTCTGTTAAAACCAAGTGCACAGATGGAACTGGCTCAGAACAGTCTGCGTGGGTCCAGCAAGAAGCAAGGATTTCCTCACTTGCAGCCTGGAGATGTGGAGAGAAGCGTTCAATAATTAGAGAAAATCCTGAGTCAGGTAGTGGGGAACCACTCTGAGGAAGAATCAGCTGGACACACTGATATTTGGTGTTTTTCTCACATTTTAGGTCCAATAGCAGCAGATACTCAAGGATACTCTCTGATCTCTCAAAAGCTTATACCAAACTTAAGACACTGCAGCACTGTAAATGTCCCGAGAGAGCTGGAAGCCCAGGTCACAATACCTCCTGGGCTATGAGCTTTCTTTATGTCCTGGGGGGGATCTCTAAGTCACTCCTTGGTGTATCCATGTTTTAATGCAAAGAAGGGGTATAAGAACAGTGCAAAGAACGTGACTTTCCCTGACCCATTTGAGATTAAGCTGGTGAGACTACTCATGCCACCCCATGTCATCCCTGAGTGATTCTGAAGACTCATCCCCAGCCTCTGCCCAGAATCATACTGAGCAGGACATTCACTGAGCAAGGACATTCACTGGACCTGGGAATTCTACACTGATACATTATCACCACCCACGTTTTACAAATTAGGCTTGAGCTTCTCCTCTAAAATGAGGAACGTGGCACTGCAGCGTTCTACAAGTGCTGCCTCTGGAACAGTCTCCCATCAAATGCACAGCGAGGCCTGCCCTCTAATCTAGATGGCCAACTTGGTGTAGAAAAGTTTCAGATTGGAACTGAAGTTCTCTCTGGGCCTCCTAACTGCAAATGTTGAGATCTTACGGTGGCCACACAGCCACTCTCAGGCTGAATTTTCTCATCTGTAATTAGCAATGCTATCAAGGCAAGCCCGGGGTAGTATCACCTACTTTTATATGAACAATATATGAACGATATTTTCACAAATTCATGTACAATGTAATGAAAAGCATTTTACTTAACAATTCTGCGAACCTATACCTTTTGATCTGAGTCACACTGGTGTGCTTAGTATGAAACACAGGCTCGAGAGCCCCTTCCCACTGCCTGACATCCCCAAATCCTTCCTAGATGAAATTCTGGAGTCTTTATTGTTGATATGAAAAATGCATGTAAGGGTAAGCTGCCAGGTGAAGGGCAAAGTTCTGTTTGAATTCCACGCTGTCGCTCTTACTATGTTTATCTAATGCAGGCAAGGGCTGCCTGCAGCTAGTGAGCTGGGCAGAGCTTGTCTCCTATTCCATCCTACGGCCCTGCCACTCTGGTTCCTGCCTACTACTTTCTATAGCCAGCGCCCTGAATCAGAAAATTCCAGACCAGTCTGATCTTAAGACAAACTGAGGAGTATGACTAAAGCACTTAGAGTAAGTGCCTTTTGTGAAAAACGGGTATGCTTTAAAATGAGAGAAAAATAAATGGCACCAACAGCTCTACAGCGTTAAGTCAGTGGCCACATGAGGACAGAAAGTGCTTTGCCTCTGGGCTCAGCACCCAGTCCCATGGTGGGCATTCTTCCCCAGAGGGTTGCTCAGGACCAGGCTTAACAGTCACACTTCCTTTGACCAATACATGAAGTTAAATGTATACGTGAAGGGCAAAGTTCCTTCAAAACTAAGTGATCGTAATGCTTAAAAAACGCTCTAAGGATATCTATTTTTAAAACTAGGCAGGTTCAGTCTGGGCTAGTGCTCAGTGTAGAGCATGTGCACCATGCAAGAGGCCCCATGTTCCATCTTCAAATACACACACACACAACTAGACAGGTGTTTATTTTTTATATAAATGGGGAATTCATTTATTAGTCTGCCCCAAATCTAAAATCAGACTTGATAAAGGTACAAAAAGTCACTATGAATGCAATTCTAATTGCTCTCTTCTCCCTAACAGAGGCATACGTCTCCTTAGTTTTCACGGAAAACTCATTTAAAAGCGTTCCATGGTTTTCTGTGTACACTGCTCCTGCCTGTGCCTATAGGCTTCCTGCACCAGGACAGACCCTCCTTGGCCACTTGGCCCACAATCCCTCATTCCTCCAGAGAGCAACAACAAAGCCCTGAGCATGTCTCATAAGTCAAAGGGCAGAGAACCGTCAAGCGGGTTGAGAGAGGCAAGCATCCTGGTAAATGTCACCTTGCCCCCAATGCACAAGCAGGCAGCAGGAGTCAATCTACACTCCTCCTCTCCTAATAGCTCCTCACATGGTGCCTATCCTCTTGCCAAATTACCCACTCACTCCTCTACCTGTCCTGCTTTACGCCTGGGTTTCCTGTCTGGACCAGTGGATGCTTGTCTCCTGGCCCTCCACTTTTTTTCATTCCTAGTTCCTCTTCAGCCCTGCAAAGGATCTGGAATGCCTCTGCACAAATCCGGCTCAGCTCCTATACACAGCCCCCAGGGATTGCTTGCATAGTCCTGGCTACCCAATAGGCCTCATCAGCTACTTCCCTGCTGTGAACTTTATGCTCTAGCAACATTCTGCTGCTCTATTCTGAGACACACAGAGCCTCACAGACTCCTGAGCAGCTCCTCAAGAGCAGAGCCCCTGAACATCTGACTTGTGAGACAGATGTTGGCACTAGGCAGCCACATTCAATAATGATTCACTTCCTGAAAGACATCTTCCCTGCTCAGCAGTCTCTGAGCCCTCCTAGAGTCTGGGTTTGGAAACTTCCTTCTGTATAGGATTTCCCTGCAGTTGTGGGTTCTGTCCCTCCTTTGCCTCCATTAGACTTAACATAGCAGCCATCCTACTGTGCACCTCTTTTTCGCGGAGAGAAAGTGTGTGTGGGCATGTGTGTGTTCATTTCTTCCCTCTTCCCAACAAAAAGGCAACTTGAACCGCCTTATCTTGTGGTGGTGTTTTGAACTGATACTCTCCTGAAGCAAGTTTCTTAAAAACAGAAGTAATGCAGCTACAGATATAAGCATATAGCTTATGTATTCAGTCAGGAGGTGTGTCCACGAACCTGCCAGGTGGATCCAAGGGCAGAGCAACACCACCACTGAGAGACCCTTGTGCCCCCTCAGGCACAACCTTCCTCCCCTCAGAGCAGAGTAATCTTGACTTTAATACCAAGGATTTGCTGTAGCTATTTTTGGACTTCCTATCATGGAATCAAACAGCTGTACTCCTTTGCATTTTTGATCAGTTCAATGCCAAAGTCAAACCCAACCTCTGATAACCGTATCAACTTCTCCCACAGAAACTGCCCGATTCTGGGTCCAAAAGCGAAGCTCAAACCAGTACAAAGGCTATTTTTTAAAGTGGGCAACCACTAGGGAGCCCGTCTCAGCAGCCTGTCTGTGCTCCAGGGTCTGGCTTGGAATCACTGGGGTGGGAGTTCTGGGGGGCTTCTGTTGGCCTTATTGATGGTCACGTTGGAGTAGATGCTAGAATAGCAACCACCAGAGAAGGTTAGTTTTGGCTACAGACATCAAAGAGGTGTTGAGCAGTGGGCATGAGTGCTTCTGAGCAAACCCTCCCGAGGAAGATACCATTAGCTTATAAATGGAACTGGAACTTCCTGGTTATGGTCATTCCCAGGAACCCAAGTGAGCCATTGAAAAGAGAATTGGCCTTTAGGACTGTGGTGGACTCCAGCTAGTATCAGCTTGATATTAAAAACTGCTGTTCAGTAACTTTCAAGGAAGTCTTTGAAAAATACCTCTCTGGGAGCATCTTTCCACCTCAAAAGATCTGGCATGGTGCTTCTACAACACACAGCTCACAGGATTTTATAAGTTAAGCTGTACTGTCAAGGCCAGCTGGTAGCCTGGGACCGCCCACTGCTGAGCTCAGCCCTATGCAGTCTGCACCCTTCAAGATATCAAGTGGATTCTGCTCACAGAAATTGTTCTTGACAATTGTTCCTTGTTATCTGTGGAAAAGTTCTCTTGACTATTCATGATCATAAGCTGAATATGAGAAGAGATTCAGTGTGCAAATGTTTTGCCTGTATAAAAATAAGAGCTCATATTGTTTTATTCAATGATAAATTATTAAAGGAAAAGAATGTTAATGGTTTTTGTCAGAGAGAGATCTTTTTGTTAAAGGTACTGCTTTTATCAAGTTGCTCTAACAAAGTATTGTAAGTAACAAATTAAGTTCATTACCAACTTCAGCTCAGTCACTGAGTACAAGAGAGCAGGAGGGAGTTGTACAGGGCTGCCATCATCTGCTACTATAACATAACACTGTGACTTTGTGTGTGTGTGTTTGTGTGTGTAGGGGGGTGTCCAGAGCTTCTTATTCCAAATCATGGGTCTGCCAGGGAAATCCTACCAGGGATTTTGGTATCAGTTGGATTCCCATGAAGCAAATGTGGACGACACCATGAGTAGGTAATAGAAGCTTGGAGTATGCAGGATAGTTCTCAATGTTGCTTTTATTCCCAATGTATGAGGAGATCATTTCTGCTCTCTGCACAAGTGGTCTATTAAAAAAAAAAAAAAAATCACACTGTCATTCTGAGGGTACATTGGTGACAATACTTAAATAGGAATCTGTGAATATTTTAGCTTCAATCTTTGCAAAAGAGATTACTAGGGGGCAAGGGATTTACAGAAAGGTTTCAACCTTCCTTCTTGTCTCAAGCTTTGTGTGGAAGTCAGGGTATGAAGAAAGAAGTCACTCCACATGGGGACTTCGGGTCAGGGGGCCTCCCCTTCCACTTGATCCTGCTTCAAAGAGGACCAATGAAAAACTCATACAGCAATAACAAGTCCCTTGTCATCAACAAATAGCAAGCTTTCGGTGAGCATGATAAAGCCCCCCCCCAAAAGAGTCACAAACGAGAAACACACTAAATATGGGGCTACTTTTCCCTGATGATGGGGTACTGACCCCAAGGGACTTGAGGCTATAAATATCAATGGATACTAATAAACATAGATGGTCAAAACATAGTTCTGTCTGTATTTTTACAATATATAATGCTTAACACAAATGTTTCCAAAGAACTGTGCGCCTGAAACGAGACAGAAGCCCATAGGACAGCTGTCACTCTAAAAAAGAGATTTGCTCAGCTCAGCCCTAGAGGGCACAATGTGAGCAAAGGGAGGAAGTTAAAGAAATGCAAAAATTTGATTCTATTTAAGGAAGAGCTTTCTAACAATCTGCGTTCTCCAAAAATGGAATTGGCTGACTCTAGAAGTCTAAGTGTTCCAGCAGAGCTGGGTGGCCATCTGTCAGGGACAGTGGAGCTGGCCAGCACCAGGCCTGAGGCCGAGCTTGTGGATCCAGTCTGAGAGCCTGGGTGTACACAGGCGTGTTGAACTGATCACATCTCAGGGCAAACTAAACACACTGGGGAGAGGGTGCAGACCCACAGCTTCAATTTGTGAGCTTATCTTTTGTCCTGAGAAACCCAAGAAGGGAAATGATGGGTTGCTCAAAAAGAACTTCCAGATAACCCAGAGGGGCATGCCTTGCCTTATTCTACTGCCTACCAATTTCTTGGCATTTCATGTTTTACTAGGATCCTGAGATTAAAAAATTAAAAGAACAATAAAACAAAATAAGCCAATAATGTCTAGGACCACCAGAGGAAGGTACTTTGTGAGAGGCTGAAACTGGAAAAAATAAATAAAATTAAGCTCTAAACAATCTTAAAGTATTTATCTACTCCTACTGCCATCATTTCTTTACCACAGAGTTAATTAAGAGTCACAAATAGAGCTGGGCTCGGTGGCACACACCTGTAATCCCAATGGCTCGGGAGGCTGAGGCAGGAGGATTGTGAGTTCAAAGCCAGCCGCAGCAAAAGCGAGGCACTAGGCAACTCAGTGAGACCTTGTCTGTAAATAAAATATAAACTAGGGCTGGGGCTGTGGCTCAGTGGTCAAGCCCCCCAAAAAGAGTCACAAATGTGGGAAGAGTGCTTCTTTCATATGCCATGCTTAGGACAAAAAAGAAAAGAAAAAAAAAAAAAATGACAAAGGGCAGAGAGTTCATTGGAAAAAAACAGACTCCTAATGAAAAAATGGAATTTCTACACAAGGCTCACAATGTGATGGCCAGTAACCTGGTGTGATTCACACAAAGCTCTCCATCTCACTTCTCTCCCCAAGGCATGAGAAAAACCATAACACAAAAACACTATCCAATAAATGAAGACTTTAAATGATTCTCAACAGAGAGCTCAGACTTTCCAAGATTGTGGAAAATGAAAGATGAACATTTTGCAACACTGATGATATTTGGTGTATCATTTTCTTTTCGATTTTCCCATGTATTCCTTACTATCCCCCTCAAAATGAAGTAAATCCATTTGTTAGAAATAAAAAGAAAGACCTAAATAAATGCTGTACAGGTGATAATACTGACTATTTCAACAGCCAGCCTGTAAGTGATGACCTAGCAGTATCAGTACAACTCTGTACTCATTTAAGGAGGTAACGATGGGTTTTAAAATGTCAGCTCAGATCAGTTATTCTTCAAAAGAGCCCTCACAATTATTTTCTTAGATAACCTGAAGCAATAACTACTGCAAGCAAGTCCAATGTGCACACAAAGGTAAGGTTAGACATCATCCATGTCACACAATGGGAAATGGCAGTTCCCACGTCCTCACCCCAGTGATGGGATTTAGATGTAGTCTGACTAGGGCCACCAAGGATCTGTCTTTGAAATTTAATCCGCACAATATGGTATTAGGAGGGTGGAAACTTAATCCTACCGTGGTGTTTAGAAGGTGGGGCCTTTGAAGGGTGATTAGGATTAGACAGATTCCTTAGGGTGGAGCCCCATGATTGAATCCTGGTGACCTTATAAGACAGACTAGAAAACACACACAAAAAGTGCATGTACACTCACAGGTGCATGTATGCACACATTTCTTGTCTCATGGCATGTGATGTTCTGTGCCAGATCCAGCCTTCAACCTGTACCACAAACTCAGAGCCAAATTAAATCTCTTTTTTAAAAAAATAAAAGTTACATAGCCTCAGGTTATTTCATTATAGTGATATAACACAGACTAACACAGCAGGGGAAAGGATGCAGCATGAAGACAGAGAACCAGGTAAGGTGGTAACTGAACTGAGCTCCTGGACCTGTCCATGGATATCACACTGCTACTTGCCTTAGCTGCCCCCTTAAGCAACAGTGCCTGGGACTGTGCCATGAAACACCATCAATCTCCAAGAGGGAGGACATTTCTGCTGTTTCCTTCTCTAGGCCTAAAAGCCAAATGGATGGAATTTTGTAGGACAGAGAAGATGTAATGGAAACAATGACAGAGTCAGCCCTGAGGACACTTTTGGAGGTGGTAATTCCACTTCAGTGTCCTTTGGAATTTTGATGCAGGGAGACAGATACCTGTGCAAGGGTCCAAAGCCCAGAAGTGTCAGTTTACATAACACTCCAAACTCTAAAATCTCCAGGAAATGACACACAACATATTTCTCCGTTTTGATCTCTTAGTTCTAATAGATTTCAGAAAAGGCAACTAGGAAGACGTCAACATTTCAAACAGATCTTTTTAAAAAACAAAATCAAACGATCAGAAAGAGGAAATGTCTTCCCTTGAAGTGCACAAGATCTCCTGCTCTCCACTGAGGCAGTGGCTTGGCTGAGATGGGGTTCCCGCCCGGGGGCCACTCACCTAGCGTGTCCTTGAGGTTCTTCACCAGGGAGCCCTTCTTCAAGCTGTTCTTGCGCTCCACGTAGTTGGACGGCACGTACCCCGTTCTGTTGGCTGCGTTCCTCACCCGCCACCACGTCTTGGAGTCATCCAACAGCCACAGGCGCTCGTTCTTTTTGATGTCAAGCTCTTGGTCCTGCTGGGCAGTGTAGTCCCACTTGGCTATAACAATGACTTCTTCTGTCATCTTTCATGGAGTCCTTCTGCCAGCAAAACATTTGGAGACACTCATTAGAGGACCACCCGGACACTTTATCCTTTGACCAACTTGAAAAATCAGGCAATGACAGCTCTTATTACAGTTCTGCCACCAGTTTTCTCCAGGATATGGAAGGCCTCAACCTTGAAATGACCTTCTTTCCACAAGCTTTACTATTTTGCTTAAAAAGGCAAGCTTAAAGAAATCCTGCGCTACTGCTTGCTGAACACTGGGAATCCTGCATGTTCCACCAAAACAGAATACAAGCTTGCAAATCATTCTAAATAACAATGTTATTATTAAATGTGCTCACTAAATTAAATAACTCTACCTCCTCATAGCTGATAAGTTCACATTCATTTTCTGGGTACATGCTGAGGTCACGAATGCACTTAATAAATATAACCCACCCAAACTACTCTGAGAAATTAAATTGAAAATGCAGTGTTAAAGCAATGTGGTATCCTGAATTGGATCATGAAACAGAAAAAGGAAAGTGGTGCAAACACTGGTGAAATCTGAATAAAGTCTAGGTAACAGTGATATACCAATGTTAATTTCTTGGTTTTGTCAATGCAACATAAGTGGAAAAGTTAATACAATGTTAACGTAAGTGGAACATTACAACATTAGTGGAAACTAAACAAAGGGTATACAGGAATGCTCGGTGCTATTTTTACAACTTCCCTGTAAATTATTCTTGAAACACGATGCTCACACAAAATCCTAAGCAGAGATGTTTATGGAAGCCCTATCCATAACTGCCAAAATTTAGAAGTCGTAAAGATGTCCTTCAGCATGTGAATAGATATATAAAACTGAAGTATATACTGACAATGGAATACTATTTAGCACTAAAGTACAAGCTGTCAAGCCACAAAAAGACATTAAATGTGGGCTGGGGTTGTGGCTCAGTGGTAGAGTGCTTGCCTAGCACACATGAGGCACTGGGTTTTATCCTCAGCACCTCGTAAAAATGAAATAAAGATATTGTGTGTCCACCTGCAACCAAAACCAAAAAATAAATATTTAAAAATAAAAGACCGTAAATGCATTTAACTAGGTGAAGGATGCCAATCTGTGAAGCCTGCATACTAGATGATTCTGACAGGGTTTCACGGATCACACTGTGGTCAGGCTCCTCTGAATCTTTTTCCCAATAGGCCTTGACTTTTATATATTTATATCTATATTTGTATCACCCAGTGTTAGCAAGAATCCTGCTGAGCTGATCTTCACAGAACCTCCCACTTTCACTCTCTGATCAGGATCTTCATCTTCCCCCTTTCTCCATATGATGTCTGATTGCCCTGGCCTGTTTCAGCAAGAATTCTTTTAGGTCCATTAAGCCAGAACCCTACCTTTCCCACAAAGTTTCCTCTTAGTAATTTTCTTGCCCCTTTAACTATACGTGCTCAACTTTTCCTGTTTTGGTTATATATATATATATATATATATATATATATATATATATATATATATATATATATATATATATATTAGTTGTAGAAGGAAACAATATCTTTATTTATTTTTATGTGGTGCTGAGGATCAAACCCTGTGCCTCATACGTGTGAGGCAAGTGCTCTACCCTACTGAGCTACATCCCCAGGCCTTTTTGTGGTTTTTATTAGAGTTGAACCCAATCTCTTTCCTCAATGCAAAATTCCACTGTGTTGTCATCATAAATAAAGTCTGCCTTACAGTCCTTTAACAAATGTCATGAATAGCAATTCCAACTATATGACATTCTGAAAAAGGCAAATCTCTGGAGACAGTAGGAAGATCAGTGGTTACCAGGGTTGGGGGAGGGGGTGAGTAGGCAAAGACAGAGAATTCTTAGGGCAGTGAAACTACTCTATTTAATACTATAAGAATGGACATATGTCACTATGCATTTGTCAAGACATAAGATATCCAACACCAAAAGTGAACATAATATGAAAGTACTCCAAAATTAAGGCAATAAAAATACTATGTATCTAGTAAAGTCAATATGGGAAGTAATAAATACCAAAAATATGTCAGAATAAATTAAATGAATATATTTTCAGCAACTTCATGTGTTAGGTAAAAGATGGGTGAGTGTTCTTTCAAGAGAAAAAACAATCAATATTCAGTCCTTCCACTGTCTAGACAGTTCCCAAAACTTAGGAAGGAAGGAATAAAGAAAAGATGCTCAATAAACCTCATTTCCTCCTCAATGAGTTCTCACTGTCTTATAGGGTTGAGCTCAGGATTATGGAGGGAACCTATGATACTACCATTTTTAAATGATATGACACTGTACTAAAGACATTTATAAATAACATATAATCTCTTTCATAGGTCAACTTCCAAATTTGGAGATAACAAACTTTTGGGGAAAGAGAAAGGTAAATCTTACACATATGTACATAATATCCAAGAGGGCAGTTTATACAACACTTATGTCTAAACCAGAGACACTTTTGTTATCTATGCTTCTTAATTACACAATTTCTAAAATAGTTTTTGACAATAACAGCCCATCACATGAAACCAATCATAATCTAGGCAACAAAGGCTATCAAAAAATTTTTTCTACATGACCAGCAAATAAGGAGTTGCTTGGGACAATCCAATTCAATGCATACTGTACCTCACATAGGAACATAAAATATAGCATTGCCTGACCTCTACCACCAGCCAATCAGAACCTTCCAAGTGATTGGCAGGCTTTAGAAGGTGAAAACCAAGTTCACTGGTTTTCACCAGTGAAAACCTCAAGGTTGCATCGCAGGGGTCACACTGCCAGTGGCAATGGGGGAGGAATGTTCCTTTGGTTTAGAAAAACTCAGAAAATGATGTTTCAACTTGTTTAATTCTGAGAACACTGCGCACCTGCAGTTTGAAGTCAGAGAGGTGCCGTCTTGTAAGAGACTGAGGATCTCAGGGATTTAGTAACTTGTGCAAGGACAGAGCCAGGGTTGGAGCCCAGGTCTGCTGCTCCCAGATCTGTGGGAAGGAGCTCGCCTCTGGGGGTGGGGGGCTGGGAGGCCTAAAGTCCCGTCTGTACAGCAGGCTTATTCCCACCCAGGAAATCTAAGATTCTAGGACACTTGGGAATGACCCTAACCCTAACCCTAGCATCTAGGGACTGTTCCTTGGCCCTCGCAGCGGGATCTAACCCTATTCTTATTAATGAATAATGGCCTCTTAGCAATAAAAAATGGCTTCCGAGACCAGCCAATCAACAACCGCCTCACTCTAGAGAAGTCCACCAATCAATGATGGCCTAACTCCAGTGAGGGCGCTTTGGTGAACGAGCCAATCAACAACTGCCTTACTACAACACCCCCGAACGCCAGCCAATTGAAGACAGCCCCACTGGTATAACTGCGTTTGCCCTTTAAGATCAACTCACTTGGACATATTAAGGCCCCCTGGAAGCCATGCTCCCCCAAATCCATGGCGAACCCAGCTCTCTGCATAGGAGGCCGACTTGGTGGTCCTGCTTTCTGCAGTTAACTAGTGGAACCAATCCAATTGGTTCCTTGTTCTGATTCTGAGCTGTAGCGGTGCACAGATAAAATAAAATTAAAACCAATCTTTTCTGTATGCCTGTAGATAACTACTCTTTCAGCTCTTTGCCAACATGGCTTGGAAAGGCTGGCTGGAAGCCCATTCTGGAGGGTCTTGCATGCTGGACAAGAGTGGAAGTCCCCCTGAAACTTCAGGTTGGTATTTCTTAGAAGTCCAACGGGAAAAACATGGTATTTTTGGTCAAGAATAAATTGCTATGGCATAAGATAGGCTGCACCAGAACAGGAAGCAACTGGAGATGAGTCACTATTCATAATAAAATAGACATGCAAACGGACTTAGATCTCCAATATGGATAAGCCCCAACAGGGTAAAAAAAAAAAAAAAGAGGTCTGAAATGTACATTCTAAAAACTACTTAACATTTAAATCAGAGACAGTAAGGATAGAATCATAGGGGTCAAATCCAAAGCCTAATGTATGGTTCTCTGGTTCTCTCTCCAACTTATGCAGGTCAAGACAATTTAATTTTTGCCTTCATTAACTACAACTAGTTTATCACGGGGGTCTAGCTCCCAGAGAGAAGAGCCAACAAATCTGATGTTCTATAGCTAGATCACATCTTTTATGTCAGGTGACTGTGCTAGAACAGAGCTTGGCAAAAAACCCAAGTTATGCTGAAACAAATCAGCTCTTGGAGAATCTTACAAACGAGGCTGCTTTTTCAAGTCTTCAATGGAAGAAGTTTTAAAACAAACAGAATAAAACATAACATTTTCAGCTCAACAGTTTTCACTACCCCCTGAAATAACACTGATCCTATTTTAGGACCCTATTTTCTTTCTAAAAGCAATCCCATTAGCTATATCTTATGGATTATATATTTCTCATAACAGCCAGTTCTTGGCACAACACCCCTAAGTGGTCACAGATACTTTTAACAACATCAAGGGTCCAAGCTAAACTGCTTGGTCATAAAGGCAAACAGAAGAGGAGTCAGGGATCTGAGATTCTAAACTTAACTGCACTGTGAGTCCACCTTGGACATGAGCTTATTTTGTAAGAGGGAATAGCAATACTTGCCCAAAAAGGTACACAATATGCTGGGGAAAGCAGGACAATGTGTTTAGGACAGTGGGGCTATATGTTCAACAGGCAAGGGCTGGTGTTCTGCTTAGCCCAGCTGCTTCTCCTACCAGGTGGCATAATAATGACTCACTCAGGAGCTTCTAAAGAAAGTCCTGAGCTTGCTATTAGGCACAGAAGAGCCTCAAGAATGGCAACTGCAGTCAATGAGACACTCTGGGAAAAAGAAAAAAAAAAAAAAAAAACCCAGGGTAATTCCTACACGTAAGGTTGGGGTTGCATTCTGTGTAATTCTTCTATCATTTAACAAGGATTTGCTGAGTGTTTTATGGGCACCAAGTTTCTCTGGGGGGCAAGATGAACCTGGTGTCTGCTGTCTTGTGATCCAAGCCTGAGAATAAGTGTCACCTACTCTGAAATACCTTTCCTGGAAGCTAGGTGCAGTGGTGCACATCTGTAATCCCAGTGACTCAAAAGGCTGAAGCAAGAGGATCTAAATTTGAAGCCAGCCTGGGCAATTTAGTGAGACCTTGTCTCAAAAAATAAAGGGCTAGGCTGTAGCTCAGTGGTAGACTGCCCCTGAATTCAATCCCCAGTGCAACAATGGAAGGAAGGAAGGGAGGAAGGAAGAGAGAAATACCTCTCCTGACCTATCCATAGAAATCAGTATTACTATCCTGTTCTGGCCTCTGAGTTACTTCCTAAGGAGCCTTTAGTGCCATAGGGGATGACATGTTCACTTACAGGTGTGGGAGGCCTCATTATGTGTCGACAATAGCAACTGAGGCTTCAGCTTCCTGGTTTAATGGAAGCTCAGGGAAAAGGCAGACTGAAGATTCAAAGTTAACATTCATGTGCCTCATTCACCCTCTACCAGACTAACCACTATGGACTTCCACAGAGAAGACCAATCTGGCAGATGAATGTTAACTTTGAATCTTCAGTCTGCCCCTTTGCTTCCAGAGAAACTTAGTGCCCATAAAACACTCATACAGCTTTTAAAAACTTCCAGTCCCATTTTGCAATATAAACCTCAGGTAGATGGCATACGGTTCCTTAAACTCAATTTAAAGTACGTGCACAGGTAGACAAAACACAGGATACTCACCTAAAATTTCAGAAAAAATGCATTATGTGTGTTTGTATATATATAGACACACCACAATACGTTGGTCTATATATGTGGCAAAATAACTAATTTATATAGAGAGTGAGCAGGCAGGAGAAGAAATTGGAATCATGTTTTGAAAAAGTCACCCCTAGATTTTCAACACATAGTTTGGATTATTCAAATAATATAATCTATTTCACTAAGGATCCTTAGGATTTTTTGTAATACCAGTATCTCATGTCTGGGTGTGGGGAATGCAATTAACCAAATTATGGAAACAAACTCAAATATAAGCTTTTATTAGATGTGGTAGGCAGAATAATTGCCTCTCAGAGATGTCTACCTCCTAATACTCAGCACCTGAACATGTTAGATTCCAAAGCCAAGGGGAATTATGGTTGCTAATCAACTCCCCTTGAGATGGGGGATGATCCTGGATTATCCAGGAGGGCTCCATAGAAGCACAGAGGTACTTGTCGGTGGAAAAGGGAGGCAGGAAAGTCAGAGAGACTTAAAGATGTTACCTGGCTGCCAGGGGATAAGGAAAGTCTAGGAGCTGCAAAAGGCAAGGGAACAGATTCTCCCCAGGAGCGTCCAGAAGGAACACAGCCTTGGTGACACCTTGATTTTAACCTAGTGAGGCCTGTGCTGGACTTGTGACCTGCAGAGCTGTTCAGAGAAGAAACTGGTTTCAAGCCATTATTGAGTTTGTGGCAGTTTGCTCCAGCAGCAATATGAAACTCGTGTGAGTAATCATGCGAAGATCAGCCTGAAGAAAGGAATACTTTCTATGTTTCCCCTCATTTATTACAATATTTTCCTTCCTGAGTATATATTTGCAAATATTTAAAAATTGTGCATATTGCATTAAAGAGACTGGCTCGTGAAAGAGCAACCAAAATACTAAAACTCCTGATTAAAATTTCAAGTTGTGTTGCAGATAAGACTTGCCAGATGCCAAATAAATTGACAGGGGTTGGCAGGAACCTGTGGTCTCCTGTGGGGAAACAGAAAGGCCAGTTGGTGGCTTTTCACATTCAGTATCACTAATTACAGCTAATACTCTTCAACTCTAACTAGGACACAATATGGAACCTAGTGGCTGTTCCAACTCTCAATAAGTTAATTAAGCTATGACAAGAGTCAAGGTCTTACTTCTTCCTGAAGACATAAAAATACACCACATGTAAAAGAGAAAATAAACAATAGGCCTTTCCCTGTACAGACGGAGAGGTGCCAGAACACAGTGCCACCAGGTGGTTCAGGGGTGCATGGCAATAGCTGGAGAAACTAACATGGATGAGCCCACCAGAGGTTCACAGTAACTCTCTAAAAAGAGATATGCCTATAAGTATATTTTATAAATAATGTAACTGGGGCTTGGAGATACTAAGTAACTCACCCCAAACCACAAGGCTAGAGAGTTGCTAAAGCTGGGATCCAAACTCACTAGTAGGGTCTTATCACAAAGCTCAGGTTTTTCTATTGTTCTTACTGCCTGCTAGTATTCCCTGGTAGCAGAATTTTGCTGCATTGCTTAAAAAAATAAATCCCAAGGTGACAAATGGATGCTGATAAACAAAAACAGAGTTTCCTTTTGATAAATGGGAAGTAAAATGGTGAAATGACTAAGGGAGAAACAGCAGTAAGCCTTGAGCTTCCAGGAAAGGTCTGCGAAGGCATTTACTTGTTTTTAAATATTTTATTGGGGAAGGGGAAAGGGAGGCAACACGGGTCAAACTGTAAAGTTGACTCCAAAGTACAGTCAGTACAGGGCTGAAGGGCTCAGTTCCCTCGCAGCCTCTCTGCCGTAGGAGTGGGGAACAGGCCCCTCTGCACACTGCTATTGTCAGGAGCAAAGCAGGGCAGAACCTTCAAATCAGTAAGACCTCAGCTCTGCTTGAAGCGTTATCTTGGAGAAGGTCCTTAATGATTCGTTTTCTGGGTGTGTCAGATAATGGCTCAAGATTGTGGCCTGTGATGTCTCTATGCTCTTTGAAACTGTGACAGTTTCCTCTGTAGCCACCAGTGTGACCACATCTAAGAATGTTCCTCTCTCGCTAGAAGAGACCAGGGTTTGAAAGCCAGCCTCAGTATCACTGAGCTGGGTGACCTTGGGGGGAGATGCCTGAACACTTGCCATTTCTGTGTTTGCAGGTGAGGCCAGGGCTTCTGCAAGGAGCGTATGAGGCAGAGGCAATCCACAGGAAGTAGCCAGTACCCTGTGCATGACTCTCAGTCAACACTGCTCTATCCCACATCCCCGAATGCCAAAATCACGGAGCTTACTGGACTTGAATGTAATGTTCAGAGGGATCAAAAATACATTTGCATTAGATTAAAAGTTTCATTTAAAGAGAAAGAGGAGGCTTAAAAGGACAAGCCAAGGCTCAAAGGCAGAGCTTTAAAATTGGGCTACCACAGTACTATGAATCCTTTCTGGGAATTTTTACAGAGGGCTCCGTGGATCTTGGGGACTTCCCAGGTCCCTTCCCTAATGTTCCTGCTGTGGCTAATATGAAGGACATCAGCATGTATCTGGTTGGGGGTGGGATTTTTTTATGTGTTCAAACCACTTACTAGAATACATTTCCCAGACAAGAAATGCAGTGCAGCCCAGTCATTATTAAAATGTAAATTAAAAAAAAAAAATCTGTTGATGCTGGTTCCACACAACCAACCAATGGGAAAAGACTTAAAACAGATAGGATGGATGCTCAACTGCTGCTTCTCCTCCTCCCCTGATCTGCCCAGAGTGTCCCTAGCCCTCCAGGCCCACCTGGGAGCACATGTACTTCCCATTGGAGGCAGGGCTCTTGTTCCCAGGTCTCCATTTGTAGAGGGAAACAACTGCATCACCCCTACCCACTGGACATGCCCATGACCACAGGGCATCACTGCCCACTAGACATGCTCATGACCACAGGGCATCACTGAGGTCATTTCACTTTTTAAACAATGATTAGAGTACTTGGCACAACTTCAAAGGCTCAATATGACATAGCATTTTTTTTAAATTGCAGGAAAATGCACACAACATAAAGTTATCATCTTAACCATTTTTAAGTGCACAGTCGAGTGATATTAAGTACATTCACCCTGTTATGCTACCATCCATCTCCACAATCTCCTCATCTTCACAGATGGAAACTCTGCTCACAGAACAAAAACTCCCCATGTCCTTTCCCCCCAGCCCTGGAAACCACCATTCTGCTCTCTGTGTCTGTGAATCTGACCACTTCAGCGACCTCGTGGAAGTGGAAACACAGAATATTTGTCTTTCTGTGAATGGCTTATTTTCACTTAGCATGATGTTTTTCAGGTTCATCATGTTACAGCTGATGTACAATTTCCTTTCTTTTTAAACTTGAATAATATTCCATTGTATGTTTATTCACAGTTTATTTATCTATTCATCTGTCAATGAACTTTTGGACTGCTTCCATCTTTGGGCTATTGTGAAAGTATTTTATGAACTCGGGGATACAAATATTTCTTTGAGTCCCTGCTTTCAATTTTTCTGGGTATTACCCAAAAACAGAATAGCTGGATCACATGGCAACTTTATTCTTATTTTTTTAAAGAACTGCCATACTCTTTTCCATAGCATCTGCATGATTTTATAATCTCATCAATGGTGCCCCAGGGCTCCAATCAATTTCTCCATGTCCTTGCCATTTTTCTGATTTGGGGTTTTTTGTTGTTGTTGTTTGTTTGTTTATTTGTTTGACAGCAGCCATCTTATTGGACATGAGGTGCACTTTTTTTTTTTTTTTTTTTTTTGATACCAGGGATTGAACCCAGGGGTGTTTAACCACTGAGCCACATCCTCAGCCACTCCTCAACTCTTTTATGACAGGTTCTTGCTGAGTTGCTTAGGGCCTCACTAAGTTGCTGAGGTTGGCTTTAAACTCAGAATCCTCCTGCCTCAGCCTCCGGAGTCCCTAGGATCACAAGTATGTGCCACCATGCCTGGTGCGCATAATCTCTTAAGTGAATTTTCTTTTTACTACCCTTTCAATTGGATTCATTAGCACATGGCTATTCTCAATAAAAAGAAAATTCTATACTAACAAGTAATGAATCTGAAGTTTTCTCCTGCACCCTCCTTCCCATCTTTTTCTTTTTTCTTCTTCTTTTTTTTTTTTTTAAGTGAATCTATCACTAATTCATCTTAACAGCCAGGATCAGTCTAAATTAAACATTAAATAAAAACAATACCTGAAAACCTGAGCTATCAACCAGTGTTCAGGGGCTCATTGTGGATCAACTCATTTTACTGGGTGAAATGCTCAGGCAAATCAGCGTTCCAAATACTAAACCGAAGTCCACATTTTCTAAGCTTCCTCTGCTTCCTTGTAGGCATCTCAGACACTGAGTGCCCTGGAAAGCTGGGGAGGCTAGTGATGCCCAAGTGCTGTCATTCTGGAGATTCGCTGTCAATGTGATAAGCCAATTCTGTGACACAATATAACTGACAAGCAAGAAAAGTCCAAATTTCAGTGGCTCCATCCTGCAATCCTAGTGACAAGGGGAGGCTGAGGCAGGAGGATCACCAAGTTCAAGGCCAGCCAGAGCAGCTTAGCGAGACCCTGCTCAAACCAAAAAGTAAAAAATAAATATTGTACCTCTGAGTCAAGTCACCAAGACCAAAAAAAAAAAAAAAAAAGAAGTTGTCGTCTAAATTGCACTAGACTTACTAGCATGGCCACTGTCTTCTGCCAACTTGGAAACATTTTACAGCAATGGGGCAAAGAAAAAAATAACAGCAATGGAAAAGCAGTCACTAATGAAGAGGGACATCAGTGCCTTTAGTGAAATGTGATCTCCTTCAGAATACTAGAGTGTGTGAAGAAGTTTCAGACAATGCACACCCACGGTTCTCAAAGCAAATAACCAGTCACCATTTTTAGGGTTTATTAAGCCTTTCTATCTCCCCCACCACAACTATAAAAGGAGTTGTGACTTCTACCACTTAAATATCCAACTCACAAAGGTAGCAAGTATAAATGTCAGCAGCTTCCTCAATTCTTACACATGAGTTCAGCTACATTCATCAACACCTGACCTTTTCCCCTCCCACCTTACTATTCATGATTCCTTGTCTAATTTTGAAATATGCAACGCTGAAACAAGAAGCATACTGATTTAAAAGCACATGATATATCATCTGGGTCTTACAATGTCTGCAGCATCTTAATTCTAACAATTTAACTGGCTTAAGCCCATGATTCCTAGCACCATGTCTGTTTTAGAACCTCCTATTTAATAGAAGAAAAAAATTGTAGAAAGGCAACCCGTACCCAGCCCTGGGGACAGGGACCCTTATTTACATGCTTAGATCAGAGCCAGGCCCACAGTGGGGTCCCAGCACAGATGAGAGGAACTGGCTATTGTGGCTTTAATCACCACACAGACAGCTCTGCATGTGATTCTGGAAAGACAAATGCTAATATCCATTTACTCCAAACGTAAGCTTCTTTTTAAGAAATCCTACCATCCAAGAAATCAAAGTGAGGAAACCAGATTTCTAGCCTTTATGTTTGATTCTTTGTATACTATTTTTAAAATCGTTTGAATTTCTTCTTATGAAAATCTACCATCCATATGGTATAATTATTACAATTAATTATATTATTAGCTGAAGTTCATACTTTATTCACAGGCCCTTAGTTTTCCCCAATATCTTTCTTTGGTTCTAGAATCCCATCAGGATCCTATATTTAGTCATCACATCTCCTTAGGTACCTCTTGGGTGTGGCAGTTCTTAGACTTCTTGTTTTAAAGAACACTGGTCAGGTATTTTGTAGGATGTTCTTCAACTGGGATTTTTCTGAAATTTTTCTCCCAACTAGCCGATTAGGGGTCCGGTTGTAGGGATGAAGACCACGGAGGGAAAGTGCCCTTCTCATCAGAACCCATCAAGGATGCAAACCATCAAGGTGAAGCTGACGCTGGCCACCTGCCAGGTTGCTCCTCTGTAAAGACATTCTTCATCCAGGCTGCACTCTGTGGGGAGGATTATCTAAGCAGAGCCCACACTCAGGGACACAGAGTGACATTCCACCCTGGGGAGACACGCAGCTATGGAAGTCACTTGAAATTCTTCTGCATGGGAGATTGCCCCTTCTTCCCTCACTTATTAATTTATTCAATCGCTTATTTATATCAATAAGAACTTTTGGCTATCTATATTATACTTCAGGCTATAATTCAATAATACTTCACTGTGCTGCTCAAATTGTTCCCAGTCTGGCCACTGGGACCTCTTTTGGGGGTTCCTGTGTCCTGCTGATAGACCACCATCTCTGGGGGTTTGTTTGCTTCATTCTTTGTATGTTTGTTTGTTTTTGAGCATTTCTTTTCTTTCTGGCACCACAACATGCTCCAGGCTCATTCTGTATATTCCCTACAGTCTCACAATCAGTGTGACTGATTTCACAGAGAACAGCGGTATCCATACCCACTTTTTCTACACTTTCCACACAAATCCCTTACAAAGGAGAGAGGGAAGGTTACTTCTTTTTTTTTTTGTAAGGTGACTACAGTGTAGATTTCCTTAAAATTCTCCCATGCTGACTCTAGCCTGAATTCTGGGTCATATGTCATTGAAAAATGTAAAAAAAAACAAAAACAAAAACCTATGTTGTGAGCCTGATGATATCTGAATTCCACCAGGCTGCCCCTCTTGCCAAGCAATGATTTTAAATAAATAATATATTTCCTGGTTCCTAACATACTTCCTAACATACTTTCAGGGCTCATCCCCCTGAAAACTCATCTCCTCCAAAAACACAGCTTCAGTTCCATCCCTTCCCAACCCACTCATTCACTCACTCACCAGCCTCTCACCTGTCAACCAACCTGCCATGTGTCCCACCAACCACACCTTCCTCACCCAGGCCTCACCCCGTGCTATAGCCCTGGCCATGTCTACCTTTGGCCTGGGTGAGAGGACACTTGGCAACATGTGTCAGGGGCACTTGAAGAGATTTCAGCTCTGCAGACTGCCTGACACAGCACTGAAAGCAGCAAGGAGGCACTTAGAAACCCTCGTGCTGCACTGCAAAGACACGTGATCAAGGTATGGGTGACAGCAGGCTATAAGATGACACACATAATATGTTCCAGGCTTTGATTTTTAAATGGTGTATTTGTCATTCAAAAAGGATTGGAGGTATGCAGACACCAGTGCTAAGAACCTTCTTCAGTGTTCTGGATTTCTATTATATTTATAGTCAGATGTTTTTAAAAAAGACCCTCACAAGCACTACTTCCCTTCCCCACATCCCAACTCCACTTAAGTCCACCTCTCACCTACTCTGCACCTGCCCTGGGACAGCCAGTCGCACTGCCTCTAAGGCAGCTCCCTCTAATCTCTACTACTGGGTGCTCCTCCTCCCCACTCAGAGGGGCCCTCTCTCACCTTTCTCCTCCCCCCTCTAATGGCTGCTCCCCTCCTGCATTCTCAGCTGATGCTCAGGAAGCTATCAGAAGAGGGTGCCTCCCCTGCTGTGCCTATGAATACTCCACAGACCTTTGGTCACTAGAGTGAGCTTCTGGGCTCCCTGTGAAGCCAGTCCTCCTTCCCCATCAACTGAATCCCACAAAGTCTCAGCTCCCCAGCTGCTGTGTCTTTCTGGACCATTCCATAGAAATGCAGTAGTAGCCTCCACCCCAAAGCACTGGCTCTCACCCCTCCCCCCAGCTTCTCTCTCCTCTAAGGCAACACAACACTCTGCCAGTGACTGGTCCACACTGCAGGCTCTACCCCCTGTCCCATGGGCTCTTTTATTCCCATTAACTGGCAGTTCTTACCATGTCTCCACACCCAGTGGGTTTCATCTCTCCTGCATGCTCAGTGACAGCAGAACCTCTTGTCCAAACATGTCCAGCATGTTTCCCTGGGCTGCCCTGTGGCTTCTCTTTCCACCCCTGCTATTGATTCTAACTCTGTTTCTGACCTAGAGTCAGGGACAGCCAGGCTGCATCCAACCTCCTGGCCCTGAGAACCATGGGTACACGCAGATCTCCAGCCCAGCTCCATCTGCCAGATGTCTACCCCCAACTGCCCACAGAACATCTCCACACGCATCCAGTGTGCACTTCAAACCTCATGTGTTCAAACAAGAACTCTTGATCCTCTCCACCAAAACTGAAAAGAGGCAAAGTAATAAGCAGGGAATGACAACCCTCTTGAGCTGCCTGCAGGATTCCCTTCACAGTAAATGACATATTAGACAACCACTCACCCAGATGCTTGGGCCAAAAATCCAGACCCGTGCCTCAGACTCTTCTCTCCCACTCCCCATCCACCGCACCAGCAAACCCCACAGGCTTGCCTTCAAAATGTGCCCCAAATCCAACCATTTTCCTCCCATTCCACTGAGTATCCCGCTGTAAACCAGAGGCTCCTCCCAGGCTGTGCACCCTTCCCCTTTCCACCCACCCCAGCCCAGTTCCCTGGAAGCAGCCCTGTGCTTCTTTCAGAACTGAAGGTGATCTGTGGCCCTCCTCTGCTCAAACCCACTCACCTTCCATCACACCAGCATCAAATCCAAGGCCAAAACATCTTGACTTTGGATTTCTGTATGTGGTGCAGTCGCCTGGGAGGAGCCTCCCCAGATCTGGGCAAGTGTCTTTGTCCCCTGCCTTTGTGTGGGCCTCTCTCCATAGTCACCTCCCTTGCTCCTTCCTTTCTCCCTCTCTCAGATCCATCCCTGATTAAATCCAACTCTCTGGCTGGCCACAGGGCCCTCTTATCTAAAACAGCTGCCACATGACTTTCTAGATCCAAGTCCATTTCCTCTTTCCCGTGGTACTTAGCAGTACTTCACACATATTTTTAGTTACTAATCATCTATTTCCCTTGCTGAACATAATTCCTAGAAGCCAAGGCCTTGGGTCTTCTCATAGACCAAGCAGCTAGCAGGGTGACAGTTATAGGGACATGCTCAGCAAACATTGGAAAAAGTGAATGGGTGGGTAGCCAAGTCTTCTATGGGGGCGGCTGTGGTCTCCACCACCACAGGCAATACAGGGACTTAAGGTATCTGTAGAACTGTGTGTTCTACACTGCTGTACTGTTTTATAGTTAGATTAAAATACTTCACTCGAAACAATCCCACCTCTTGCAATCTTCACTGTCATTCTATATAATAAGAAATCTTTTCCCATAAAATAATTCCATTGAAAAATTCGAATTTGATATTATTCAATTGCTTTGAATAAAAGGGTAAAAGTACATGAAACATACATTAATATTCATGAAATTATAGATCAATAATGAAGAGCAAATCTTCCAATTCTTTCTAGCAACTGATTCGTTCAGCAACAGATAATGGAAGATTAAAGTTTAGCAAAACATATTAAGTTCTTGAGAAGGCACAGCCAGAGACTTGATGATTTACCTGATGAAAAAATAATTTAAATACCTTAAATGAAATCTCAGCATTGAATAAACTTTTATTTATCTTTATCAACCCCAAAGTTTAATTGAAACAGGCTGCTGAGCACAGAAACCACACAAAATGCACATGGCCCAATCAGTACAACTATGAGAACACAAGGTTCTCTTTTGTGTGAACATTCTGAAGTTTACAAATACTGGCACCCATCACTGGCACAGTACAGGACAAAACTGTGTTCTAGGTAAACAGTGAGTCTGGGGTAACAGTGGATTTGTCTGTGGGAATCACAGGTTTTCAGACATCAATAACATGATTGAATATACTTGTTGTAAAAACTGTTGCCTGGGACACCCATAACGGAAAAAGACCAGTATTTAGAATAGAGAAGGACAGCTACGATTCCACAAGAGAAGACCAGCCGCCTGGTGAAAAGCAGGCCAACAGTCCAGTCGCTGCCCAGACCAGCAGCACAAACAGTGAATGAACATGAACAACCAGTGAACTCATTGATCTCTAGAACCCCAGCAGGATGCCTCAGCAGCGCCAGCCATGTAAAATCAGAGGTCAAGAAGGTCAGCGTTGGGAAGTTAGGAAGCCAGAGGAATAGACATATTCTGCAGGAGAGTAAAATGGAATAATAATTCAGAACTATACAGAAGGCTGGGCACAGGTGGCAATTCCACTCCTACTCATGCTCCACAGAGTCACCCTCAGAGCACCAGGGGACATGCACCACAGTGGCCACAAGGGCACTGCTCACGATGATTTGAGGAGAGCAATAAACAACCGGATTGACAGCAGAGGGGACAGATGGGTGGAGCAGGCAGACATTCAGTTTCACATGGCCATAAAAATGAAGCCACAGCGGCTTCCCACAGCAAATGGGTGACTCCTGGAAATGATAAGGAATAGAGGGGGCATGTCCAGGGGGCTACCTGTGACCTGGTTCCATCTTTACAAAGCCCTAAAATAAGCAACACTAAACAACACTATTTAGGCTTACAGGTGTACGTGGTGAAATTCATTGTAAAAAGCAAGGGAATGAATGTAAGAAAGTAAATGGGGGAGAAGAGACAAGTCTCATGGTCAGAAGGCTTCTAAAAACTTAAATACTCTGTGCTCAGAAGGCAGAGCATTACTCCCAACCCCCTGATTTAGGCCATGCTTAGAGACTTGGACACAGCTGGGAAGTGGAAAAAGAACCACTCAGCAATGGTGAAACCTGACGGGTGGCCGAGGTCAACACCCACAGTCACGCAGACGGCATGAACCTTTCACATGATGTAATGAGAAAGGCATCGAGTCTTCCAACCACAAATCCATAACCCCAGACGACCACGAGAAACATCCAATAACTCTGGACAGAGGGACTTCTACCAAATGCTGGACACCCCTCAAAGCAGTTAAGGCTGTCAAAAAAAGTAAAGGCCAAGACAGTGTCACAGCCAAGAGGAGCGTAAGGAGACATGGGAACTAAACCTAATGGGATACCGTCCAGGATGGGCCCCAACGGGAAAGGATAGTAGGTAAAAAAAATTAAAAGCCCAAATCAGGTATGGCCTTCAGTGAATCATAATGTGCTGATATTGGTTCATTAGTTGTGACCAATGTAATATACTCGTGTAAGCTGGGAAAGTAGATGCTGAGGACAGGAGAACTGTCTCCACAATGCTTCTGTAAATTTGAAAGAAGCCTAAAATAACCTCAGCAGGGGGCGAGGCCATGGGGTAGGAAGCGGTGGAGAACTCTGTAGCTTTCCCAGTACTGACAGCCTTCTGGGTTTTTAAGTCAATGGGTACTTACTTTATTGTGTCCCATAAGTTCATAAATGATATTTTAATAACTACCAAATATCACAAATGGAATGCCATGAAGCACACAGGCCAAACAGAAAGGGGCATTCAGAGTTAGTATTTCACAGTCTCAGTCACTGCTGGAGCTTCTCAGGGCATGGGCCAGTGTGGCTGTGCCCCCTCAGCCCTATGCTCCACTGCCATCTGACTGCCACTAAGCGCTAGGTCCCAAAATAAGGCAACAGTTCATCTCGTGTTGGAAAAAATAATACTTATTTTTGGAACGGTCTAAGCCCCAGAGAGATGAGTGCATCAACACGTACTCGGAGCTACAGTTTCTATCACAGATGACATTTCAGAGAGGGACTACTATTTTTGTGAAGGTGCAGCTGGAAATGCAACTGAGTGATGGCCTTGCTGCACACAGCAGCTCTGTTTCTCCAGAGCTCACACGTGCGGGATCATACTACATTCCACGACAGCCCGAAGGGCAAGCATTACTTCTGCCAACGCAGAACAAGGAATGGAGGCCGTGCATGCTGGTGACCTGCTCAAGATGCCACAGACAATCAAGGACAAGCTGAGACCTCAGCCAGGGTCTCCTGACCTCAGGGTTAGTGCGCCTGCGTACAGATCCATGCAATAGCTAGCATGATTTACAGAGCCTTCTATTTTTTCTTATTTCTTAGATTTTAAAGTCAAAACAGTTGGGCACAGTGGCACACACCTGTATCCCAGCGGCTTGGGAGGCTGAGGCAAGAAGACAATGAGTTCAAAGCCAGCCTCAGCAAGTTAATGAGGCCCTAAGCAACTCAGTGAGACCCTGTCTCTAAATAAAATATTAAAAAGAGCTGGGGCTGCGGCTCAGTGGTTAAGAACCCCTGGGTTCAATCTCTGGTACCAAAAAAGAAAGTCAAAACAGAGCTTACATACTGCATTGTTAGTGTGATGTGTATGCACACATGAGCACCCATGTATGTATACATGAGGGTACGCTGTGTGTGGGTGTTGATATGGGCAGTATTCGTATGGTCTGTGTGCATGGCTTTTATTTTCAATCAACATAGATACAAGGTAAATTATTTTAGATTAAAGCTGTATGTGAAAACAGAGCAGTCCCCAGGAAGAGAACAGGGAAATTTGTTGATGAGGAAAACATACCCCACAGCAACCTTGAAATGAGCCTAACCCCCCATCCCGTCCCGTTTCTGTCTTCCTTCTGTGACTTAGCTCACGCTTGCTCTGTAAACTTGGAAATTTCTTGGATCACCAACTATAGCCTATTGTAATAAGAGGAAATGAGTTGACCTTTTAAATTTTTTTTTTCTTCTCAAGAATGTTTAAGACTCTGAAGTAAGTACGGATTCTCGGGAAATTCCAAACGTAGTGCAGAGAGGTGTATCCTTCCCCTGGTTTCCCCCCAAGGGTGACGTCTTACAACCCCCTAGCACAATATCCAACCAGGACACTATGATTCTGTCACTTCGTCACGTGTAGACCCACGCAGCCAACGCTGTGATCAAGATACACAACCATCCCACCAGGCAAAGCTGTCTCTCCTGCTGCCCCTGTAAAGTGAGACCCACCTCCTTCCCCACTCCCCACCCCACGATAAACACCAACCTCCACCTCTGAGACTTAGTCATGCTGAGAATTTTATGTAAATGGAATCACATGTGACCTTTTGAGATTGAATTTTTTTTTTTTTGATGTTTTAAAGGAAAAGGAGAAATTTTATTGGGAGTTCAGAGAATACACTGGTGTGTGTTCTTTAAAATTTGCTATGATTGTTTTTTTTTTTTGCCAAGGACATGGTCAAATCAAATGTGGCATGTGTTCAGTGGCTGGTGGAAAGAATGCATATTCTGCCGCTGCTGGGTGTGGTGTTATGTTAGTTAGCTCTTGTTAACTGATGCTGGTGTTGAATTCTGAGGTTTTGTGCAGCTCTAAGAACCACCGACAGGGCTGGGGCATCTCCAGTATGGCTGTAAATTCGTCAGCTTCTCCCTCTGATTCTACTGGCAGAAGCTTTGCTCCTCTCAAAGCTGCAGCACGCACACTCAGGAATGCTGACTTCTCCGTGGACTGTGGCCCCTTTCTGTCCCTGATTGATAACTGTCTCTATTAAGTGTCCTTATTTGATATTAATATAATCCTGCCTCCTTTATTTTAATTAATATCATTTTTTTTTTTTACCCTTTCATTTACAACATAAGTGAAATGTCTCTAAAATGTGCCAAGATGAGACAGGAGAGGAGAGCTTGTTAGAGGGAAGGACCTTTAGGTGGCCAGTCACTAGTGTCGAGATGGAGGAGAACTGTGGGGTGTAGTCAGGAATGGCCTGAATCCAGGCCCAGGGTTCAAAGCCCTTTACCACTTAATCTACTTGAACCTTGATGCTAATCTGGATTAAGACATTTCTGGCTTATTAGTTCCACTTTTACACAGGGTGGGGAATAGTGATCAGGTATTCTGTATCAATCTTTTCCATTCCCGACACAGTCAAAATGCCAGGCCTCCCCATAAAACATGCCATGCACGCCTCAAACAAACTACTTGAGGGGACAGAACGCTGGTTAATCAGAAGCTCCACTGAGATCATTCGGAGCCAGCAGCTGTGATCCCAGTCATCAGGATGTTAGGATATAAGGGATCTGACCCTGAGCACCAGAGGGCCTGGCTGGGCAGCAGAGTACATGACCAACGTCTTTGGGGGTCTAACATAACTAACGGTGTGTACATACTGCCTTTTGTAGAGTTACAGATACTTTCCATCCTTCTGTACTCTGCAGGTAACCTGGATAATGGTCCGACTGGGCAAAAACCAGGCCTCATAAAAAACCCTGAAAGAAGAGAAATTACCATTCTCTCTGTATGAATTATATGGACTTGGCTGCGTGGTTTC
The DNA here is from genome assembly GCF_047511675.1 of Marmota flaviventris. Classification (NCBI taxonomy): domain Eukaryota; kingdom Metazoa; phylum Chordata; class Mammalia; order Rodentia; family Sciuridae; genus Marmota; species Marmota flaviventris. The sequence continues at coordinate 90,153,332 of NC_092511.1, forward strand.
TCTGCTGTCTCTTTTCCAGGAACCACCATGCCTGAAACCGGGGTTCCCAAGGTGGAAAGTACAAAGAACGGGAAGAGGGCACTGGATGGAGGTCCCATTCAGGTACCTTCTGGCACTTCAGTGCCCAGTGCTGCTTCCTATTTCTCCAAAGTCTCCACTGAGGGTCAGCACACTGTCAGGATCAAAGATAGGAATGGCCAATAAACACTAGGCATGGAATGGGATTTTTTAAAAGTCTAATGAATTACCTAAAAAGTGAATATATGAAAACACTCAAATGGACACCTTCTCAGTAAAGATCTGTTTTAATCAGCTTGTTCACTACTGTGGCCAAAAGACCTGACAAGAACAATTAGAGGAAAACCTTATTGGGGGCTCACAGTTTCAGAGGTCTCAGTGCACAAACAGCTGGCTTTGTTCCCTGGGGGGTGAGGTGGCAGAAGAGTGTGGCGGAGGGAAGAAGCTGGGAACAAGGTACCCAGGAAGCAGAGAGAGCTCGCTCTGCTCAACAAGGACAAATTATAAACCCCTAAGGCACAGCGCCAGGGACCCACCTCCTCCAGCCACACTACATTTACCACCAAGTTAATGCCTACCAGGGGATTAATGCACTGACTGGGGTAAGGCTCTCATAACCCAGTCATTCCACCTCTAAATCATCTTGCACTGTTTCACACATGAGCCTTTGGGGGACATCTCATATCTAAACCATATCAAGGTCCCTTCAGGAAGACTGAGGCAACAATACAGATGTCAGGTGCCCACCTGGGGTGCAGCAGAAGGCACTGAGGTACAGAGAAAGTCGAGAGGGGCAGAGACCATAACATGTCTACCTCTACTCCATTCCCAAGCACCCAGACACGTCCAACTCGTCTCCCACAGTCTGTGCCGAGCCCCACTAAGCTACCTCAAACTAGCAGCATCTGCTTGCAGCTCAGGGAGCTTTCCGGTCCTCTTTCCAGAAATGGAGGCTAAGGTGGCTGATGAGCTCCTGATTCCACTGCAGACAAATAAGTGAGGGAGTATGCCACCCACAGAATTCTCAGAATCCCAACATCATCTACCTTTTCCCTGTACGTCAATGGCACAGAGGACAAGGCCAGAGAAAGCCATGAAAGCACAACACCCCCACACACACATGCACACAGAGACACACACCCAGTGCTGTTCTGGGCCCAGCTGGGAGGCGCGGTATCTGTGGAACCACTAAAGGGGCTCTCAGGTTAGGAGACTCGGTCACTCGAAGACAGTCTGCATTTAGCTTCTCTCACAAAAGAGGCCTCCACCAGATGTGGGTTGAGGACAGGGAAGACGGTCCTGTTTCCACATCCTGGAATTGATGACGCTCTAGTCCCTCCGATCTTAAATCTGCGTGAGCACAACAACAACAACAACAAATCTATGAAAAAACTCCTGGGTAGGATCTAAAGCTGCCTGTCCCCAGACCCTCTAAACAAAACAAGCCTGAGGGCATGGTGGGGCTCCTGACTGTCCCAATCATTACCCAGGGGTGCTGCTGGGTGCCCAGGAAGAAAGTAGCATGGTAGTCACCCCTTAGCCAAGATTCTGCACCAGAGGTTTCAGTTACCCATGGTCAATCACAGCGCCCAAATATTACTATTGTGAAGAATTAAGATATCTTGAGAGAGAAGAGAGAAAGACCATATTTGCATAGCTTTTATTATAGTGAATTGATATAATTGTTCTACTATTAGTTATTAGTGTTAATCTCTCTGTGCCAAATTTATCCATTAAACTATACCATGGGCAGGTACCTGCAGTAGGAAACATGGTGTACGTAGGGTTCAGTACTATCCATGGTTTCAGGCATCCACGGAGGTCTTAGAACATATCCTTCAGGTAGGGAGGGACTCTGGTATGTAGGAATGTAACACGTACAGACGGAGCATTCAGGGCCACAGGAGCATTCCACTGCATGCCACTCACACACGGAACAGAGAGAGAGCAATCCCAACCCGAGATGGCATGTCGGCAGAAGTGACAAGCTATTTAGAAAAACTACTAAAAACACCAAGCCTAGAGACAACCCCCATGTCCCTGGAGGGGATGAGCTAGCTGTCTGAGCACTCGAGAGGGACATCACCACTGCTGCAACTTCTGACTTGAAGTCCACGCCAGCCACGGGCCTCTTCTGACCATGGCTTGTGCACCCCATGGCTGTTACAGGCCTTCAGACAAGTCACACGGCAAGAGCTGTGACCAGGAAACAGGCAAAGCCATTCAAAATTAGGGCCACCCTTACTTCCTGCAGACAGAAGTCACACTCAAAGCTTACAAATGAGCTCATCAGTGTCCTGTAGGGGTCTGGAGGGTGTGTGTCACTGCACAGGGGGGACACAGGGCTGGCTCCACTGTCACAGATCTGGCAGGAGAACCTGGCCACCATTCCACCCTGGGGAGTGTTAGGGATCATTTGTTTCCATCTGAATCATGCATTTCATTCATATGTTGCTCGTTCACACAGTCCCCAAGATCATCCCCCTTAAACTGATCTGTCCTGGTCTGACTTATTCATAATGTTTTTAAAGCCATTTTAATATCTTGGAGCCAACGACATTTCCAAAGAAAACACTGACAATGATATAATAAAAGCCAGAGGGAAAAACTGACTATGATAAGCAGAAATCGAAGTTTCAGGCTGCTCTGGCTCCCCACAGTGAGGCCCACCAGTGGCAGGTGGAGGTGGAGGCACAACGGATGTCCCTGGTACACCCACGCCCCAGTGTTCCAGGACCGCCAGACACGAGTAGGCAGGCACTGCTACCATTTCCCAACATACCCTCTGGAGCAGCATTCTGGTGGCATCCCAGAGTATTCTCATACCAGCAGAGCAATTTATTTTTAATTACCTATTCTAGTTCTAGTTTGCAAAAAAGCCTACACCCCACCCCTGAGACACATGCACAGTGAGAGTCTACTTTCTTGCTTTTCTGGAGGAATAAAGTCAAGGAAAAAAAAAACACTGTCTACTTTTCCTAATTTTGGAACTTCAACAGCAGTAATCTTCTCCTTGGAGGCTCTTCCGAGCCTGCTTCTTTACTGTAGTTTTTTTCCTGTCCCATCACCTATGTGGCAGGCCTGGGGATTCGTAAAGCAACACAGAGCACGTACTACCCCAGATATCCACGAACCAACATTCAGGTGTGAGCCACAGGTCACCATGCAGCATTGTGTCCGGTACATACAGGACCTGTCTGGGCTCATTTTCTTCTACATAATAGGCTGTGGGGGACTATTCCTTTGTAACTCTAAGGTACTAAAGATCCCCCTTATTCTCAGGGGATAGGCTCTAGAACTCCCAGTGGAGGTCTAAAGTCATAGAATGTACTCTTATCTGTTCTGTTTCTTCCTATACTTATATATCTATGACAAAGCTGAATTCATAAATTAGATACAGAAACAGATTAATGATGACTAATGATAAAACAGGATAATTATAACAACATAAATTAATAAAGTATAAAGTAACAAACTTGCCGGCATCGCTGCTCTTGTGCTTTGGGGCCATTATTAAGTAAAATATGAGATACGTGAACACAAGCCCGGCCATAGGGTGACAGTGACTGATAACCCAGGAGGCTTCCAAATGACCAACGGGCAGACGGCACATAGAGCATGGAGAGGCTGGACAAAAAGATGATTCCTGGGGTGGAATGGAGCAAGACTTCCTCACACTAGTCAGAACCACACGCAATCTAAAACCACCAATCATTTCTGGAATTTTCCCTTTAATATTGAAACAGTTGTTTACCATGGGTAACTGAAAATGCAGAAAACGAAACCTCAGATTGGGGAGAGGAGAGACACAGGTAGCTAAAATGTACCAGAATGTTCTGTATTTAATCTCTAGAATCTGTCATGGAGAAAAGGTGGGGGGGGGGGGGGGGGAAGCAGTCAGAGACTAGCTCTTTTGTTTTTTTATTTTTTTCTCCAGCTTTCTAGGAAGCCCTGGCCAGGGCATGTTAGCTAAAATGTGGAGGGAAAAACGCAGGACTTAACTTTGATGATCATCTCAGCTGTGAGAAAGTGACTATCTCACGGGTCATGGCAGAAATGTTAAATCACAACTTTAGGTAATTTTGCTCGGTGGGGAGGTGCTGCACCAAGGACCAGGAAGTGGCTACTAAACGTGAGGTCATCCCCTGGTATCCATAGGTTCTCTCTCAGCCGGTCTAATCGGAACCTGGGAATCCTGAATCCAGCACGGCTCTGAGCCCAGCCCAGTCCCAGCCCCATGGAGCTGGAAGGCCCGTGTCCTATCCTCGGATCACCTGGAACAGCCACTGGGAGCTCCTGTCCCCACCCTGCCGATCCTCCCACAGCCTTCCCTCAGTGGTGAAAAGGGACACTCCGCCAAATCATACTTACATGCTGGAGATTTTTCCAAGAGAAAAAGAAATGAAATGGAATTCATGCTGCAGTAGAAGGCAAGGCTTTGGGCGGAGCTTCCAGCCTGCTCTCCCTCCCACCGGCACTGGGCTCTGACCAAGCTGTTATTCTCTCAGAGCTCAAGTCCCACTTCAAGGTAAACACACAGAGAACAGGGTGTCACCGTGTCATGATCCAGGTATGTCAGAGACAGCAGCACGGGCAGCAAATAGAACCTGGGCCCAGAAGCAGCAGACCTTGGTGAAAAGGCCTGCGCTCCTGTCTCCACCCAGCACACGGGGCTGACACCTCTGCCTGGGCCGCAGGTGGCGGGCCCTGGGCAAGGCACCTGCCACCGGGGTGTGGCTGCCTCCACCAGCTACAATGCCATGGTCACTGCGGTGGAAGCAGCGTTCTTTTTCCCTTTCTTTTCTTTCTTTTTTTTTTTTTTTTTTTTTTTTTTAAGCAGCTGTCAATACTTTCCTGGGCCAGTTATAAACCTGGAGACCCAGAGGCTGTGGCCGTCCGTCCCTCAATACTCTAGTGCCACGTTAGGAGGAAGCGCCTGGTCCACACTGCACAGACCTTTTCCCTCAGCTCCCAGGAGCCCCACTGTGTGGCAGGAAGGGGGCTGGTCACCTCTGTTTCAGCAGAAACCCAACAAGTCACCTCCAGGCACCAGAGGATCTCCAGCTCCACACATGCAATTGCAGTTGTAGCCCTAGAAACTCAAGGACTGAGCAAGGAGCCCTGTATGTAAAATGTCTTTCCAAATAATCCCTGAGGGTGGGACAAAGTTTGGCTGCATTCTCCAAAACACCAAAAAGCTGGAACATGGTAAATGGCGGGAACAAATGGAAGGCAAGTTTCCCAAGCATACTGCTCTGCCTAGGATGTGGTCTGAGTGTGTCTCCCAAGGGGTCATGGATGAATATTTAATCCTCATTGTGAGGTATTAAGAGGGTGGCAAATTAATCTGATTATAGTGTTTAGAGGTGAGGATTTGGGGGTTGATTAGGATCAGATAGGCTCATCAGGGTGGAGCCCCACAATTGAATTCTGGTGGCTTCATAAGAAGAGGGGGAGAGAATACACCACAGGCACACCCATACTCCCTATCTCTTGCAACACCCTTTGCCATCTCAGAACTCTGCCAGCAAGAAGCCATCACCAGCCACAGAGTCCTTGAACCTCTAGAACTGTGAAGTAAATAAACCTATTCTCTTTATAAAGTTACCCAGACTCAGGCATTTTGTTATAGTAAAACAAAACAGGCTAAATATGTGTAAACCTTACTCTTACGTAAATTATGGCTAATATAAGTAGTAAAACTCTTCTTCACTACAAGAATTATTACTGGATAGCATTCTTGTGAATATAAGAATGACAGAGAGGCATAACTTTTCATTTTCTCCTGCTCAATTAAACGAAGTCACTGCTGCTTCTATGTAGAAGGGCAAAGGATGTGTAAAGGATCATAGATGACATCTGCACTCTGGATACTGCTGTCACCAACTGACAACTTTGTGAAATCCAGGTTTTGTTTACTGATCTTAGTCCTCGAGTCTCATCACTTAAGCCATCACCTTTCCCTGTACCAACATCCTTCTAACCCTTGAGGCCACCATTCCTCTGGAAAAGCCTCCAACAGCTTTTAAAAAGGTAAAACATTCTCAGCGCAGAGTGTCAAGCCTTTCTCAACCTCCATCCCCAGTAGCCAATAGTCAGCCTCCAACAACAGGGAATTAAAGTACATTTTCAAGCATGAATTGGAGGAACTAAAGGCAGGTTGTACATGTGCAAACACTTTGGCTGAGTACCGTGCACACACCTACCATCCCAGCAACTCAAGAGACAAAGAGGACTGCAGTTCCAAGTCAGCCGCAGCCACTTCAGCAGTGGCAATTCCCTCAGCAACTTAGAGACTCTGTCTCAGAAAACAAAAAGGGCTGGGGAGACAGTTCCGCAGTAAAACACGCCTGGGTTCAAATCGCAGTACCCAAACACAACAAAACAAAAAAATCCTACTATGAAGGTGTGAAAAGGAGAAGTAGGACTCCATCTCTTACCACACTCTTCACTCCTCAAAGTAGGCAGGTCAGAGACAGGGAATATCCCAAGACTATGCCCCTTTACTTCAATGGGAAGACAAAATATAGGGCAGAGAATGCAGCCCATGGAACAGGGGCTCAGAGATCCCATCAGTTCCCTCCCTGATACCTTGGACCCCCACTTCCTTTAACTGCTCCCTTAGCGCAGCCCCAGATGTGGGTCTAGCCAGCATGTGTGTCCCTGTGACTTGCCCTTTTGTGGTGCTGATGCTGAACATGCAGCCATGCGTGTGCACGCTACTTCCCCACCTCCTGGCTTTCTGAAAGAAGAGTGAGAAGTCTGCTAATGTCACTGGTGATTAAGAACTTCCTCAGGAGCATGTGCCAGAGACTGCTCCAGGTGAATTATTAATGAATTCTGCTGAATAGATCTAAGGATCTGTCATTTCCAGCTTATGTTCCCTTGAAACCTGACAATCAGATTGACATGGGGCTGACCATATTTGCAAATGCTCAAGTCTGAAAAGGTTCCACTTAAATGATTTTTTTTTTTCTTTTAAATCACAAGGGGTTTAAGAAGAGTTTATGTTCCTAAGTCTCCCAGGATGAGAACGCCCCAGTGGTGGTCATCTTCTGTAAGGTCTGGAAGAGAGACCCTGGAAAGCCCTGTGAAAGCATGAGGGGTCTGAAGCTCAACAGCGCCCTCAGTGGGGAGGGTGGGGATCATAACCTGAGAGTCCAGGGCTCAACCCCAAACCACACCCTAGCTCTGGACTCATGATAAACGACACCCTAAACAAATGGACAATGTGTCATTATCTCTAAAGGAAATCATAAAGGGTACCAAGGAGAAAACAATGGACAAAATCCTACCCTTAGAAATACTACCTACTGATTCTGTGGTGTTCTGAATGCCAGATGGACATAACTAACACTCAGCAGGTTCCAAAAGACAGAAAACAAACAAAACAAGTGGTCAAGGAAAAAGAGACATTCACAATTTTAATAGTCCTTCTAGACCAAGTAAAAGGAAATTCTAATTTATCCTAAGGTAGTGGATTTATGGAAACCACTACACAGAGAGATTTCAGAGTATAGAACCATCTGGAAATAACAGAAACAAAATAATGTTTGCAAGGAAAGCTGGTGTACTGGATTTTTTCCTGGCAGTTCTGAGACAATGCTCTGGAGGTGAAATTTTACTTGGTCATAAAGCGCTTCCTTCTGCCCGGCCTGAGATGAAACACCAGATTAACGAGACCACCAAATACTAACTCATACCCTGAGTCAAATACCCCAAACAACTTGTGAAAGTTAAGAAATATATTTGTGGGCTGGGGGTGTAGCTCAGTGGTACAGCGCTTGCCAACCAGGTATGGGGTCCTGGGATCAGCCTTTAGCATGGCCAAAATAAAAAATAAAAACAAAACAAAACAAAAAAGGACTTTTGTTATAGAACCACATGTTTTTGTCCCCCAATTGCTGCTATTAAATGAACCCTGGATCCCAAAATCCACATCCATGTTACTGTTGTAATTTTGTTGTAATGCACAGGAGCAGATTTTTCACAGGACAAGTAAACCTTCCTTAAAATCCTTTATTTGTTTGCACTTTTAATATAGACTTAGCTTTAACATCAAAGCTGGAATCAAAGATGTACTACACTGAAAGCACTTAAAAGCAATTGTTATTTACTTTTGCACTCCCTGGCCCAGTACAGTAAACAGGAGACCCCTACCCCCTACTGCCCCCCACATCAGACCATGTGGGGAGGCGGATGAGCAGAGGCCAGCTTGTAGGTGGGAGATACCCACAATTCTATATACTTCCACACCTTCACACACTGCAGTCAGTAGGGGATTAAGGACCAGGTTCCTTGAAAACTTAAATTTAGTGTGGTTTGGGTTATGGTTACTTGCAAAATGCTAGTTGGAAGCCTCCCATGTCAATTAAGCACTCAAGGTAAAAGCGGCAAGTTCCGCTGGTCTCCTGCAGAAATCTGCACACTTACCTTTGGCACACAGTTACAAGAGGTGACTGGCAAAATGCAGAACTCTTCAAAAAGATGAATTTTACAGCCGAATACGCCTCTGAAGTGTCAAGGCCGCTGGGATCCTCCAAACTCTCCAATCCAATGCAAATCTCAGCAGAGATGGATGACCTGGGCCGTCACTTGTATAGAAGGAACCTATAAAAATCTATAAAGTGATAGAAAGAAACATGTATCAGGTATGCTTGTTTGATTTTAATCACTTAAAAAAAATGACTGGTTATTGATTTGCCAAAACCAACAGGCTCTACTGGAAAGATGCTGTGTCCAGAGACTTTCCCCTAAAACCAGCGCCCCACCACTCTCCACCTTCCACTACCCTCAACAGGAGGAGAGGGTTGGGAGAGGGGATCTGAGCTCCCCAGTGCCTTCAGCCCTCCTCTCAACAGCCACTGCTTGCACCCCTCAAAGCTTGCCAAAAATAACAGAATGGATCCCAAGTGCAAAGTGGGCATGTTTGGGAACCTGGGTCAAGGACCAGGAGGGCCTGGGTCCTCTTTGAGACACATTCCTCTCTTGGAAGTCCTGCCCCAGCCATTCGTTGGGAGATGGCCGGGATCTCTCTCCCTGGGTTGAAGACACCCCCTCCACCCTACCCAGGAAATCTCAGAGAAATACTTCAAAACCACACGGAAGTCAAGAGGACAGAAGCCTGACAAAGGTGACCGCAGATCCCTCCCAGCTGGTGAGTTTGCTGCTGCAGTACGTGCTCTACACTTGGGTAAACATTTCCAGTCCTTGACCAACATTTTCCAGGGGACCCTGAAGTACTCGGTGGACTTCTGAGTGAGTTCACTGGCATTTTTAATTACATTTCAAACCCAGAGGGGCTCTGTCTTGACAGTTCACTTGGAGAAGATCTATTAATTCATTCCTAGCATGATTATGACCCAAAATGTTAAATACCCCACAGAAAAATCGAATTCTATTTTAGTCAAATAGAAAAAGATAATTCAAGCAGGGCTATCATAAAAATGTTATAAGGCAAGTTCATAAATTTTGATTTAAAAATTAACCCCTCTTTATGCATTCTCTAGAATCATGTTAAAAGCTGCATGATTTTTTTTTTTAAAGGTATGACTTCATTCAAGGAAAAGCTGATAACCAAACACAATGGGAATACTAGATGTGAGCAAGATTTAAAAGCATACCTGAAAGATTACACCCTTCTCTCTGTCAGGGGTTTACAGTGACAGGTCCCCTGGAAATGCAAGTACTGTATCTGGTCTCAGGTCTGAAACCAGAGTTCTTATTTCTTATGCTGATATTTTAATGTCTTGTTATTTACACCACTTACTGTAAAAAGTAATCAACACATGGCAGTGTATTGGGCAGCCATGACCCCAAATTACTTCGGTATTTGTAGTTCCAGCTACTATTCCAAAAAGAAGCTGCATTTTTAAGATATTGACAAGTAAATTTGCCCAGTCAGGCTTCCCTAGGTCAGTGCCAGGGAGAATCCGTGTGGCCATTTGAGGTGTCCAAATTCAGGGCCTCCCTTGAATGCATCACACTCAAATGAGTGCGATTATTTCATCTTTCTAATAACCTTCCAGGATAGATACTAATACCTAAATTTACAGAGGTGTTTCTCAGGGACTGTGTTAGTCAGCTGTCTGTTGCTATGTCAAAATACTTGAGACAATCAACTAATAAGAAAGATTTATTTTCACTCGTGGTTTTAAAGGATTCAGTCCATGGATAGTTGGCTCCTTGGCCTGTAGTGAGGCAGAACATCATGGCAGGAAGAAGATGGGGAGCAGATGGAAGGGGCCAGGGCCCCAGTATCTCTTAAGGACACGCCCCCAATGACCTAACTTCCTCCCTCTAGGCTCCACCTCCTAAAGCCTCACCATCTCCTAACAGCACCATGCGCTGGCAATGAGCCTTCAGTACATGGCCTTTAGGGTATATTTAAGGTTCAAACCATAATAGAGACATCAAAGGTTTTCCTTGATAGGCTTTGAGTTAGGAAATCACTTAGGTTGTTAAATTTCAAACTCAGTGGGTTTTGCACACCCCTTGTTCTTTCTGAGGGTCTATAGAAGAAACCCTAATCGTGCCAACAGGGAACCAAATGTGAACAACTGATGGGCTAGCCCTAAGCAAAGTAACAGTGAATTGGCTGGGAACCTGGGTCCTTTGATACTTGGACAAGTCAGAACACAAAGCCTCTGAGCACAATCAGTAAAGGAAGTCGCAGACGGAATGAAGCAAGACTTGAACCAATGTCATGGAGCAGGGGACATGAAGTGAAACTGCCTGAAATCCATTCCAGATTGCAGTGGCCACCTTGGATTAAAGTGTGATAAATGAGGGGTGCAGTGTTTTCCTCAAGAAAAGCATGGCACTGGCAATCAGCACACTAAGCATGCACCTGAAACTGAAATAAACGTAGTGGAGAAAAACCTCTCTCTGTGAACCTAAGTAAAGTTGCCATTGCCTCTGAGGGACGTGAGGCTATCAGCTGATTCAAAACTTCTATTCAGGAAGAACACTCAAATCAGGTCTTAATTACAAAATGTGACCTCTACCCATCAGGAAAGCAGACACTTTTATGCAAAAAACCATCAGAATGCAAGCTAAACACTATCAGGTACAAGGTCACCTGCACTGCAGAGGGCCTTCACAAAAGAATTTATTCAAGGATTTTCTACACAGCCAGACTCAGGCAGGTGGAAATATAATGAAAGGTTCTATGCTTTCCTTTAAAAATACTCCCCCAGCACCACGAAATAATAGAAAAGAGGGATTAATACCTATACCATACGTATCTCTTTCTTCACTTTAATGTAGATACGAAATAGTAAAAAATTTCACCATTGCAAAAACTGCAGGATTGTCTGAATTAATTAACACCTAGAAACTTTTTTCCAGACTTCTAGGAGGTGTGGAGTTGATCACCTACTTTGACTGGAAGAGCATGCTTTACGCTGCATGCATGGGTCCCATGGTCTGCAGACTTCATTGTGCTACCTGTCCCAGGTACAGGGCTGGGCATCAAGAAGCTCCTGTGCAAGCTTGTCTTGTTCATCCTAAATTCCTGATGTCACTGTCTTCTGGGTGGTCCTGGCTATTTCCTGGCAACCTCAGAGCCTGACTTGGATGGCCAATGCTAGCATCCGTCACTAACATGCTTCATTCCAGCGCAGCCACTCAGGGTTAATAAACACCTGTGCACCTTGTTCTGATGACAGCCAAAGCTGTGTGCCTTGTGGGCACGATATTGCAGGACACTATGACTCTGCTTCAGAGTCAGCCCAGTCAACCTCCAGAAAACTCAGGGGACCCATTTCTCTTTCTCCCTGACTGAAACACCGTAACAGGCAGAGAGAAGAATCATGTGTGACCCCCGTGCCACACTCACGGGGGCTTCCCTCAAACTCCAGCCTCACCAAGCTTCACAGCAACTCTGGGAGGCGACTCTCATCCTCCAGCTCAGGAACCAGCCTAACAGAAGTTCATAGCCACAATGTAAACACATGCTTGTCCAGTTTGAAAGCTAGCTGTGATCTTTCTCCTTGCAAAGATTACCAGGAAAGGGCCAGCAAACAGCATCTGTTGCTGCCATCTGTCTGAAATATCAGCCACCCTGGAAGGCTGCTTCAACCTCACAAATCAAGCAGGGGCAGTGTCAGGCTGCATCAAAGAACAAGCCAAGAGCGCATGCATGACCTTCCTTTTCAAAGGTACTGTCAGTCTTAGATGGCAGTGCAGGGCGGTGGGGGTGGGGTGGGGGACATTGAATACATTATCTGGCAGGTTTAAGTAATGCCTACTGCCTAGAGAATCAGGTGTGTGTCATAACTAAACCCGAAACACGTTCCGTGTCCCTGGCCCAAAATGCTTGGGAACAGAAGCATTTCATATTTTGAAGGTTTTTGATTTTGGAATATTTACATAGACTTTACCAGTTTGGCATCCCTGATTCAAAAATTTAAAACGCAAAGTTGCTCCAAAATTCAAAAATTTTGAGCACCAACCTCAAAGTGTTTCAGATTTCTGGATTCAGGCTTTTTCACACTAACGATGCTCAACCTATATAACACACCAAGAGAAATGCCCCAGGGCCCTGCAGAAAGAGCTAAAAGCACAAGATTGGCACCGGCCTCCGTGCTCTCAAATGCCTCCTCTCTCCCTTCCCCTCTTCCCCAACACAAGGCTTGTCCTCAGCACAATCCCCAGCAGTCATCTCTAAGGGGGTCTATAGTTCAGAATGAACTTGTCAGTCACTTGACCAGAACACAGGGGCCACCAGTGCTGTCTGGGTGACTGATGGCAGAAATGGCTACAACTCATTCCTCCTGAACCACTTGGAAGAAAACTTTATTCAAGGGAAAGCTGCTGATTTCAGACACTGAACAAAGCCACACCTGTCTCCTTGATTAGGCTGGCTGAAGTTCAACCCTATGTGGACCGATACTGAGCGGCTTAGATGGTTTATCAATGTGAAACTCAAAGGCTTCCAGGAGGTGACCTCAGCTCTTTTATCATCCGTGCACCAGGCAAGGCCCAGAGAGGACACAGGCCCATCAACTACCTCCAAAAGTTCAGAACCCCACTGGAAGCAGGGTTTTAACTCTGGTCAAAGCTGTCCTGAAAAGGAAAAATAACCATTTTTCTGGGCTGGAATTATATCATCTCCAAGAAGCAATGCTGGTTATCAGGTTGAGCAGAAGTTGCTCAGGACAGTGGCAGGGAAAAGCTAGTTCTGATTCCAGCCCTCGAAGTAGCCACAGAGACATCATGAGTGGCTGAGTGTCTGGGCAGGAAGGTCAGATTTTAAGCTCTGACAGTTCTACATACAGGAACCATGATTTCTGCCTTCAAAACTATAGCCAGAGAGTGGGTCAACGACACACACCGAGAAGCAAAATATGGACCAGAAAAGTGGCAACGAGGGCGAGGGATGCCGCTCAATGGTGCATTCCTGAGGCCTTGGGTTCCATCCCCAGGACTGGACAAACAAAGTGGCACAGAAGCAAGGCTGGGTCAGGACAAGGGGGCTGCAGGCCTGGCTCAGCCACCAAATGCTTCCATTCCCTCATCACCAACCCCGAGTGCCCGAAGGGGCCCCTCAACTCCAGCTCTGTAGCTTTTCGACGCACGTGAAAATGGACCTTAGAAATTACAAAGCTGGATCATGTAGCATTGAAAACATATCGAAACTTCTCTAAAATAACAAGAACATCATATGCAAATATTAATATGAACTTAAATTTCATCATCTGTGGCCTAACAATTCTAACTTAGAGGAATTAGATACTATTTCCAGTTTACTCATTGAATGCTAGCCTCCTGAACATAAGAGGACCCGCTACTCCAGAAGCTCAGCTAAGAGGGAAGGACACCCCACATCCTTTAGACCAAGCCCTGCTTTCCACAATTAGCCAGAGTCTCGCGGTAGCTGTCCGTGACCTCCCTGGACAGCTCAATCCCATGCAGCACTGGTGAGAGGCTCACCAGCGTTCTTTAGTAGCCCCCACAGGATTCAGTCACTGGCCAGGTAGTCACACCACCCACGAAAAGCACACTGAAAAAATAAACCTGACACACCACTGAAGAAAAGTTGTGCAAACCCTTTTTTTGAAGAAGGAAGAGAAGGGGGCAGGAAGGAGAGACATCAATTTCCTACCTGAGTGTACCAGGTGATCCACGGGGGCTTCTTCTAACTAATTCCAATGAGTCTGTGCAACAAGCATGTTCTGCGTATTTCACATCCCTCACCTTCGAGGGTAAAGGAGGGAAGGAAAGAGTGAAAGCGAAGAAAGGCCAAAGTCAACAAGGGGGAGGAAGGTCGGGGACCACATCCTGTCTTCTGCTCTGCACACCCCACTTCTGCACGTGTCCCCCCAATGCACGCACGCATGCACACACGCACAAACACACGCACACACGTTTTGTTGTTGTTTTAAACAGAATCTTTAAAAGCAGGACAGGAGCGCAGACACGAGCTTACTGTTAACACATTTAAGGAGACGAACTGGGGGTGAGAAGTGTTGTTTTACTTTTCAATTTCATTAATTCCTGTCACATGTGAACTCTGACAGTGTTTCCCTGAGTAACGGAGGAGGACAGCTATGGGATGAAAGTCCACGCTCTTTCCCACATTTCCCTCCAGCATCATCTTCCTGGCAGAAGTCTGGGCTTGAGGGTGAGGGTAAGGGTGTGGGTAGCCTTCATTCCTCCCTCTCATCACCTCCTGGCCACCACTAAGGAAGTCCCGCTGACATCAGCCCCGCCTTGGTCCCTTTTTCTATCACTATGTGAGATGTCCACTACCAACAGAGCAGCCACCTCCCCATCTGGAAAGCCCAGGACACCCTGTGCCTCGTCCTCTCCACCTTAGCTGAGGACAGTGCTCACGGGACCAGGTGAAATTCAGCCTTTTCCAAGAAGAACCCTTTGAAGCCGCACTCTGGAAGGACATCCCACATGGCTTTAGGGTCAGTAAAACTAATTTTATTCTGGGTTCCCTTAGCACAAAAGAGCACCTATTACACAGGAAAGGTCTGCAAGTCCCACCTGCCATGGGCTGAACTGTGTCCCCTCCAAAATTCACATGTGGAACCTCCAGGACCTCAGAATGGGACAATATTTGGGCATAAGGTCTTTCAAAAGGTGATGCAGTTAGGGTGGACCAAGTCCAACAGGACGAATGTGTTTACAAGCAGAAGAGGCACCAAGAGTGAGCACAGAGAAGAAAGGCTACGAGATGTCACGGCAAGGAGACCATCTGAGAGCCAAGAGAGAAGTCCCAGAAGTAAGAATCCTGGACACCCTGACGTTGGACCTCCAGCCGCCAAACTGTGGGAACAAAGGTCTCCTATTTAAGCCCCAGCCCCACCCCGACCTGTGGCACTTGCCATGGCAGCCAGGTGTTTCGTGAGACTGTCAAGCAGGAAGTCTCACAACACAGGACACAAACAACAAGGAACTTCAAACTTTTCATGAGTCAGGGGTGGGGGAGTGGGGAGGGGGTCTGTGAAAATCACCAGACAACCCCAGGACACAAGAATACCCAAATGGGGAGGATCCAGTGTCAAAACCATAGACTCCCCTGCAGAGGTGCACCCCCACTCCTTGCTGTGCACAAAATAAACAGATTTTCCAGTTTTCAACACCTAGCCAGCCTTCAAAACCCAGATGAAGCATGGCGGCTTGGAGATCCTGCCATATGGGAATTCTGACCTTCCCTCTCGTGTGCAAAGCCCTGGGATAGCACCCATCTCCTTGCAACACATTCATGGTGTTTTAATGGCAATATTTCTATGCCAGAGCAGACACAAAACACGTCATATCCACAAATGCATCATCACCCAACCTCAGCAATTACAAGCACACACACCCCCTCAAGTCACCACCAGATGACTTTAAAGCACACAGCAAGCAAATGCAGTAAACCCCACAGGGCAGATCCCCAACCTCTAAATATGATTCTATGACATCAAAAACCATTATTAATTCCTTTATGTAAATCTCATCTCTAGTCTGTGTCCTAATTTCCCATCTCATAAATGCCTTTTTATACTGATTTGCTTGACTCAGGATCCAAATCATGTGCACAAATTATAATTTCTTGTCTCTTTTAAGTGTTTTTTGTTTTTTTTTTAATGACAACACATTGAGTCTGGGTGATCTGTGGTTCCATCTCACTGATGTTCCCCAACCCTGACATTTCTAGGAAATGATGGTTTCCCCTAAGGACTACTAACTTCTCAAGAGCAGGGGCCTACAGCTGCCTGCACCCTAGATACTGGCTGATCAGGGAGTTAGCTCATGAGGGAAGGAACCAGAGGTGCTGAGGTGTCAGAAGTCCCGCCCCTCTCCTCTGCCCTTCCCCAGCCCTCACTCTCAAACAGGATTTTCCACCCAGGCCCAGGGGCACAGTGCTTTGACCCCAGCTTTGAGAGTCCTTCCACAAGTAAAGAAAAGCTCACTCTATTTTTCCTACAGGGAAAATGTATATGAAACTTAAGGACAAAAGTTACAAAGTCATCTTAAATATCAAATGATGCTCCTCTTGTTTTTAACAAAATTGTTTAATAAAATATCATCCCATGGGGCGCAAGAGTCAATTCGGGGACTTGAGGGCTACAGCTGCGACTGCGCCAAGGCAGGAGAGCGCCACTGAAGCGGAGCTTCATATTACCCAGAAAGGTGGCATTTTATGCCCACAAATGACCCTGGGGAGAAACGTATCACCATTCTATGCTTCAGTCAAAACGCATGCTGATATCAGGAATATGCCATTCAACAATCTTCCATTTTGTTCTATGAAAGAAAAGTGCTTATTTTATCCAAAAAAGAACATTTTTACTGTCTTATAAAAATCTAAAGGTTTCCCCATAGCCCAGAGTTAAACAAATGAGAAAACCCAGAACCTTTATATCCTCTGCCTTTCAAGAAGAACAGCCCCAGGGTGTTCTTTTAAGGCCATATGTTAATTTTAGAGAGAAAATATTAAATCTATGAAGGTTGCTATTCACACACACGTGTGTATTCCAGGCCGGAAACGTCCAGAGGAGATGTTCTGATCAAGGCCCGGATCCTCATTAAGGCCGGATTAAGCCACTGTGCCCCCTGATGAGTGGGCTATAGGGGTTTTCTACCATCCCCAGATTTGAAGTGTTGCTCAGACTCTAATCCCAGATCATGTCACTGGTTGCTATGGTTTGTATTTTCACAATCCCCAGGGGCCCATGCACTAAAGTCGTGGATCCCAGATTTGTGCTACTGGGAGGTGGTGGCACCTTTAAGAGCAGAGCTTAATGAGAAGTCCTTAGGTCATGGAGGGTGTGCTTTTGTAGGGGACCAGGGGACCCCAGCCTCTTCCACTTTCTCTCATGTCCTAGCCCTGAGGTCAGCAGTTCTACTCTGCAATACCATGATGTGTCAAACTCAAATCCAAAGCAATGGAGCCAATCACCATGGATTGTAACCTCTAAAACTGGGAGCCAAAATCAGCCTTTTGCTTTGTAATATGATTCATGCAAGTATTTATCAAAATAACAGAAAGCTGACCGATCTACTGGTCTTCTAAGAAATCAGAAGTGGACTCTGGCATGAGGATTGGGGGTATAATTTTTACAGCAATTACACAAATAACTTTTACAAAAAAGACTGAAACCACTCCCCTATCCACACTCCCTGAGAGTGGCGCAAAAGGTTGAGAAAGATTTTGTCAGAAGGTTTGCTGGTATTTTTTTCCATTTTTAAAAATTACTGGTAATCGAGAAGACTTCTATGGAATGGACTTTGAAAAACAATCTCACTGCACATTATCCTCTTCCACCTCTGACAAGCACTGTCTCAACTTAATTTGTTTTCTCATTCTTAGGTAGGGGTGATTCTTAGCATACTACCCTACAAATATATTCCATAAAGTGCCACAAAATGTGGAATGAAAGGAAATTTTAAATTTTCCACTCTTTTCCATAAAAGGTTAATAAGAATATGGGAACAACTCGTGTCCATTGATGAATAAATAAATGACAAAAATGAGAGCGACCACATACACTAGAAGATTATTTAGCCCCACAGAAAATCTCACCTTTTGCTACAACATGGAGGAGCCCACAAGATGTTCTGCTACGTAAAATAAACCAGGCCAGAAAGACAAATGCTGCCAGATCTCACTTATATGTGGAATTTAAAGAAACTGAACTCAGAAACAAAGATTAGAAAGCTGGCCGCCAGGGGCTTGCTTGGGGCCAGTGAGAATGAAGGGATTCATGAACAGGAATAAAGTTTCAGTTAAAAGACAGTAAACTCTGTAGATCTAATTTAATTCAAAAATAAATAAAAATTTGAATGCCTAATAGTTGTAAAAATCCCCAATTGAATACAACAATCTAATACTATTGTGCTTTTATGATCTAAAAAATATTCCTAAAATTGCCAGGTATGGTGATATATACCTGTAATCCCAGTGATCTGGGAGGCTGAGGCAGGAGGATCACATGTGTTCGAAGCTAGCTTCCACATTTCAGCAAGAGCCTATCCCAAAGTAAATTTTAAAAAAAGGAGGGGGGGAAGGGCTGGGATATAGCTCGGGAGTATAGCATCCTTGAGTTTCCTGAGTTCAATCCCCACTTTCAAAAATAAATAAATATTAACTAATTAATTCCTAAAATTGTCCAAGTGTGTTTGCCCACATTCTCCCCAAATGTTAGATCCATTCACAATGATGTGCCTTCATATCTATTTCTTCCCTCTCCTGGAGACATCTTTGTTCCGCCAGCTTCCAATGACATTATTGAGCAAATCTGACTCATGGTTCACAGGCTCTCTCTCTCTCTCTGAACACAGGGGCATTAAACCACTGAATCACATCCACAGCTTTTTTTTTTTTTTTAAATTTTAGAGACAAGTCTCACCAAGTAGCTGAGTTGCTTAGGGTCTTGCTAGGTTGCTGAGGCTGGCTTGGAACTCATGATCCTCCTGCCTCAGCCTCCAGACCCGCTGGGATTACAGGTGTGTGCTATGGCTCACGGCTCATGGTTCAGGAGCAAATTCAACCATGTGACTTCTATTCCCTTAGAAATCACTGTTTTATAAGATAAACTGTCATTTCCCACACCATCCACACAGAAAGAGCCTTCAGGAAGGGATTTCACCTTTTCCGGTGCTGGTTTTCATATGGGGAGGCATACAGCAGGCTCTGGATAAAGCATCCATTATCATGCATTACCAGTCAATAATGTTCACTTCCTTAATTACAACTATAAGATCTGGAAAAATTGCCCAGCATCCTTCAGCAGTTAGTGCCATGTTAGGCCCCAAATCGCCTCTCAAATTTTAATCCAAGAGACCCCAAATCCTTTATATGACTGTGTGTTTGAGCCAGACCACGAGTATCAACATGAAGCCTTACAGATAGACAATAATGCAACCATGCCTAATCCAAGCAACTGGTCCACTTACAAACCGTATTTCTTAATTTCAGGATTCTATATTTATTTTTCTTAAGTATTTTACTCTTTAAATGAATTAGCAATGAGCCAATGAGAGGGACCGAATCAAAGAGCACCTCTAAATTCTAAAGCTCAACAACATATACATGACTTCCTGCGGCAGTTGCCCAATTAATGCCATCCATAAAGCCATTCAAATACTGTGTCTGGGCTGAAATCCAATTAAGCCATTTCTGTCTGAATATCCCCAAAGAGCCAGCCGCTGAGCTTGAAGTAGAAATAATCATAAATGCCAGATTAGCTGTGTAAGCACTTGTGGAGCTGAAGCCAGACAAGGGCACGAAAATCTACATGCGTGGCCTTTTAAGTAGGCATAAGAAAAGAAAAGACAGTCAGTGACCATCTGGCAGAATGTCAAGCCCACTTCCTCGTCCAGCCAGGTTTTCTCCCATAACCCCCAACCAGCACAAGTGTCAAAAACTGCTGTGGTCCCTTCACGGACACACATTTTGAAATGACTGACTTCAGCTTTAGAGTGCAATTTTGTGCACTGAAGAAACAGGATCAAGAAGAGAATGCAAGCTTCCTCTGAATTCATAATTTTATTCAATCACTGCCTTCCTAAGTACATCCTTAAAATTAGTAAATCTTGAAACCCACCACTGCCTTTAGGTGCATAATTCATCCCATAAAACATGCAAGCAAAGCCAGAACCTCACTAATGAGCCAAATTACTCCTCCACCTTGCAACCCTCATAGAGCTACCACTCACAAAACGGAGCCTCTGCAGGGTACGTACTGAAGCAGGGACCTAACCAGACAGCCCAGAAACAGAAAGGGTCATGGCTTCTTTATCCTAACAAGCAGATCCTTCCAGATACCTACCAAATTACAATATCTGTAGTTTAGATGGTTATGATGCCAGGTAATGAAGTTGGCAATGCTTCTGCATGTGATGCATAGGGCACGCAGTCTTTATTTTAAACTTGGTGCAAATCCAATTCTACAGCCTCCTCGCTATATGATCAAGGCTGCTACTTAACCTCAGAGAGCAGGTTCCCTTGGAGCCAACATCAGCTACCTTGTTGGTAAATTAAATGAAAGTCAGACTCATTCCATTAAAAACTGCTGCACATCTGCTATGTGCAAACATTGTACATAAGGAAGGCATGGCACAGATGCTGCTCCTCTTAAGCCGTTCTGGCTAGAGGAGGTCAAAGTCAAGGAAGACACCACACAGCAGGGCTGCTTTATTTTACTCACTCCTGTTTTAAAAAATACCAGTTAAACTTTCTAGGTAACTAGGAAAACATGTGTGTTCTCCAAAATACTTGCCTGAGTCTAGACAGACAAGCAAACATTGAGTGTTCATGGTCACAGAGTCTTTTAAAATAAAAACTAACTTACAACAGAGGAGAAAGTCGAATCTTGCTTTCCCACAATTTATTCTCAAAGCAAGAAAAACTATGACATCTCTTAAGACTCTTCTCAAAGTAAAACCTTTCTCACCTTCCTTCATCCAGCCAGTACTTGCAGAAACCCCTACAGCAGGAAGCTGGTAGCAGCCATAGGACAGACAAAGACTGACACCTGCCTCATTATCACCCAGCAAATGAGGCAGACAATGGGGTGGTAAGTGCCTAACAGGGAATTCTGGAGGTGGTCAGTCAGCAGCCAAGGCCTCCGCGTGTGGCACAGGGAGTAACACAGGGCTGCCCACCAGGGAACACAAACATGCTGTTGCTAAAAGCAAGTTAATGATGGCTGATGCTGCAGCACCAGGCAGGCAGCCCCATGCCCACGGCAGGCCCGACCTCTCAGCCTGCCCTGGCCTGCCCTGGGGAAGCAATCTCCAAGCAGAGGCAGAAGGCAGGTGCTATCCCACCTCCCCACTCCCCTTCATCATGCTGGTTCTGCCCATGTTTAGCTTCTCCAGAGTTCTAGGTTCTGACTCGCTCCTGCATGACGCTGGTGTCCACACATTCACCACTTGCACATCTGACAAACACATCTTCGTCCAAGTGGCTGTCCAAGTCACAGCCTCTTTGAGACCTTCCTCAAAGAGGAGCCACGCACCACTACTAGTCCACACGACAGTCCCTGTCCACAGAGAGACGGGCCTGTTAGGTGATACAGTGAACCAACACTGGCCTTGGGATTAAGTGCCAGCTCCAGACTTATGGGTACCATTGAGCTACTGTCTGAATTCTGTTTATGATTGAGTTTTCTCACCTGTCATATGGAGGGATCAAGAGAACAGACTACCTTGCATGTTTGGGGAACACAATAAATGACATTAAAAAGCATCCAGCAAAGTGCTTCCAACATAGTAGGTACTCCAAGAAAACATTCCCTTGTGCTCTCTCTTACCTGGATGCAGAAATGCTTCCCATTTATAATGGGGGACTCAGTTGAGGGCCACCCTGCCTCCAAACTTGGGCCTCCACAGGAATAATCCCTGGGAGACAAGTGGGCAGTGGTGGTAGTCAGAGGCACCTTTTCCCTCCCTGTGGCTGGATGGCCCCCCCTTTCCTTTGTGCCATGGCTACCCTCCTTCCACTCTGCTACAACAGCCCTGACGAAGGTCTCTCCATACTTTGTCCCCCACTCTTGTCTCTTTTTCTGTTGTCTTAACGCTGTTTTTGTACAAATAATGAACATTTAAAAAGGAAGATGCTGTCCCTCAGTCAACTGTCTGTCCCTCTGACAACAGGATGATGTGGGGGAAGGGGAGGCAAGCCCAGAGAGCCAGTCAACACATGTAAGGCAGGAAAGTTCTCAGAGTGACGTGTGACCAAGATGAGTGGGAGATGATCCCCATGCTTGCCCCTAAGGAGAAGATGGTCTAGAAGAGTGCCCAAAATGAGAAGAGGGGACCGGGTAAGAAGGCACATTCGTACTACAGATGGAGGGACATGTGCGGAGGCTGGTCCTACTTCATGCAGATACCTGCTAGGACCAAGCCACATGACAGCCACACTGGGATAGGAAGACGGCTAAGAGGCTTGCAGCTCCCTGTGTCAGTCCCCATTCATAATCTCTTTAGGTGGCTCTTTCACAATCCTGCCCCCTTTCCACTTAGCAGCTTAGAACATCTGCGGGGCTCCAATTTTCTAGCGTTTCTCTCAAGGCCACTCGGATCACCAACCGGGACGCTGCTCCCCACCTGCAAACGCACATAGAGCATCCGGACCCTGAGCTTTGAATGCAGAGGAGCAGGGCGCCCTCCTCCCGACCTCCATCCCTCTGGGAACTTGGACTCCTTCATGACACCTGCTCTGATGCTCCACTTTGAAGACTACTCCTTTTGACAAAATCCAACAACAAAAACCCAAGTGTACATGAAAGTTGATCAATCATTCTCCTGCACCCAGTCACATCATACCCAAGTGCCAGGCCTACTCTCCCGGTTCATCTGTCTCAAACAGATCAGAAATGGAAAGAACTTTTTTTTTTCCCCTTAGACCTTAGACCTCAGCTGGGTCTCAGCCTTCTGTGGCATATCACACGTGTACATGCCACTCTCTCGTACCATCCTGATCTATGGTAGTCCCCCCTCATCTATGGTCTCACCTGCTGTGGTGACTTGCAACTGACCACAGTGTGAACACCGTAATATGTGTCTTGACTCTTTCCCAGAGACTACATCTGCATAACTTCTATTACAGTATATGACTATAACTGCTCCATTATATTAATGGTCATTTTGTTAATCTCTTACTGGGCCTAATTTATAAATTAAACTTGACCATACATATATATGGGGGAAAAAGCATAGTACATACAGGATTTGGTATTATCCATGGTTTTAGGAATACACTGGGGGTCTTGGACCATAATCCCTGTGGAAAAGGAGGGCTACTACAGTATATCCTATTTTCTTTTGGTCTAAGCACTCGTGTTTAAATTTCTGGAACTGCATGCCTCCAAGTTTCACAAGCTAAAGGAAAGAAAACCGACGGATGGCAATGTCAACCACTTGCTGAGTGGATCCTGGGTTCCACAAGTGGGATCAGGCACTTGCCACGCATTATCCACTAGGTCCTAACCAACAGGTGATACCTTATCACCTCCAGGAACAGCAGAGAAGCCAGGTAATGTGAACAGGGCAGACAGAGAGCAGGCCTCACAATCAGAATGCAGAGCCCGCTGACTTGAGGGTCCCCGACCCTGACCTGTGCTGACTGCCCCTTGTGCTCCTGGGAGACCAAGAAGGCCCAGACCACACAGCATGGCAGGGATGAACGCTGATCTGCTGCACTGACCCTTCCTGCCCACGGAGCATGTGCTGAGGAGAAAACAGGTAATGAGCTCTGTGGAATGCTGATGCAAAGAAAGTCTTAATTATAATTACAACTGATTATAAGGAAACAATGGGCAAAGGAAAACAGGGAAAGGAAATAGCCGGCTTTCAAACATGAGAAAGTGCTGGACCTCACTCACCATAAAAGAAATGAAAACTAAAACAGGATGGACACTCAGATACGAAGATATCACTTCTCCCCTATCAGACTGGCAGAGGTAGACAGTGAGATGATAAAGGACACCCTGGATCAAGGTGAACCTCCTGATGTTAAAAGCTGGACTGTGTTAATTTAAGATGTTCACACTGAGAAAAAGCCAGGTGAGGGGCAGACAGGCATTCTTTGTTCGTCCTTGCAACTTTTTGTATGTCTAAATTTATTGCGAAATTAAAAGATAAATAAACAGCCAGGCATGGTGGTGCACACCTGGAATCCCAGTGGCTCAGGAGCTGAGGCAGGAGGATCACGAGTTCAAAGATAGCCCCAGCAACAGCGAGGCACTGAGCAACTAGGTGAGGCCCTGTCTCTAAATAAAATACAAAATAGGGCTGAGGATGTGGCTCAGTGGTTGAGTGCACCCAAGTTCAATCCCTGGTACCCAAAAGGAAAAAAAGAAGCTAAATAAACAAGCAAGAAAATCTTAAAGAGTGATTAGAACATTGTATTGTCAAGGCTGTGAGAGGCCCATTTCCCACCTGGGGATGGGCGAGCACAACTGGCCGACTGCAGAGAGGGCAACTGGTAGGACACGTGAAAATGAAAATACCCTAAGTGTGCACCAATAGGTAAGAGTGAAGCATTTCACCTGAACACTGAAACACTCTTCACTTGCAGAACAGGAAGAATCTTTCTATGCTCCCAGTTGGAAATAATCCAAAGATATTAACTCAGAGAAATAAGGTAAGAATACTCATATTCTTATCCCCAAATATATTTATCTAGGAAGAAACGTAACTACTACTTTGCTGCCTGGTTAAGGGGCTTCAAAGGCTATACCTGCAGTTTATTCTCATTATGCTAAGACTCATTACCCACATGAATTTAATTACCAAAATCTTAGTGTGTAACCCCAGGTTCCCCATCTAAGGAATCAAAAAAAGAAAAAATTTTTTTTTCCTCACTCCAACCACACAGATCTTTGGGGAGCTTCATTCTTCATAGCTGATGATATAAAGATGAAATTTCTTTATACATTTATTTCTTCTATCTAAACCAGTCCCTAAGCTTTAAGGTTGCTTTCTATTAAATCGAAGTATAATTCACACACCATTAAAAATTTGGTGTTTAAAAAAGTATACAATTCAGTAATTTTACTATTTTCAAAAGCTAGACTTTGATGGATAGATATCTTTATTTTATAAAAAATGGAGTGCCCTTGGAAAAAGGGGAAATGGCTCAGATAACACAGTAGTTAGATGTTTCTAGAACATTCTGGACATACACAGAAGAAACCATGATCCTTGCCTCTCATGAAGCCATCTGAGTGCCAGGAATGGGAGGAAGGCTTCCCTCGAAGAAGGATCTTTTCTTCTTTTCTTAAACTATGTGTTAATCTTTCAAATAAATTTTTTTCAACAAAATAATCATAATGGAGAGAAGAAAATAGTTATTAAAACAAGATAACATCAGTTGCTATTCCTTGCACAGCATAGTAAATCCTAGACACATATGTTCAAAAAACATATATTCTAAAGGAAGGAGATCATTTAATATTGGTTCTAAAATAGATGGATTGAATCCATAAAGGAAAGAAAGTAGAGTTATAATTTTTTTTTTTCTCCTGGGCAATGAACTGAATCCAATCAATACCCTCCCTTCATCCAACAGTCAGACCTCACTCAGAAAGATGCAATGTCCTAAAGATCTGCAGGTGGTACTAGAAGCTTAAAAAGTTAAGTAGCAGAGTCCACACCAAATGACAGAAGGCATTTCTGAGTGCCAGTCGATTGCCAACTGGTTTCCTTTACTAGGAGCCCTTCAAGTCTATGGGCAGGCAAGGAGGAAGCCACCATGTGGGTGCTCTGTCTGAACTGGCTGTGGTGAGGGAAGACTTTGCATCTGCTCCCCAAGCCTCAATGAAGAATCACGTGAATGCCCTCTGATCAGGAATCTGGCCACCCAGTGACTTCTTACCTCACTGGTAGCAAACTTCTCTCCCAAGAGCCACCCAGGAAGGCCCAGGGGGGCCCAGGCTCCTTCCCATCCATCCTGACCCCACGGTATTGTCAGGGGCAAGAGCACTGAAGGACCACCCTCTGCTAGCCCACACAGTGGGCAACTCCCGGCTTGGTCATGCCAACTCTTTGTCCTCTGTCAGGCCTGGAAACCACTTTTGCCCTTACATTGGAGCATGGAACTCTATGGCTGGCAGTTCCTTCCCTTCCTAGAACCATGACATGGACCCTCACCACCCAGAAAGAACAGAAAATGTTTTCCCCACTGTCTAGATAGAAAAAATCAGTTGAAGTCTTGTAATCCAGTCAGTCAACATTTACACACGTCATAAAAAAAAACTAGTAAAGAGTTCAAAATGAGTCTTTCTCAAGATCCTGACTTTGACCAGAGAGGAAGACTTAGAAATCAATGGTCAATATTTTTCTTGGGGTTTGAGGGGAATTGCTGACAGATAAAGGTCACTGGTACAAGCTGTGAGTCAAAGGCCTAAAGACAGTAATAAAGTTTAATGTCTCAGAGACATAAAGTTAATGTCAAAGAGGGATTTTGATGACTAAGTCTACCTCTGAAAGACTGCCCTTGTACCCACCATCGTAGCACACACTCACCCCGACTGGGGGCACTGAACCGGCCAGAAGTGCTAAAGATCCCAAGTCAAATGCTTCATAAAATATATTCTATAAAACCAACTCCTGAGAGTGGACAAGCCTGTGAACGGTCACCATCCAAGTCTGTAACTACTGTAATTATAAACACTGGCCTTCCATGGAAGCAAACTTGCAGGGTATTAACTTGTGTCCAAGAGAAAAACTGAGGAGTGTTCTTCCCCCCAGGTCATTTATTATGCCAGATTAAATGCAAGAATGTGGTGGGGGCGGGAGGCGGGGTGAGACTGAGAACTCCTGGATATGTTCCTCATGACCAAATGCAAAAGGGAGGGTCCACACTGAAGCCATCTAGCTCCCAAAGACCCGATACACCCACCCAGTCGCCTGCATTCCATGCCAAGCACTCCCATTCCCAGGCATGCTCTCTGCAACCAACCAAGCACATAGCTGATACCCCCCTCAGACTCTCCAAAAGAAAAAGGAGCATGCCCATGTTCATGTTCACATTATGTGGCCCTAAGAAAGGCAAAGAGGTTGAATTATTCACATCTCAGTGTAGCTAAGACTGAATATAGTCACATGTCTCTTAACAACAGGGATAGGATCTAAGATATGTGTCCTTAGGTGATTTCAGAGTGTCAACATCACAATATATTCACACCATCTAAGATGGCTACAATGTCACCATGATGAATCATAAGGGTTCGCCACCACATATGTGGCCCCTTGTTGGCTGGAATGTCTTTACATAGTACATGGCTGCATTGCACAGGACAGTAAAGGGAGGGGAA
Source organism: Marmota flaviventris (assembly GCF_047511675.1). NCBI lineage: Eukaryota > Metazoa > Chordata > Mammalia > Rodentia > Sciuridae > Marmota > Marmota flaviventris. Next base: position 90,180,616 of record NC_092511.1, read on the forward strand.
GGTACAGGAAGAAGTATTGACACTGACCCCCAGAGTTCTCCAGTATGTCATTAATAACAAAGCAATTTCGCAAGAGCGGCAGCAGAGCTGCCACCTATTACCTACACTCACACGTGCCTTTAGATCACCATATTTCACAAGAAAGAGAAAATGTGCCAACATCAACCCTGAAGCCACAGTGCCTAGAGTGCTACCAGCTCGGGAAACAACAGACCTGAGTCACTTTGAACCCTGCAGCTGCTACTTCACGAGCATGCACCTAACAAGGAAGTCTGTTTTCCTGAGACCTGTAATAAAGGAGAACTGGCTTTCAAAAATATACTTGGTTTCACATATGATTTATACCATGGTAAATGACAACAGAGCTCGCAGATGCTAACATTACGTTTTTCTGTATACAAGCCTGGTAAAGAATACACAATTGATGTTCTTGTGTCTTGTCATTTCAAATGATTAATGTTTTCCTAAAGTCCTAGATGTAAATATCCAGTTTTACTAAAGAAGTGGTGGAAGAGGAAGGGAGAGGGGCAGGGAAGGGGACAGGAAGGGAGGAACCCAAACTCTCAAATGCCTGGCTGGTCTGGGGCTGGGTTCCTCACCAATGACAAGCTGTCACCTGGGGAGGGGCTACTCTTGGTTCAGAGGCTGTCCAAGCACTGCAAGACATTCAGCAGCTATCTCCACCCTGCCTCAAGGCAGGGCAAGGAAAAAATGTCTCCAGACCAGCCAAACATCCCTGAGGGTCAAAAGCACCCTGACTGAGAACCACCGAACCAGAATACAGGTAAATGACACCAACAGCAGAAATTCGGTAGGAATATTCATGTATTTTCCAACTATCTTGGCATATGATTTAAATATTTAGACAGCAATAGCTATAATTACCTCTTCCAAAATAACTGAATAAACAGGCACCTTCAATATGACCCAACGTCATGATTAACCAAGTTATAAAAGCCATATAATTAGGAGACAACCTTGGAACTCTAGCTTGGGAAAAAGTGTGTAGAGTATGCTATTGGAAATGAGGAAAAACAAGTCTATGAATATATGGATTTGCTGACATTCGAAATTATGATTAGAAATTATCCCATGTTTGTCCAAACCCATGAAACTAACAGGGAACTCTAAGGTAGATCCTGTACTCTGGGTGATAAGGTATCAGCATGGGCTTCACTGTGGTGGGAGCTGTGGATAACAGGGGAGGCTGACCACGTGGGGCTCCAGCCCACACACAGCCAGCCCAACAATTAGCTATGCACACCCTCCCATTTACTTTAAATCACTCTAGATTACTTATAATAGCTAATATGACATCAATTCTACGGCAATTGTTGTTACACTACATTGTTTAAGGAGTAAAGACAAGAAAAAGTCTGTCCCTGTTCAGTACAGACACAACCATCACAGGGACTAACTACACAGAACACGTAAGTAACAATGTAACCTTTTCCCTCTAAGGCTGGTTGCTAGGTGATTCTGACCTGTGGATCTCCAAGGCTGACTGGAATACAAAATCAAACTGACTATACCTTTTTTGGCTCTGGAATTACAGTTTACAAAATTATAACCTAACATTAACTTTTTTAACATTCAAAATATGAAAAGCAGAATCAAACAAACTAAATTACATACTGAGTTGATGGCAAAAACAAGACAGGACTTGAAATAATAATTTGACTGTTTTCCCTAGTGGGTAACCAAAGGACAAGACATTTTCTGTACTCGCTGTTAGCAATGATATTGGTAGCTATTTTAAACCTTTCTGTGTGCTACGTACACATAAAATAGAATAATCAAGCAAATGAGACATACCTAGGGACAAAGATTTCTCACAAGAGAAAATAAATACAAACAGAAAATCAAAGAATTAAATATCTTATAATTTTAATTTTGAGTTAGAAATATCAGTAGGCATTTATAATAAATTGTGTTGAATAAGCAACAACAACCGAACCTGCTGAAAAAGCCCAGAAAGAGTAATCAATCAAGGAGCCATGAGCATCCTTCACCCCAAACTGTGGATCCCAAATTCTATCTCCTACTAAATGGACCATGATCACCTGAAGAAATACAGTCCCCAACCCACCACAGGATTTGTCTGGAGGAACCCGCAGCGCACAGCTCCCTGTCTCTCGTGTGACATCAGAGATGTGGGCATGGGGCAGAAGCACATGGAAGGCCAGAGCTCACGGGCCAGAGCTGAGGCGACCTGAGCAGCAATATGGGTGAGTGTCAAGTGCAGACACTTCAGACATAACTTAAATCACAATTCGCAATTACAGATTCTTCTTGATTTGTGATGAGGTTGCATGCCAATAAACCCATCCTAAGTTCAGAGTTCTGTGAGCAAAACCACGCCCACTACTGCTAACCTACCTGCACATCCTAGCTCAGCAACCCAGCACACTAGCGCCCCTGTGGCCCACGAGCAGGGGCTGACTGGCAGCTGTGGTCACCACCCAGCATCCCAAGGGGATTGGACCACACAGCACTTGCCCCAGAAAGAAACAAACTCAAAACTTCAAAACATAGTTTCTACTGAATGCCTATCACTTTCTCACCATCCTCACATTTAAAAAAAAAAAAAAAATCATTAAATCAAAGTATCCTAAGTCAGGGACTGTCTATGTGCTCAAAAACAAATATACTGATTGCTCTCACAAAATGCTGGAGGCTCGGGAGGTTGAGGCAGGAGGATCATGAGTTCAAGGCCAGCCTCTGCAAAAGCAGGGCGCTAAGCAACTCAGTGAGACCCTGTCTCTAAATTAACTACAAAATAGGGCTGAGGATGTGGCTCAGTGATTGAGTGACTCTGAGTTCAATCCCCGGTACAAAAAAAAAAAAAAAAAAAAAATGCTGGAGAACCAGAATGACTTATCTGGAAACTTCCAGATAAAGGGAAGACCTTCCTAAGTAGAGTGTGCTTCAGGGTGAAGGCTGAGGAGTGCTCTCCTGATTGGCCTACAAAGGGCAGAGGGAAGGGTGGGATCTGACAGTCATTGCTTCTCATGTCTCATGAATGTCACTTGAAGCAGTGCCCATTCAGGCTGCTCGTGCAGAGAAAAGCACATACACCATCCAACAAGCAGTCTTGCCAAAAAATTAGGTCTAGATCTGACCTGCGGTTTACAGGAAGCACAGGGCTCCAGTGAGCAGACTCCACACTGTGGGAAGCCAGAAGGAAAAAAAGACCCAATTCCTCCCCAAAAAAAAATCATTCTACAAAAGTAGGGAGGGAAAGGAGGGTGAACAAATCAATAGATCATCCTACTGCAATAGTTGGATGTCGTGGATATTCATTTGCACTAAGCTATAAATAAACATTTTTGAAAGACCACTGGGATAATCTGAACACTGGATATTTGATAATAGTAAGGAAGTATTGTTACTGAAATACCAGAATATTTATAGATGATATTAATCGATGTCTGGGATTCGCTTATAAAATAATCACAGGGAGGCTTAGATGAAACGAAAACGCCATTAATTGATAACTATGGACGCTGGGAGATTCCTTCTATGATTCTCTCTGGGTACTGACACTGAATGAGATTACCCTGCTAAGAAATCACATCTTACAGTGAGAGTCAAGGTCACAGCACAATGTGGCATCTTGAAGGACCTTTAAAGGGCACTCTATCAAAGGCACTTTGTATATTTGTGCTTAAAAACAAATATACACCATTCCCTCTTCCCTCTGCCCTTTGTAGAATGCAAACCAGCTGGTGTACACAGGATGACCAGCAAAGCAATGCCCCACCTGGACTCAGGGTCAGTGAGTGGTGAGGCTAAAGGGAATTTAAAGTCTCACTCCTCTCCAATCACCAAGGCACAACTGGGACAGAGGACAGAGGTTTCAGACATGCTGTACAGCGCCTGTCACACACTGGGAACTCGTCAGCTTGCTTTTTAGAACTGACTTGCCAAGGCAATATTATATCAGGGCTCTTCTTTTGCTTGTGAATTTACTTTAGGTTTGGGTTTTTTTTTTTTTTTTTTTTTTTTGGTAATCTGAATTCCAATCACCCAGGAGGGGGGTAAAAATCAGTTCATTCCATAAAATCTTGAGGATTATTCAGACGCTAAACATGTAACAGATCTGTAAACGCGCAGTGGCCTATCAAAACACAGTTCTGGATCATTTTTACAGGGATCCAACAACAAACACGACTCGGGCTGGAAGCCAAATGTGTGCCACTGATTTGCCTGAATTATCAAAGTAGAAAAATTAAAGCCTGTATCAAGCACTTACTCATAGAGGTCTCGGAGAGCTACTGTAAATGAGGCAATGGGAAACGCTCCTTGTTCTAGAGAAGTTTACCAAGAAACAAATTAACACATCAGAGTGCTGCATAAAAACACAATGGGCTTCTCTATGCTGAAATCCACCCAAAGAACAAGGACATCCCAAGAAAAGGAAGCAAAGATAAAACTGTCAGCCAGACCATGAGAACACACACACACACACACACACACACACACACACACACTGCTCCTGCCTGCCCCAAAGAGCAGCCATCCTGGAGTTCCGGAGCTTTCCTTCACACCAGGGCCCTTCTCCGCCCAGGCAAGAACAAAATGAAGGCACCCAAGGTTACACGGGAGAGAGAGAGAAAAAAAAAAAAAGATGAGTGTCTTATCAGTACAGCTGTAATTCACATCACTTCTCTAGATGAAATCAACATTCTCTGAGAAACTATTAGAATTTAAATCCCAAAGGGAAGGATGACAAATCTTCAGATCCAACCCCTTTATTTAACAAAGGAGGAAAACAGGGCACAGAAATGTGGAGGCCAGGCTACCCAGGGCTCAGGGTGACACCCTCATGCATCAGCCACTTTCTGTTACACTGCTCAAGAATATTTCCAGAGCCCCAGTTTCCTAAGTTGGAGCCAACAAACCCCATGTGGTGGTCCTGTTCAAACGCCAAGAACACAATCCTGGAGCTTTCTATCATGGGTGATGGAAAATCGGGCAGAGTTCTCGCTGGCTTTTTTCCCAAGCCCTGAGGGCAAGGGCACTCCTGGCCAGCCATGGGGGAGGGGAGGAGCTGACCAGCCAGACCTTCCTCTGGCACAACTCAGAGGCCAAATATTCCAGCCATCTGTTCCTCACGTGCATCACCTGGAGGCAAGAGACTCACTTAGCCACCAGCTTCAAAGAAAGAGGAGGAGCTGGAGAAAGACAAGCTCCATCTATGCACACTTCTCCTCCAGGGTGTGCAGAAAATGGAGGCCAGAGGCCAGGGACTCCAACAGTCCACCTGACATGAAGCACCTCCACCTGAAATGCATTAAGACATCCTATGGCGTGCAGGACTTCTGCCTGGTACATTTCTCAAGGGGTTAGGGAAACGGAGACTCCAGCTATAGCTCCTCTAGGGTAAGTAGAGGTGGCTGGGTTACCACACACACACATACACACCACCTCTTACAGGACCATCAGGTCAAACATGACCCAGCCTGACAGCCTGGCCACCTGACAGCCTGCAGCATCGAAAAGCCCAGAGCTCACTACTGTTCCCCCTTGGACTCGACCAGACAAGATGGGCTGAAAATAGGCGGTAAGCAATTACCCCCACTGCAGGAAGTCAGGTAATGAGACAGTCTGTCATTTTCATCCTATCAACAAATTCTAATAACAAGAGCACTGTTTCTTAATGGATTACTTTTATGTCTACGCGTTCAGGTCTATTTATGGACTGTGAGGAAGAAGAAATCGTTGACGGTATTTTTAGTTCACAAATCAACTTCTAATTCCTCCCACTCTACAAATAAGAAACAACATTCTGCATAGTAGAGCAATAAAAACCAAGATGTGTTGAAGATGAGCCAGTTCTGCTCCTTTGCATTCAATATGTGAACACACTACTCCGTTTAGACTCCGACGCTCATTCTCCTCCTCTACTCCTCTAGTTGGTAAAGGCAAAATTCAAAATCCCTTTTTTGGCAACTGAGTTAGTTAATGACCGCTCAGATCCTATCTGGCGAGAGAAGGCAGTGGTGAGCCCTGCTCTGATCACCACCTGGGGACATCTGAGAAATGCAAATTATTGGGGCCCATTCCAGACTATTGAAGCAGAAAGTGGGGGAGACCAGTGGGGCAGTCTCAGTGTCTTTAAAAGCCCTCCATTTAATCTGGAGCAAACCCAAGTCTGAGAAGCTCAAACCACAGGGCAGATCCTCACAGGCAGATAGGACAGACAATAAAACACTTCACAACTTGCCCCTGGCAGGTTTTACTGCCCCTATGAAGATGTTATCTAGCAGGGCGATCCTTTTCATCAGAAGCTGCTGGGAAACTTCCCCCATTAAATAAAAGTTGCTAAAACACCTGGGTTCAAGAGTAACTGCAACTGTGGCTGCTCCCGAGAGCCAGGAGTCCTCCTGGTCTACCATCTGAGGAGGGGGGGAGTATTCTGTGCCTGGGGCAGTCTGTGCAGGTGAGGCTGGGGACCCAGGCAGAGAAGTGCACTGAATAGATATGACAGTCATTATATATTTTAAATCACAAGCTGTATCAGTTTAGATTTCGAAAAAATCAATACCACTGAAATACATGTTTAAGAACTCAAACCGGCAAATCAAGAGATCCACAGCCCTGCCTATGTTCTTCCTCTGTCGAAACCACAACAGAATGAGTGCAGATGGCTTCTGTCTTAAGACAGAATATAAAGCAAACAAAAACCCAAGAAAATCCTAGGAGGAAGCACCTGAGGTTGGTAAGTTCTTCATGAGCCAACAGAAATGTTTCAAATGACCTAAAATAATCACACACAGTCCAGTGACTGTGATACAGTGCAGCTCCAGGCAGACATGAGCAGCAGAAATATGCATGTGTATTTGTCAAGAGGAGTTGGAGACAATGGTAATTTCAGAATCTGTCCCTATTAACGACTACAAGTACAGATAGTCCCATCTCAATAATGGTTTGATGGGCTGACTTACTTTTTTTTTAACTTTAGAACCCTAGGGAAACAATCAATAACTTAATCAATAACCAAAAAAAAAAAAAAAACCCTTTTATTCAGTATTGACCTTCCTTCTTCCCAGAACCCCACTTTTAACTCTTTACAGTAACTCAAATAAGAAAAAATGAAACAAGAAAGTCAAAAAATGTAGTGAGTATTTCCATGGTGAACACCACCATTTTTGACACAGCAGGTGGGACCTAGGAAGTGGGCGCACCCCAAAGGCAATTTGTCACTGCTCCTTTAGGAAAGCAGAGCCCAGAGAAGGAAGAGTAAGTGACCCAAAGTCCCAGGTGGGGCCTACCTGCGTTCCTCACAGCAGGCGTTCGGCTTACAATGTGGGCGGGAGTCAAAAACACAGCAAAAAAGCCACAGTCTCAGCTTTCCCCTCCCACCCTGACTGTCCAGAGGAAAGAGAGCAAGACCTTGTTTTCTGATAAGGAGGAGCCTGGCCAGTGGGGACACCAGTGTGGGCTGGGAGGTAACCAGTGCCAGGACACCTGGAGAGGCAGTGTCTCCACACAGCAATGGAGGGAACAAGGCTCACTGACTTGAGCAGCATATGCTGCTATAACAAAATGCCACAGACTAGGGGCTCAACTAGGTTTTTATTCTCATAGTCCCAGAGGCTCCAAGTCCTAGATTAAGGTGCCAGCAGATTCTGGTAAGGGCTCTCTTCCTGGCTCACAGCGACCCACTCACAGTATCTTCACAGGGCACAGAGAAAGAGATGATCCGCCAGGTGTGTCTTACAAGGGCACTAACTGCAGTCAAGAGGACTCCACCCTTCTTTAACCTTAACTTCTTCCTTAGAGGCCCATCCCCAGATACGTCCACACTGTTTTGCCACATGGACACAGACATTCAGTGTAGAGAAGACAGCCGAGGCTCCAGGCGCAACCTCGTCACAGTTGAGGCCGGGTCTACACCCTCCACTGCACCAAGCTGAGGTTCCTTCACTGTGGGGTGAGGCAGGACCAGCCAAAAAGACAAAGTCGAGGGCTGGAGGTGAGGAGAGCAGGAGTAAGATGGCTGTCTGGTGCCACCACCTATAGCAGGAGCAGGACCAAGGAAGGGTCCAAGCAAAGGGCAGAGACAAGAAAAGCAGGGAACAGACTCCACAACCAGGAGAACTGTGGGGTCTACTGAACCCCTGGAGGGCACCAAGACACCGAGGCTGGCCACATGTCACCTCCTTTGAGTGTGATGTCAGTCCTAAGGGCATGGTGCTGTCATCTCCAGAGATAAGGAGCTGTGCAGAGCAAGTCAGGGACCTGCCCAGGCCAGCAACCCCAAAGATGGGGGGCAGGAGTGAGAGGAGGCAGCTGGGCCACCAAAGGAGGGAAGGGAAGGAACCCAGGAGGGCGAGGGAGGGAGGAGAGGCCAGGCAGAAGCCAAAGAGGACAGAGGCCAGATCTGGAGAATCAGGGAACACAACAACTGTGCAGATGGACAGCAGGCCAAGCCACGACCACGTACCCAGCCTCCTGGAATCAGTGCACTGAGCCCAGCTTTCCCTCCTTTGCCTTAACGTATGGACCACGCTGTGAGCTGAAGGACCCACCTAGTGTCCATGTCTAGCAAGGAGGAGACCCCCAAGCAGAGGCCAGGACCAATTCCAAGGCTGGGGGCTGAATCTCCAATGCAGAGACCTTTCCACATCAGCCCAGTGTCCCTGAACCTCTGCCCTGCACCCAACTGGCCCATGGCTGCTTCCTGGGCTGATGAAATGAGCCAGTGCTGAGCCTGGCACACAGCAAGAGCTCAGTCAGGGTGACCACTGTGGCACATACTGACAGCAGAGCGTACTTGTTCTCAGAGCCATCTGGTCATACACTTCCTTCTTCCCTCTACTGGGTCCTGGAACTGTTTGTAACTGACCGCTCTGTCCACAACACTGATCACGGTGCCTCAACAGAACAGATGATCAATAAAAGGCTGGCTGATGAACGGATTAATTAACTGGTAGACGTGCAGTGTAAGGGGTGTGAGAATAAGGTAAACAAGGCAGAAGGGAAATGAGAAAATCGACAGATGGGCCCAGAGTAGACACATACCCCATCTACAAAGACATACCCCCTCCAAAAACATGCAGTAAGTGAAAGGAAAGGGATATCCAAGGTTAAGTAGTTTGTGTCTCCCCAAGGCGTCATCGAGACCAAACACTGCACCACTGCCAGCTGTAACATTTATTTTCTTCAGTACACCAGATAAGAACAGATAAATAAACAGACATAGCACTTACTAGGAATCATGCATCCTGCGTCCAGCCTCCCGCTAACCCCGAGAGTGACATTCTGTGTACAACCAAGTTCTCCCAGGCGTTTGCTTACAGAGCACAAAGGCAAACATGACCACACACAGGACCACCCCAGACCCACTGCTGGGCAGACCCAGGACACCCAAGCACCTCCACTCACCAATGTTCTTTGAGATGGACCCTCCCCACTGGCTGATGGTAGCAGAACCTGTCTGTGGACGCACCTGGCTCATGAGAACTCTCCAGGCAGAGTGAAAATAAGATCCCCTATAGTCTATCATTTGTTCAAATCACTTATATTTCAATTTCATTTTTTTGGATAACAGGTCTCTCCACGTGACAGCATTGGAACTATTTCCTTCTACATCCACAGACATCTCAGAGGAGACACGGTTCAACAAAGCTCCTCGGCGCATGGGAGGGAGACCATCCTCTGGCTCTTTTCCCACTCAGTCATCACAGATACTTGGGACCCCAAGTGACACTGCATAAAACCAACCGCCTACTTCAGAAAACCTTCTGAACTGTGAGGCTCCCTAATCTCCCCATGGTCTTAACTTCACCCACGTCTCCCACAGGATGGGTATTTCAGGATTCACGGTTGCACGATTTCTGTACACTGTAAGAATGTTGAAGCTGGGAGCAGTGGCGCACGCCTGTAATCCCAGAAGCTCAGGAGGCTGAGACAGGAGGATCACAATCTCAAAACCAGCCTCAGCAAATGTGAGGTACTAAGCAACTCAGTGAGACCCTAAATAAAACACAAAATAGGGCTGGGATGTGGCTCAGTGGTTGAGTGCCCCCGAGTTCAATCCCTGGTACCCCGCCCCGAACCACCCCCCATGCCCCCCAAAAAAGAATGTTGAAATGGGAAATGTCAAGACACAGTAACCTGGGATCGCTCAGGGTCCCAAACAGCGACTACACATCAGGCCCCTCGCAGGGACACACAGCATCCTCCCTCACACACTCACAGCGGTAAGACCTGTAGGCATGCTTGATTTAAATGACAGTGATCATTATATTATAATGATAACAAATACATTTATGCTCACCTACACTGTAAAAACCCCCAAACCTCTTCAGGTTGTGCACCCCTTAGCCCTTTCTCAGCGGGATGGAAAGGCCAGGATGGCGCGTCACGCCTTTGTGTATTCTGAGCACGGTTTCTGGCCCACAGTAGAAACACGAATGCTTCTTGAATTTAACCTGTCCCTTTGCTTCACTAAAACCAGCACCAACACTATGGGCCTGAAAAGCTTGCTATGCAGCACGGTGTGCATAGAACTAATCCCTCGCCTCCAGGGTCACCCCAAGCCCAAGTCCACTCACCAAGTGGGAACACTGCCCCAGGAGGACACCACTGGGGTGAGACCTGGGATGGCACGTTTCCACTCAAAATAGCACAAATCGACACTTCCCTGACAAAAAAAATGAATTCCATCATGGCCAAATGCCATGCACTGAGTTGCAGCACGGTTGCCGGTGCCATGTCACAGACCCTAAAAGGGAAATGCAATGGGGTAAAGCAATGAGGTAACCCAAAGAGACAATGGTGGACTACCTTCTGCAGAGGAGGAGGTGTTTCATTTTGTCCTGCAAATTCCAAACGTATCAACATTTCCATTACAATGCAATAGTAAAAAGGGAAAAGAGAAAGGACCCCACTTTCTAGGACTTCCAGAGGTGAGTCCCCGAGTGTGTCATCTGAGAACAGACTACCTTCCTATTTCCCTCTTGAAAGGTGTGGAGGTCTTCATCTTTAGTCTTTTTCTGGGGGGAAAAAAGACACTTAATCTGACGCATTTATGTAGGGCTATTTATTACCTGGCCTATTTATTGGGTTTCTTCACATTAACATATTTTATAATCCTCAAAGGAACAAGTTGGATAAAATCCACCATTATTCCCCACCAATGGCTATTTCCCAGTAATTGCACCCACAAAGGGAACTAATAATAAATAACCATGAGCCACAGGTGTACAAAGTTTAGTGGTAAATCAGTGTGTGCATGTGGACAGGTGAGGGGGTTCAAAGCCAACCTGGCCTGGAGCAATCTTTACCCTAAATAAAAAGTATGGGCTGCCTGAGCTCCTTGGGCACAGTGAAAAGCTCTGCCTTTTACTCTGAAGCATATCATAGGCAACTCAAATCTACCTGCAGGACACACAGAGATGACATCTCACTGGGAACAAACAACCCTCAAGGCTCTCCCACCCTGCCTCTGGCCCTTTGCATCTCCCAGACTAAAAGAGAAATTCATTTAAAATTTACTCTTCTCAGAACCCAAAATCAACATACAAAAATCAATTTTCCTATGTACCAATAATGAATCTAATAAGAAAGGAACTAAGAAAACAATTCCATTCACAATAACCTCAAAAAAAAAAAAAAAGCTAGAACTAAATCTATCCAAGGAAGTCAAAGACCTCTACAATGAAAATTACAGAACACTGAAGAAAGAAGTTGAAGAAAACCTTCCATGTTCATGGATGGGCAGAATTAATATTGTCAAAATGGCCAAACTACCCAAAGTAAAATATAGATTCAATGCAATCCCCATTAAAATACGAAAGACAGTCTTCACAGAACTGGGGGGGAGGGGGGCAGTCCTAAAATTCATTTGAAGAATAAAAGACCCAAAATAGCCAAAGGAATTCTAAGTCATAAGAAAAAAGCAATGTCGGAGACATCACAATACCTAACTTCAAATTACACTACATAGTTATAGCAACAAAAACAGCAGGGCACTGGCATAAAAACAGATCACAGACCCATGGTACAGAATGGAAGTCAGAAATCCAGATACAGTCATCCAATCCTTGACAAAGGTGCCAAAAAGCACAGACTGGAGAAAAACAACCTTTTTTAATAAACGATGCTGGGAAATCTGGTTAGCCATATGCAGGAGAATAAGACTAGATCCTTATGTCTCACCCTGTACAAAAGTCAACTCAAAATGGATCAAAGACCTAGGAAGCAGACCAGAAACTACGCAACTCCTAGAGGAAAATGTAGGGTCAGCACTCCAGCATGTCGACACAGTCTCTGACTTCCTCAACAGAACTCACAAAGCTCAGGAAATGGGATGGCATCGAATCAAAAAGATTCAGCACAGCAACGGAAGCAAACACGTGGAGAGGACCTAAGGAATGGGGAAAAAAATACCTAGCTACTCTTCTGACAGAGGATTAACCACCAGAATATAGTCATAACTCAAAAAAAAAAAAAACTCAAAAATATATAAAGAACAAAACAAAAACAAATAACCCGATTAATGAATGGGCAGATGAATTAAACAGACAAATGGCCAACAACAATGTGAAAAAATGTTCAGCATCTTTGGCAATTAGGGAAAAGCAACTCAAAGCTACATCGCGGTCCCTCCCTCTCGAGTTAGAATAGCAATCATCAAGAACACAAACAATGGATGCTGGAGAGGATGTGAGGGGAAAGGAACACCCTTCACACCGCTGGTGGGACTGTAAATTAGTACAACCACTAAGGACATCAGTGTGGAGGCTCCTCAAGACCAGGAACAGAACCGCCGTAGGACCCAGCTACACCACTCCTCTGTATTTATCCTAAAAAATGAAAGTCAGCACATACAGTGACACATGCATACTCATGCCTATAGCAGCACAATAGCCAAATTATGGAACAGCCCATGTGCCTGTCAATGGCTAAATGGATAAAGAAACATGGTATATGCACACAATGGAGCTTTATTCAACCATAAAGAAAAATGAAATTACGTCTTTTACAGGAAAATGGATGGAACTCAAGAGAATTATATTAAGTAAAATAAGCCAAACTCAGAAAGGCAAGGGTCAGTCATTTTAATTTTTTTTTTTCTTATATGTGGAAGCTAGAGGCAAAAAGGAAATTAAGGGGGTTGGGGTTAGACTCATGAAAATCTAAGGGAGACCAATAGAAGAAAGGAAACAGGGGAAGGGAAAAAAAAAATAACAGGAAACAATACTGACCAAATGATATTGTCACGTACATGGTGTGCATGTATGACAACGTGATAACAAATCTCACTATTTTGTATAACACACCAATAAAACTTAACGGAAAAAATATTCATGGGACGAAAACCCTACCCTGCTTCCTTAGCCCACCTACCCTATAATCCCTCATTCTTAATTCTTTCAAATACTTCTGGGTGATTTGCCCTTTCCCTCTATTCCTACTGTTAACCTCATTTACAAAATTCCCCCAGGAGCTGAGGCCAGACCCCCAAGAAGGCACAGTATAGGCCACATTTACCCATGACTCCCACTCACCCAATTTCTTGACAAGGAACCTGGGTCTGAATGGAGGCACATGGTACAGAGTAAGCGAGGCCCGGGAAGGAGGTCTGGGCCTAAGGCCTTCAGCCTAAAGCCATGTGAACTCAATCCCTACTCAAAGCCTATAGGCGCCTGCCAACTCACCCAGACCACTTTGGCTCTTCCCCTGATCCCCAACCCGATCCAAACACCCCAGCTGGATGCAGGCCTCTGCTCCCCAGAACCCTCTGCTGACACTGCCGCCTGCCCTGGATGTTTGCTGACAGAGTCCTACATGACGTAATGCTCAAGGCCAAGTGCTCTGAGCTAGACAGACGTTGAGGAAAGACAAATGGTGTCCACACGCTGAGCAACCAGGCCACGTGGGGATCGTGCAGTAGCGTCACCCCTCAGTAGCCACACGGGGAAGGTTCCGGGACTCCCCTGTGTTCTAGAATCAGCAGATGCTCAAGCCCCTTATATGAAATGGTGTAGCATTTGCACAGAACTGACCTACAGGAGTCCCAGTAGTGCCATCGATCAACATGCAGTACCTACAAGAACCTACACAGTTTCCCATTATGCTTTAAATGACCTCCAGATTGCTTATGATACTGGATGCAGTGCGAATTTCCATAAATAGTTGTTATACTGTTCGTTGTCATACTATGATACTACGTGTTGTTTAGGGCATAATGACAAGGAAAAAAGCAGTCTATACATGTTCTACACAGATGTTAATTTTTTCCTATCCACTGATTTGGAATCTGAGGGCCAACTCCAGGCGACAGGGTGGCTATGCACCGCAAGGAAGACCCCCAGACCCCAGGAGCTGGAATCCCCCCTCTGTATTTAACAGGGCCCCTCTGGATTAAAAACCCCAGGCTGCTTTTTTATTTTGTTTGTTTATAAGCCCCTTCATTTCCTGGTCACCTGTATTTCTCCACCCCTGCTTCCTCATACTGAGAATGGGAACTGGGAAGCTGTTCCCTGGCCTGAGGACGTCAATGAGACTGGAACTTTAACAGACCTCTGGCTAGCTTGGCCTGGCTAAATCTACAGATACGTATTTCCTGGCTTTTGTTGTTATAAATAGCAATATTTCCACAGGACTAATTGAGGCAGATTAGCTGCCTTTCCCAGTTTTGACCAAACTGTGACTAAATCCATTTTTCCTACATACATCCTTTCCTCTTGCTTCTGATTGCATCGGACCAAATCCAGTCACCTGGAACCCCAGCAGGCCTGGGATGCTAGTAATGTACCTCAGTGGGACACCCCAGCAGAGCTGTCACGGCCTTCCTAGGACACCCTCCAAGGGTCTGCACCTCTTCCCTTCTGTCTCTGAGGAAGGCGGTGGCTTTCCTCGCCCCACCCTCTCACCATCGCTTCCCTTCACCCAGACTCAGCAGCACCTGAGCAGGAGTGGTGACGGCGGTGACAGAGACAGGCCAGCCTGTGCCCCAGATGACTCTGGGTTCCACATGGTGAGCAAACCTGGATGGCTGAAGTGTTCCTTAATGAGAATGCTCCAAACCCCACCTCACCTTGTAAGAAGGTCGCTCTGAAGAACTGAGGACTCAGACAACCCAGAGCTTCCCTAGCTGGGCCCTGCATGCTCCTGGCTGAGGGGCCGGCCCTCGGGGAGCCACCCTAAGAAGTGAACGTGACCATGCACATAAAGTACGGTGAGGGCAGTGTCCCCATGTGACCAGCTGTCCAGGATCATTACCACCAGACTTAGGGCCCAGCAGACAGAAGCAGATAAACCCCAATGTCTTTATGGGCTCAACCTCAAGAAATTAAAAGGGGCAAGAGGAGCCCCAGCACTGCCCCTGACAGAACAGACAAGAGCAGGAGTCCAACTCCAGCTGATCGCGGGCACACTTCACACAACTCGCGCCAGGGCAGCCTGCCCGGCCAGAATGGAGCATCATCAGAGGGGCCCAGAGAGGACGCGGGGTCTGCACACGCCCAGGGCCCTGCCAGGAACCTTGGTAAATACACCCACCCCTCTTCAGGTCCCTGCATGGTCCCACGCAGCCAGAGGGAGGAAGGGGCTGCACACATCAGCTGCAGACCAGGAAAGGCCGTCAGGAAGAGAGGAGGGGCTGCACAGCGAGAAGGCGAGGCGGCAGGAAGCCACAGGCAGGCGTGTGGGAACACAGTGTGAGCAGAGGCAATCTCCCGGCCTGGCAGCCCGGCAGCTCGGCCCTGTGCCCTGGGTGACTTCTGTAATTAAGACATGACCCTCACTAAGTGAAAATGGAAAAACAACCAACCAATTAAATGATCCCCAGGGTCCCCTTTAGCTCCAAAGTATGCCTTTAGCACACCAGATCCAGGCCTCGGGGCAGGAAGTTCTGACATCACACAAGAAGTCTGAGAAAAGATGTGTTTTCCTTAAGAACAGTCTCGACCCTTTCCAACCCACCGATTACCAAAGCCCTAGTTCACACGTCATTGCTCTTTTCAAAACCTGGAACAAGCATGTCTTCAGCTCTTTTCATGCCTGGACAAGAACATATACTTCTGTTACTTGCTAAAGATGCAACGTAGCTGATACGTTGACTATGTGGCCTGTAAGGTCCACATAAACCTCGGGAACCAATGATCAGGCCCACAGGACACACCACCCAAGGCTGGGAGTAAAGGGACACACGTTAACTCTTAAACCAAGAAAGTGAAACACTCAAACGCTACCCTTTGCTACTTATGCTAGTTTTATTTACAAAAAAAGAAATTTGCAACAGAGTCACGAATTTCTCCAGCATTCTCTCTTCTAAATGACAGGAAGCTGGTCCTCCTCACAGACCTAAAGTGGCTCAGCACAGTGATGGACTCCTTCACGGTTTCCTATCTGCCACAGAGCAGCTGGAGTTGCCCAGCGGAGGAATAAGCAGCTCCTCACAGGTAAGCCAAGGGAAGGCCAAGATGAGAAGGAGATTCAATAAATGCTCTTTTTCATATTTTAACTCAACCCGTCACAGCCAGAGCACAAGGGGCGGGCTCCTGACCCCATGGCTGCTATTCTCATAAGAGGGGGAGCACGTGAGCACAGCCACATGGTGGTCCATCCACAAGCCAAAGAAGGCCACGGGTGGCCAGCAAACCACCACTGGCCAGGAACAGACTAGAAAGGATTCTCCCTACAAGTTTCAGAGGAAACGTGGCCGTGCTCACTCTAGCAGGCCAAGCTGCTCACAGATGGAGGGGAACTGTGTTCAAGGATGCATCATCCACCAAGTCTCACCCATCCCTGATTTAGACGAGACTCGGATGAGATCTGGGACTTCAGAGCTGCTGCCAGAATGGGTTACTTCTGGGAATGGCACAAAGTATATTTTGCATGTGGGGAGGAAATGAATTTGGGGGAGACAGGGTGGACTACTACGGGTTGAAATGTGTTCTCCCCTAAAGATGTTTAAGCTGGACTGCCCCAGAATGTGACTTTACCTGGAAACGAGAGTTGTTACCCAGTTAAGATGTCCTTATGCTGGAGGAGGGCCCTCCCTCCAGTATGCCTGGAGCCCTCACATGGAGCCTTGCAGGAAGACTCAGACACACAGGGAGGACACCAGAGCATGACTAAGGCTGAGACTGGCGTGAACAGCTGCAAGCCAAGGGACAGCAGAGACTGTCCCAAACACCAGAAGGGGGAAGAGGCAGGGCAGCCTCCCCACACCTTCACCTCGGCCTCAGCCTTCCAGTACCAGGATGGTGATTTGACAAACCAGTCGTTGGCTGAAGCTCCCCAGCTGGTGGTGCTGTCACCAGGAACCTTGGCTTCTGGGAACACAAGGACTGCTTCCAAGGCAAGAGACTTTGACCATTGTGCCAAATGAATGGGACTCCTGCCCAAACTGCGCCTCCTCACTTCAGCCGCTTTTCAGAGGGTTCAAAAGCCATCATGAAGTCAAAGGAGGGGCGGGCGGTGGTTGTAGCTCAGTGGTAAAGCGCTTGCCTAGCATGTGGGAAGCACTGGGTTCGATTCTCGGCACCGCATATAAATAAAATAAAGGCCCATCAACAACTAAATACACACACACACACACACACACACACACACAGAAGTCAAATGGAGGCCAAAGAACCCATCAATTTTCACTTCGTTTTTAACATTCGGGGGAGGGCTTTAAAAAGGATCCCATGGTCATACACAAAGCATAAAGAAGTATATTTTTAGCGTAAGCTCAACGAAATTAAAACATCTGTGATCAGACAAGAGCTTTTCCATCTCTGGGGAAAGGAAGATATTGCAATCAATATCTACGCTAGACTCACTGACCACAAAACAATGCTCTTTGGAGCTTATGAAGCTCTTAAGAAACACCAAAAGGAACAACTCAATCATGTACATAAAATTAAAAGCTTTAAAAGGGGGGAAATCGATAGATGGAAGATCATTTCCATGGGTAAGTAGAGAATGCAAACATCACGGGCTGCTTCATTGAGAGAAACGTACTTGAGACGATGTGAGAAGCTGTGTCAGGCTTCCCGTCACTGGGACGGGCCCCCAGATAAGAACTTCTAAGAGAAAAGGTTTGCTTTCATGGTTCCAGTGTGTCACTGGCTGGTCTCCTGGCTCTGGGCCTCTGGCAGCCTGTCAAAGCCTGTCAAGGCGGAAGCACAAGAAAGCAAAATCACCTCTCAGCCAGGATGGGAACACAAGAGGAGAAGGGCTGGGGTCCTGCCATGTCCACCCCCAGGACCTAAGACTAGGCCCACCTCTTACATTCCCTCCACCTCTCAAGAGAGCCACGCTGGGGACCAAGCCTTAAGACATGGCCTGGAGGGAACAGTTCAGATCCAACATCAAGCAGACGTGGACAACAGGGAAAAGCCAGGTGTGGAGTATGTGGAAACTCCTGGGCTGCTGTTGCAACTTTTCTGTAAATGCAAAACTATTCTGAAACATATATATATATATATATATATATATATATATATATATATATATATATATATTTTTTTTTTTTTTTTTTTTTTTTTTTTTTTTTTTTAAAGCCAAATACTGGGATGGACCTGCAGCAGTGACAGAGCACCTGGCTATCATGTGCAAGGTCTCGAGTTTGGTCAACAAATATCAGCACTGATAAAATGAACAGTGCCAGCATCAATAACTACTAGTATGTATAATTTTATATATAACAGGAAGCACATTACAAATCCCAAGAACTATTCAGAAATGGTTGGGGATTAAAGCCAATTCACATCCTAGAAGGTCCTAAATTCTTACTAGGAAATACTGGCAGCAAAGAGCTGCCAATGGGAGCTTCATGGTAGATTCTGCCCTGCACAGTCCCAAGCTACCCCCACCTTCGTGTCAGATTCTACCCTGCTCTATCCCAGGCTACCCCACCTTCATGTTAGATTCTGTCCTGAACTACATCCCAGGCTACCCCTGCCACCTGTGGGGAGAGGGGGTCTCAGTGGGGTGGCTGATGTCCTGGAATGATCCATATCTTCATTTTGATATTTATCCTCAAAAGTACCCAGCACATAAAGTACCCAGCACAAGTACATAAAATTGTAGTGAAGTGTTGTATAAAGCACAAACCAAGGGATCTTGGTTTCAAAGGCTCTATGACAGTCCTTGCTATGATCTAGATATGGTGTGAGTGGGTCCTTCCCTTTAGGGGTTTGTGTATTGAAAGGCTGGTCCTCCGTGAGTCTATCTTGGGAGGTGGCCGGATCATTAAGAGGAGGGTTTAGTGAGAGGGAACTGGGTCATGGGAGGTGCCGCCCTTAGAAGGAATGAAATAACTCGCATGAGATCCTGGTTTGTTCTGCAAGAGTGAGCTGTCGTGAAAGAGAGAAGCTGGCATCCGCCCGGTCTCTGGACTCCTGTCTCACGATGTCCGCTCTCCTTTTTTTTTGCACATGCCCTCACCTGCCATGATGCTGTGCACCAGGACATCCTGACCAGAGGCCGAACAAAGGAACCACCAGGTCTCTGACTTTCAGTTTCCAGAACCGGGAGATAAATAAGCCTCCATTTTTACAAAGTCCCACCCTCAGGTATTTCATTATAGTAACAGAAAATGGACTAAGAATCCCCACCAGATAATCCTAAAGTTGCTATCAGCGTTTCTGAGCACATTCCATGTGGAGCAAGACTGGATTGCCAGCTCCGGTCTGTGGAGATGCCATCTATCTTCCTAGATTTGGGATAACCAGGTCCTTCAAAACAGACAGACATAAACACACACACACACACACCTCGACCCACACAGCAGCAAGAAAGCAAGCCCAGGCAGTCTCTTCCAGTGACAAGCTAAGAGGTTCCCCAGGGAAACAGGGAACACCGAAGCTCAAGCTGGGCTAAAATCAGCATTTAGAACAATTGCATGGACATTACTTTCCATTTTTAAATTGTTACATATTGTCGGGTATGGTGGAGCACACCTGCAATCCCAGCTACTCAGGAGGCTGAGGCAGGAGGGATCACAAGTTCAAGACCAGCCTCAGAAACTTAGTGAAACCAGCTCAAAATAAAAAGGACTAGGGGTACAGTTCATTGGTAAAGAACCCCCTGGGTTCAATCACAGTACAACAGCAACAACAGTAAAAATAGAATTAGTAATAATGATAATACATATATAGGTGTAGATAGGTATGTGGATAGAGATAGGTAGGGAGGCAGAAAGACAGACATAACTTCAAAGAACACCCAGATTTAGGGCTTGCCACCTCTAGAGCGCTAATACCAGAGCAGCCGCATTCTGCTTGTCCGGATGCTCACTAGCAGAAAGCAAAGTAAAACTGGACAGAATCTGAAACCACCACTCAGAGCTCTCACCTTCTGTAGCTGGCACTTGCTCAGCGGCCCCAGAAGGCAGTCTGTCCCTCTACCTGGTTCCACAACTACATCCCTGCAGGCAACACAGAGACACCTGTGTCAGGAGCCACTTGTAAAATGCAGGGGCACCACCATCTTAGCCCATTTGGGCTGCTACAAAAAAACACCACAGACTGGACTTCACAGCTCTGAGGGCTGGAAGTCATGCCTGGTAAGCACCCACTTCAAGGACATAGACAGTGCCCTCTTCCTGTCCTTGTCCTCACGTGGGCCTCTTTCACAAGGGTGCTGCTCCCATTCATGAGGGCTCCACACACATGACCTAAACACCTCCCCAAAGCTCCACCTTCAAACCCCGTCACCATGGAGGAGAATCACAACAACTGAAGGTCAGAGGGACACAAGCACTCGGGCCAGGAAGTGACCATGTGCTGTGATCTACCACCGTGTTCACCCCTGTAAATGGAACCCAGGCAAAGATGACAAAAATCCGCCCTATCCCTATTCTATGTCCATTTGGACATGATACAGGGCATGAAGGTGAAAAAGAACTGAGGATGAACATTAGAATTTAAATCCAGACACTAAATGCAAAAATGGTGTGTGTGTCAGTCTGTCTCTTGTGGATAAATATAGATATGTGAAAATGGCATTATGGAAATAAATGCATAGATATCTAACTACTTATGACTCTCAGTCTCCAACTTAATCTAGATGCCGAAAAGCAAGGGTTTTAATACTAAAATCTTCACTTTGAAAACTGTTCAAATATTCTACAATAAATAATTATTATTCTTGATTAATCTTGCAACCAGAAATTTTGTCTCCAACACACCCAAGATATGCTAAAACAATGCCATCCAGTAAGAAAAAGGCAGAGCTGAACAAAATGGGAAGAGAGGTGGTTTATGAAAAGAGAAGCACTGAGTCGGGGAAGGGCACGCAAGTGAGCTGCAGCAATCCACTCTGTGGTGAAAGGCAGGGATTCGTACGTGACATCCTACTGCGGTGGGGTGGGGGGGGATGAGGTAGGGGGCTGGCCACATGTCAGCACCATAGCCAGTGGTGGCCTCATACTGTTTGTCCTCAGTTGGTTCCTCCTCCTCAACAGCTAAGGAAATGAATCCCATCGTACAGAACACCACGGAATCTACAAGGAACTGCTGTATACAGGTGCATGAAAGTGTGTCTCCAACCAGGGGCTACAAGATACCCTATTCAAAAGCTGCATTGTTCATGGAATAAAATTAGTGCGCTTTGCTCCCCTCCTCCACCTATACCACTCTTAGGGTCGTGAAGAGTAGGATCTTTCTCTAATCTTGCAGGCCCCAAAGTCAAGTATGAAGCACAGAGTATGGCTGGGGTTGTACTCAGTGGTAGAGTGCCTCCCTAGCACATATGAGGCACTAGATTCCATCCTTAGCACCACATATAAGTAAACTAATTAAATAAGGGATCCATCTAAAAGAAAAAAAAAAAGAGAATCCTGCAATGTATATGGTTTGATGAGGGTGACTGGGGATGCTGCTGTATTCTAAAGTTCTGCAAGACAATCAAATGGCAATCAAGTCAAAACACCTCCTTTGCTATGATTTAGATATGGTCTGAATACCCCCAAGACTTCATGAGTTAAAATTTAATCACCATTGTGAGGTACTGAGGTTGGGAAATGATGACATTTAGGGGACCTTCAGGAGGTGATTAGGATTGGATAAGGTCACCAGGGTGGAGCCCCATGACTGAGTACTGGTGACTTTCCAAGAATAGGGAGAAAGACCAGAAGACAAACACGCACAAACACCCACTCTGCCTCATCATGCCATACCCTGCACCGTGCTAGCACTCTGCCAGCAAGAAGCCATCACCAGATGCAGTCCCTTGACCTTGCACCTTCAGAACCACCAGCCAAAATAAACATGCATTCTTTGTAACTTACCCTGTTATTAGCAACAGAAAACAAGCCAAGACGTCCTTTAATCAATTATATACAGAAAGACTAAACACCTGGAGTTTGTATCTTTTTTTTTTCTTCAGGAGTGATTCTAAGAAACACACTTTACTATTGATTCTTAATAAAAAGTTATTCTCAGATTACAACTCGATGTTAATATCTTAAGGAAACTGAATTTGAGCTGGAAAGAACGTATTCTTAGAGCACATTCTCAAAGCTCTTTTGGCAACTCTGATCATGATGTACACACACAACCAGTGCAGTAACGAGGGCATTATTTCCTGTCTAAGAAAGGCGTAGAAACTCCAGGTAATGAAGGCTGAACTGTCGCAGTGGCAACCTCCTACGTTACTTGTGAAAGCGTGCTCTGCTGGAGAACCCCAGCACACTCTGCCCCAAACTGACGGCTCCCCCCTCAGCCATCGCAGCCCTTCTCCGGGTCCCCGTGCACACAGTGGTAACAAGGGCAGGTGTGTTCTTACACAACACCACCCGTCCCCATGAAGGGTGGTCAGTGACTGCCTTGAAGTGGGCAGCTGACCAAACTGGGCCCCAGAAGCCCCTTCCTGAGGGCTGGGAGACTGAGCAGACCAGAAGGATTCCAGGCTCTGCTGGTGGAGGCTGCTGCCCCCCATGTACTAGGAGAGGAGCAGTCCACGTGCAAAGCAGAGAGACTGAAGTGCTGAGGGGCGAGGGGCTCTTTAGGTTCCGAAACCCCTCTTCAAGCCCTGGTCCCTGTCCTGGAGGCCTGCCGACATCCCTCCCCTCCATGAGACACCTTATCCTTAGGCCAAATTCCTCTTCTGCCCAGGAAGCTCAAGGGAGGTTGCTGCCTGCTACCCCAGCAGCTCCCATGGGTGGCTGAAGAAGACAGGGAGAAGAGACAGAGACACAAACCAGCTGGAGAGACTCGCAAAGGCCAGGTCCAAAGCAAACAGAGAAGGAGCATTCAGCATTCCCAAGATCACGTTTGCTTCCCCAAAGCAGGAGTGAAAGCCTGAACCAGGGCTCCAAAGAGTGAGGCTGTCCCTCCACCTGCGATGCTTGTCCCAGAGGGGACCACTGTGTCTCATGCTTTGCACACGAGCCCTTGGTGGAAGAGGCGCACGTAGGTGGGTGTGCTAACTAGTCCCTGAAGTCAGCTGCAACTAATCATTTGTAGACATTCTCACAGGTCAAAGTGGGCCGTTTCAACTTCTACATTGTCCAGTCTTGGAGGGTGAGTACACTCTGCATCATTAGCATATTTGTGACAGCCTGCTTCCACCGACCGATAGAGAGAGGATGAATGGCAGCCATCACCATCTACCCACACCATGCCAGGTGGCCAAACACTGGTTCATTAATCCTGCCCACACTCCCGGGAGTCCATGGGCCAGATGTGCCTTGCTGGTGTCAGGACCGCCCAGGCCCTCCTCCGTCTGGCCAGGGCTGGGAACCTGACAGCTACAATTCCCAGGCCCCTGCCAACTGGATTCCGGTTAGAGTCTGCTAAGGAGGGTCCGGTGCGACACTAAAAGGCAGGAGGAAAGGCAAAACCTTCTCCTTGCACCCCATATCTGCTCATGGCTCCGGGAACAGCAGCAGTGGGGAACGGTGGGGGGGCGGGGGCAGTGGGGCGTAACTGCTCATGGGCTCTGGGAAACTCTCTTGTCCTTGATCTGATCTCCATCCAGCCTAGGAACAGGGACAGCTTTTTAGTTTTTGATCTTTGCTCCTCCAGCCCTTCACACTCGTTCACAACCATTCCCTGCACTAGAGTCTGCTAGTGTGAAACACAGGAGAGGTTTCTCGGCACTCCCAGGGAGCAGGGTGGGGGTGGGCAGCAGAGTAGGGCAGAGATCATCTGAACACAAGAGCCAGAAGTGATGACTCACAATTCAATCAAAACAGAAACAGACCTGAGGGCTGTGTCATTCCTCAGAGTCACCTGTGGTATGATCCCTGGAGCCTGGGTGGATTATCAGCCCTACTGGGGTGGGTGAGCCACAACCAGCCAGGTCAGTCAGAGGAGGAGGAGGAGGGCAGCTGGCTAGCCTCAACAAATTCACATATTCCTTTTGCTGTTCATATATAAAATGTCACAGTGGTCCCCAGGTGGGCTAGGGGACAACCCGGGACAGTCAGAGTGCAGCAGCCATCTACAGGCAGATGGCAAGGCACAGGAGATAGCCCCTGACCATAGCCAGGGGACAGCAGATCCTGGAGGGTAGCTTACCCTGCACCATCATGGGTGCAATGATCAAGAGTCCTGTCGTTTCCCAAAACCTTCTTTGGCTGCTTCCAGGAGATCTTGAAATTTCAAGGTATCTGGAGAGCAAAAGGTAAGAAAACCCAAGATGTGTGGTTGCCACAGCAGGAACAGAAGTTGGGGTGTCCCCCACCCCCGGCACTGAGCAAGACATAGGACATGGGAGCTGATGGTAAGCCTGAACAGCAGGGCCCCAGGGAGGGGCCCAAGCACTTCTCCCTGCAATTCAGGACACATGCAGCACCTCCCCCAAAAGGGCCACACCAAAACATGATGGGTACATCTTTTCCAAGTTATTTCCTAGGTGGAAGTGTTAACCTCACATGCAACTGGGAATCAGTGATATGGCTTCTATTAGATGTACGGGGGTGGAGAGAGGAGACGGTAACCAAAACAGAACTTTGACAACTGGCTTGTCCAGCCCTCTCATCTACAGATGAGGAGACAATGAACATGATTCATATACAAAGAAGACAAAACTCACAATAGAAGAACCCAAGTGACTCAGGCAAGCCCTGGACACCTGTGCCCTGGGAGGTTCAAGATACTCCCAGTTAGGAAAGCCAGGCTCTGAGGCGAGGAAGAGAAAAGAAAAGGACAGAGTTGATTTTCAAGCAGTTATAATTAGCTGCTGCTTCTTCACTTGAAAGGAGCACGAGACAGCTCCTCTGTCTATAGCAGAAGCTACTTCAGTTAAGCTATGAAATCATAAATAATGTTTAAAACGCAAAAGGAGACAAGAAAGAACCTAGCAATCGGATCTGATAAGGACCGAGGGAAGATCAGTGGGGTAGAAGAAGGAGATTGAGGGGGAGGGAAGAGGAACAGGAAAGGGAGGGGAGGACATGCAGAATGAATCTGACATAATGGTGCTATGTGCATGTATAAATATAACAGTGAATTCCACCTCTATGTACACCTAGAAAGCACCAATTAAAAAACAATAAACAAATAGAAGGGAGACTGGTAGAGTAGAGGAAGAGGAAACGGGGGAGGGAAAAGGAGAGGAAAAGATGGGGCACTAGGGACTGAAATGGACCAAAGTAAACTCCCTGCACGTATGATTATGTCAAAATGAACCCTACTATTATGGATGACTATAATGCATTAATTAAAACATTTAAAATTTTAAAGTAAAATTTAAAAAAATATTTAAAGAGCTTATCAAAGGTGCTACAATGACAATTGAGAAAAATAAGCAAGAGGGAAAATAATTACAATGCAAACAAAACCAATGTGAAAATTAGTTTTAAAAAGAACATTCTAGTTAAAAATAATATCAAGAAATTATGTACCATATAAATCTGGAATGTGCTTTAATTAACCCTGCAGGGAACACAGAAATGGGGCAGGGAGTGAAGGTGAAGACCACACAAGACTTGGTGGATGAGTTCAGTGATGGGGATGCCCAAAACTTCAATACCTGGGATTTTAAAATTTCCCATCATGAAAAATGTGAATTCTGGGCTGGGGTTGTAGCTCGGTGGTAGAGCACTTGCCCGGTATGCTTGAGGCACTGGGCAAGCCACATAAAAATAAACAAAGATATTATGTCCATCTACAACTAAAAAAAAAATTTTTTTTAAACGTGAAATCTAGACTAGAGTTGTGGCTCAGTGGTAGAACACTTGCCTCGCATGTGTGAGGTACTGGATTCAATCCTCAGCACCACATAAAAATAAATATATATATTGTGTCCATCTACAGCTAAAAAAAAATTATTAAAAAAAGTGAAATCCACAAAAGAACAGGCAAATTCACATCCAAGAAGCATCCACATGCCACACACAGGGCAAATTACCTAGCACGAGACGGGCATGTAAACATCATCCCTCAACAACTATCATTAGTTATTATTTTCTACAAAATCAATTTAAGCTACCCTCAGATGACAAGGTACTTAAACAGTATGGCATGACTTGATTTCTAAGTGACTCCATCTGTTAGTGATTCTAGAAAGCATTTTTCCAACTGTACTACTCCATTATGAAACTTTTTAGGCCATACTACTTTAGCTAAACACACAACTCAAAAAAAGAAAAAAAGAAGGAAAGAAAGCTTTATAGACTATACCTACAATGGCCCCTTGATATCTACAGGAGATTGGTTCCAGGAGAACCCCAACATACCAAAATCCAAGGACATTCAAGTCCCTTATATAAAACAGTGCAGTATTTGCATATAACCTATAAAGTCTAAATCACTTATAATACATAATACAGTGTTATGCACTAAATACCTACTCAAATGCTATGTAAATGGTTGTTTACTACATTGTGTAAGGAATAATGGTGAAAAAGGGGGTGGGGGTGTCAGGGCATTCAGAGGCCTCATTACACAGTAGGTGATAGCTACAATCTAACATTCCCAATTTGAGGTTGGTTCATCTACGAACACTGAGGGCTACTGACTGAATTAAGCATCTGAGCTAAGCCCTGAGAAAGTCAAATTCAACAGACTAAATCAATATGTGATTCTCAAACTCAGAACCAAAGGGATCAAGAATTCCTACCAAGCAATGAGAAGCTACTGAAAGACAACAGAAAATATCACTGACCCACTCCCTCCCTGTGCTGCAAACACCACTCTTCCCACCTCCTTGAGACCATTAACTTAGAGCTAAGTCAGAAGCCTGTCCCTGGGTCTGGTAGCCTCTGGGAACAGCTGTAGGGGGAAATATAGCACTGAATGAATGACAGGTGAGCCTGACAAAGCAAAGAAGGCTTTGAGTCTAGAATCAGAATCGCAACACTGAAAACTTAAAGAACAAACGATCTCAAGCACCAAATATTATATGCTGCTTGGTTTACTACCCAAAATGACTCCTTGAAAATATCAGAAAGATTTTAAAAAGGCACATTTACAAAAATGTTATTGTCCTCAACCCCAAAATTTAAAAATAAGGAAAAATATTTTGAATGACTCTCCGGGTCTACGTGGTAGGCACTACTGCCTGCCGTGATGCCACATGCAGATCAAATTCTGAATCCTGCCATGACCATTTTTCAGAGTGATGCTCCCACTACAGCACATCTACACACTGTGAAAATCAGACGCTGCCGCCCTCCCCGTCTAAGGAAACGATGTTAAATGATCACTTATGCAAACAAATGCCATAAGTTTCCCAGTTACAGAGAAATGCTCCCTTATCGCGGACATGGACCTTACCTCTCAGAAAGTTAAAAGCGAGATGTGAAAACCATCCTTTAAAAAGATCTTTGCATTAGATAGAGCCACTAAGTACCTCTAACTGAGGTCATACTGTAACAGAAACTGCAATCCTCTCCTTCAAGTTTAACGCATTTTGTACAAAGCCATGTCCAGATTAATAAATATTCTAAAATTCTGAAGCAGAAATTCCTTGAGTGACCATGTTCTACTTACACAGCTCCATACCAAAATCCAAGGACATTCAAGTCCCTTATTTCATCATCTTATTCTTGAATATTCCTTTTCTTTACCTATCAATATTCTGCATTATAAAATCAAACAAAGGCCAAAAAATGCTTAAATAACACCACATACTTTTTGTCTTGTTTTGTTTTTGTGAACCAGGGCCTTGCCCATGCTAGCTAGGCAAGGGCTCGATTGCTGGGCTACACCTCCAGCCCTCTCCAGGTTTTAACTCATTTCCATTTACATAATGGCTCACTTTCCAATGAAGGCAACTGAGGCACCAAGAGGTATAGTAACCAACCCTGCCATTTGGCAGACCAAATGGCAAAGCCAAGACCTCAACCCAGGAGCTCAAACTCCAGAATCCCAAATACAAAAATCACAGAAAAGAGTAAACATTAAAATTCCAAGGGCTGAGGGTGTAGCTCAGTGGCAGAGAATGGTCTAGCATGTGCAAATCCTTGACTTTGATCCCCAGGAACTGAAGAAGAAGAAAAATTGCAGACACATAACGCAAAGATGGGAAAACAGGCCAAAGACTACCCTGGAAATTAAAAATTCTAGTTTTTCTCTGGTTTTCCTCCTAGGTAATTTTACTAACAATGTTCAAGGCACACATCCCATGCCATGGCGCAGCCCCCACCTCCATAGCTCATGACTGACCGCGCCTGGGCAGGGGGTTCCAGACGGCAGCCCTGGGTTCATCCACAGCCCCCATTTCTTAGAAAACCCATAGCAAAGAGTGGCCTATCTTCTGGGCTCAGTGATTCTTCTGTAAGCTTCTCCAAGCAGAGTCACAGTGTCTGCCCCCATCTAAACACTCTGTGGCTCTAAGCTTCCCTAGAAATGTTACTATATTTTTCCTACATTCGCTTCCTGAGAACCAAGAACTGGGGGAGCTATCAGCACCGTGAGAGTCATGATTAGTCAGAGCAGGGAAAGAATGTAAAATAAGAAGGCATCAGCTGCTTCCAGGAGAGGAGTTTTAAATAGCACAAAGCCAGCTGGGGACACAAGGAAGGGTGGCACACTAAGGCTACCCTGCTCAGCGTGATACAAAGCATCTCTGGACTTTGTTCCTGGTTTCTGACTCTGAGCTCCTTAAATCTCTTGGAATTTCCTGAATGATAGGAGCGTCTTTTGCTGTTCATAATCAGCCCCCACCAGTGTGCCGCCACTGACTATGCTCATACAGGGACACAAGGCCTAGAAGGTCTTAGAATGGGAGCCAGACACCACAAAGTCGAAACACGTGATTGGAGAGTGGGAACTGCGCCCCAGCTTCTGAACTGGGAGAGGAAGGAGAGTTGGAGACGGGGATTCCAGAAACTCTTGAACCGTGGGACTCCAGGAGTTTCTGAGTTGGTGAACCCAGGGGGTCGCGTGCTGGCAGGTGGAGTACTAGAAGGGACCAGAACTCAGCCACCCCTGCCCCAACCTTGCCCTGTGCATCTATCTGTTCCTTTGGTTACTCCTAAATGGTGTCCTTTTTAATAAACCAGCAACAGGTAATGAAGTGCTTTCCCGAGTTCTAAGAGTTATCAGAGCAAATTATTGAACGCAAAGCGGAAGTTGTTCAGTAATTTCATAATCAATTTACAGCTACCACTCAAAAATACAGGTGACTCCCATGACCTGCCACTGGAATCTTGAACGGGAATTGTCCTGTGGGGCTCAGTCTTTAATCCCGTGAGGTCTGCACTAGCTCTGGGTAGTCAGTGTCACGGCTGTATAGGACACCCAGCGGGTGTCAGAGAATCAGAGACGGTCCACCCTGGTGGCCACTGCTCACACAAAGCGACCCAACACTCGAGAGGTGGCAAGTTAAGCCGTGTTGTGCTACAAGGCAAAATACTGGCCTCTGGACTCCTGGAGGGGAACAACATCTATACAGTCAGTTCTTACAGTGAAGGCATGTTGGCACAGTATTGTGGTTCTATTGGGCCAAGAGTTATTAAAGTAAAGCTTTTTTCTCTAACTTTTTAAGATACAGTTACTAGGAAATTGAGAGTTATATATCCAGTTCACCTCTGTAGCTTGCATTCTGTTTCTACTAGAAAATGTTTTCAGAGGCTTTCATTTCTGAAAATTTAGACACTGAAGTAATTTTTTTTATCTTGAATTTTCACATTTAGAAAGAAAGCAAGCCTGGGGATGACAGCAAGGGATGTGAACCGAGGGAAAAGAATTATTAAGTGTTTATTCCACGCCAGGAACCACCCAGCACCTCCCCTTCCAACCCCTCTGATAAGGGCATCCTCCTCTCCATTCTGTCCCAGAAAAGGGGTCAGGCACCAAATGGGACAGAGCAGGGATTCAAACACAGCGGCTTCCGACTTCACTCCTGTTCCTTCCTGCACGCCAGGGTCAACAGGCTCCTTCCGGAAAGGGCCTGATTAATACAGCATTTTTGGCTTTGTGGGCCACATCACTGCGATTACTCAACTCCACTACTGTGCCACAGGGACAGCCACGGCTGA
This sequence comes from Marmota flaviventris, assembly GCF_047511675.1. Classification (NCBI taxonomy): domain Eukaryota; kingdom Metazoa; phylum Chordata; class Mammalia; order Rodentia; family Sciuridae; genus Marmota; species Marmota flaviventris. The sequence goes on from NC_092511.1 coordinate 90,211,004, forward strand.
TATGTAAATGAGTGAACCTGGCCATGTTTTAATAAAACTGAAGCTGGATTTGGCCCAGGGGCCACAGTTTGCCAACCTATTCTGAAACACCATGAAGAGAAACAGATATTCCGAATCAATTTACAGATACAACATCATCTACAGAAGACACCTTGCACACAGTCCTAACTGGGTCATTCCTGTTGAACAAGGGATGTGAAATTCTGCACACTTACTTGCCATTCAGCTTCTAAGCTTTTACTGGACCTCACAAGTTGGCCACTTAGGTACTGTCACTAGAGCGATTAAGTGAACAGCACATTATATTTGGTTCAATGATGTATGTGACATAAATAAAATTAAAAATGTGTACCAAGGGAATAGAGTAAAATCCATCCATGATCAAACGCAGAAAAGAACTGAGGCTTCCAGGCCTGGGCCAGCTGTGTTACCACAGAGCAAAGGGGAAAGTGCGACAGGCTGGTCTCGTGTGTGTGTGTGTGTGTGTGTGTACACTTACCCAACCTGGCTGACCACCCTGTGTGGGTGTTACACACCTGGACAGGTGTCTGTCAGGTGGCCAGAGTTACACTCAAGCATGTCAAGGGTCTAAGACCAACTTCTCTCTCTTTTCTTCTCTCCACACCCGAGTTTGACCAACATCCTAGGCAGCAGGCAAAGGGAGCATTCTTGTTACACTAACCTGAAGGCCTTACAAGGTACCAGTTCCTAAATCTAACTGCCACTACTCCATATTACCCCATGGAAACAGTCTGGAAGGCAGTGAACCTGCACGTGCCCTCCGAGGAGACAGAGGCTCTCCTAGCAGACCACACGAAGGGGCACGCCTGTTAGAGAAAAAGAAAATCCAAATCAGATCAGAGGGAGAAAGAAATGCATCAAGTTCTTCCTCCCATCTTTCCACTGTTTCCAGGATCATCCGCAACCCGGACGCTTCATGGTCAGGAAGGGGGCACCCACCATCGGCAGGCTTCCTGATGCTGCTGGGGCTTTTCACACCCACCTTTCTTCCTCACTGGCTCCCACAGATGCCCTGCCCTCTTCATTCTCTTGTCTCCTTAAAAAATATGGCAAGAGTACACTCTGAAGTGATTCCCACTATTTCTTGGGCCAATTAGGAGAAATGCCATGAAGACCTAAAAGAGAGTGTGGGCACTTGCCTGGCACAGGCAAGGCCCTGGGTTTCAACCCCAGCATTGCAAAAACAAAGCAAAACAAGTGTATGAAGAAGTAGAGCGGCATTTCAGGAATTCCTGCTCAGTAGCAAGTAAAACCTGACCCAGGAGCTATAGGAACAGGTTTCTCTCATATTGTGTATTAGTCACCTCCTGCTGAGTAACAAATCACCGAAAAGTTAGTAGCTGGAGTGTGGGCACAGCTCACCTGAGTTCCTAATTTATTATGTAAGAAACAAGTAATCCATGTGCCAACACAGAAACACACACACACACACCCCATCTGTTACAGGCATGACAAATTGACTAAAAATAGTCATGCACCACAAAACAAAGTATCAGTCAGCAACAGATAACATATCCAATGGTGGTCTTGAAAGATTATAATGGAGTTGAAAATGCCCTGTCACCCAGAGACGTCACAGCCATCACAATGTCACAGCATGATTCACTGCCCACATGCCTACAGTGACACTGGTAAAAAAAAAAAAAAAAAAAAAAACCCACTGAGCCCCAATCTTATAAAAACAGAGCACATATAATTAAGTACAGTACATAACACTTGACAATGATAACGAACTACTGCTACTGGTTTACATATTGTACTTTTGTCATTATTTTAGTGTACTGCTACTTACTTAAAGAAAAAGTTGACTGTAAAGCAGGATATTAGTTGTTACACAGCAGCAGCTGCCTCATCCATCTTGTGTTCACTATATCTCGATTGCCTTGTTTTCTCTTGTGCTTAATTAAATCTTGGGTTATTTTGTCTCTCATGGCCCCAGGAGCACCAGGCTGCCCACATATATATTGCACATAGCCTAGGTGTGTACTGTGGCTATCTGGCAGACGTCGATGGCTATACATTCTAAGTTCATGGAAGTACACACTAGGATGTTCCAACAACAACATTTGCCTAATAACAAATTTCTCACAATGTATCTCCGTCAGTAAGTGATGCAACTCTAACAGGGTCTTTAGAGAACAGACTATGGATTTAAAGAATGGGGTGTCCCTCTGTCTCGTTTGGCCAGTGGCTAAAAACACGATAACCCAATTCCAATTGCAGATTTTATGCACCAAACAAGGCTCCAGAGAACAGCCCGCTACTAAGAACTAAAGTCATCCTTAAAGGGAGAGCCCATGCCATGTCTAAGGACATTCCATCTGCTGTCAGGGAGTCCCTTCAAAGAATGGGCCACCTGCTCAAAAAGTAAATGCCAAGAGTTGGCAGGGGGGCCAGCCTCAGGGTGACCATGTGGCAGTGCAAAGTAAGTGAGCCGTAAAAACTCAAGGGCTGTTCTAGAGGCAGCGGATTTTAAAGGATGCAGTAGTCACAGTGTGTACAAATTCTAGTGGCTTTGTTTCTACAGAGCAGTAACACTGTTTTATCATCACGCTGAGACAGGGTCCTCTACAACAGATAGACTCAAAAGGCCTCGAGGGAGGGGCCTTTGCACTCTGACATTCAAAGGGAGCAGAGTTTGGGTGAAATTGATACTTGTACGCTCCTGGAAATCGGTGCGACCCTTTGGAGTCACATTATGGCAAGATGAATCAAGAGTCGTAATGATGTCCATACCGTGTCATTCTGGAACGCTCTACCAAGGAACTTATAGCAAGGAAATCATTCTGTTGGAGAAGGAAAACCCAGTCAAACATGTGCAAACACCTTATCTGCTGGAGCAAAAATTTAAATGTCCAACTCGGTAGTCAAGCTCACACAAGGGATAGAACTTTCAACCCCATGGGACATGATGCACCGGCAGGAACAAAAATTATAAAACTTAGAGAGTAGAAAATGTTCACATGGAGAAGAAATGAATACGAAATGCTACAAAACGGTTACAAAAACAAAGACGATGTGGTTACGAAAAGTCTCTTTTGAGGATGGTAAGATTACAAAAGGTGCCTCCCTTTTCAAACACTATCTTCAAGAGTTGGTGTGTTGTTCTTATCATTAAAAAAAAAAATCCACACTCCCCCACCAAAACAAAAAGTAGTACCAAGACAAGCATGGTGGCACACACCTTTAATTCCAGCAGCTCGGAAGGCTGAGGCAGGAGGATCCCAAGTTCAAAGCCAGCCTCAACAAAATCGAGGCTCTAAGCCATTCAGGGAGACCCTGTCTCTAAATGAATACAAAATAGGGTTGGGGATGTGGCTCAGCAATCCAGTGCCCCTGAGTTCAATTCCTGGTACCCCCCACCCCTTACAAAAAAATTTAAAAAAAAAAAAAAAAAGCAATGCCAAAAATATATCTCATAAATTGAAGTCTTTGTGATAAAGTACTTAGGTGTTCAGTTCACACTTGAAGATCTTTTTAACCAGTATTCCTGAATACCCCACCAGAAAACACCAAATTGCAAGCTCCGGGGTCCTGTGGAAATGCTGTACTTGGGGCGTGGCCACTGATGAATGGGTGGAACTCAGAGAGTCACAGAGAAAGAGTCATCCATGTTCATTCAAGCTGCATCACTAAAATAATTAAGGAGTGGATGTCTGCCCACATGCTCCTATTAGCCTGCAGAACACAGATGCAAAGCCCGTCAAAGGGTCGTGGCTGTGTCTGACACGGAGCCTCACTGCTCAGGCGTGCAAATGTAGCACACCCACATGAAAACTCTCCAAAGCCAAGCTGCCAAGACCAGCACTTGGATAGATGGCTTCGCTTCTCCAAGTTGGCCACTTCATCTGTTAAATGTAGCTAAGGGCAGCCTCCCAGGATTGCAGAGAGAACTGAATTAGACAACACACATGAAATGCTCAACCGTGTTAAGTGCTCAATAAATACCCACTATTACCACTGCCACACTAATACTTTAAGAATGCACCTTCATGCAGTCCATCATTTCAAGGGAATTCTGAGCAGCTGGTATTTATAGCTGCGCATGCAGAGAGGCACAATTCACAACCTATTCTGTTTCTCAATTATTTTTGTTTTATACCATATTTCTTTAAATAGGGGGTCAAAAACTCAAAGGGACACTTTGCCACAATACCCACGAGAACTAGAAAGTCACATTCTTTTAAGCATGAGATTTTTTTAAAGCCACTTGACATCTGCCTGATACTAGAAGTCATTACAAGCCCCTAAGTCCCCAACCCACAACCTGACCCAACTGCTCTAACATTAAATAACCACGGATCCCAGAACACAAATTTATATTAGCATTTCTTTTAGCTAACAAAATGAATATGTATCTTCCCACTATGATAACTTAAATGGTGAGTTAAAAATTTACAAAAATAATAACTAGGCTTTTTATTCAATTTAAATAAGATTCTTTTAGGATGTTCCTTTAGAGAGGAGGTTTCATCTACTTGGGGGATACTGTGTCCTTGCTGCAGGGCTGGAAAGAGTTCTGTTTGACCACAAAATTGAATTACTTGTCCACAGGGCCTGTGAGGGACGTCTCTGGCCAGTGGCCTAGGTCTTAGAAGCTCTGTCATCAGAGGCCAAGATGACATTTGGTGCTTAACCAGGTCCAGCCCTCAGGTGCTGCGCACCCCTTCTCCCAGGGCACAATGGCAGGGACTGGGAACTTCTCAGGGTGCTTTTACATGGTTTGCATTTGACAATTTAAATACTAAAACACAGTTATTGTGTATTATTTTAAAAAGTAAATCTGTTATCTGGACATCTCTGTGCTTCTTTATTGACACAGTAAACCAGAGGGTGAAGCGGCAGGTCTGAACTACCATAATGTCCCAGGAATGATCAGAGTGGTCTGCACCTTAATGGAGCAGCACTGTGACAGGAGGAAAATCACTGCCATTTCTCTGGTGACTGAGAAGACCATGGATTGGGCCTGGAAGGAAATGCTGAATTTGGGTTACAAGGTGAAGAAAAGTAAAATGTCAGCTTTTTCCCAGCCCAAGTTCATGGACCCCCTTTGAAGTCCATCCTCTCCCCACCAGGGCCGGGGGGTTGAGGACCCCTACTCCATGGAATCACTCAGAACTTAAAGACCTGGGCCATGATTTCCCAAATCCCTAGGCTCCAGCAGGAGGGCCTGAGCAGGAGGGCCCTCCGGGTGCTGTGACTATCAGGAATGGCTACTCTATGTGAGGACAACTGCGCACAGAAGAGCCAGCCTGGACACAGGCCCTGTCTGAGGCTCTCTCCACTTGAGCTGCCTGTTTTCTCTGGCCAGGCCTCGCTCAACTTGAGAGCTAGGGGAGATCATCAGAGAGCACCAGGTCCGACCCCACTCTGACATATGGAAACCAGCCTCTCAGCGGTCTTATACTAAGGAAAAGCCCGAGAACAGCCGATTCCAGAAACACTGCCCTTGGTTAGTCTCCAGCCAAGGGGACATCCTTGGGTCAAGTCCATACCAAGCCCCCAAACCCACTTTACAACCTCAAACTGGTCAAAGCAAAAAGCCAAAGAAAGGACAAGACTTTAAATAATTTTTTTTAAGTTTTATACACACACACACACACATACACACATTTATTTATTTATCTATTTTTCATTCCACCCCCCAGAAATCTGAAGTTCAAAATAGAAATCACAAACAATAGGCTAACAGAGGCATGGAGTAAAGGGAAATAGTGCTCAGAAAAGTCACTGCACATTTGTATTTGGTAATTTTTAATAAACCAAATGTATTGATATAAATTATAAATTATATTCATGTGAACAAAGGCAAGTAAGTCTCTGTGGCCTAGGTAGTTTTTTTGGGGGGGAAATAAGCCCCCCATCCCCAAATGATATCCTTATTGAGGGTGGCAAGGATGATAGGAAATGGAAACAGGCTACCAGCCTTAACGACCCTTGATGTATGTACCCAAGAGAATGGTTAACCTCTTATCCCTACCAAAACCTTCAGTCAGTCAGTCAATGGAGAAAAAAGGGACCTTCAAGCCCCTCCCCCAAGCCAGCTCCGACCCCAACCAAGCATGAAGACTCTCACAGCACAAAGGTCAGGGTCACCAGAACAGGCTCAGGAGAGACTCTGGCCCTGCAATCTACAGATAGTAGGACTGTGTCCCAAGTGCCAGGCCCCTGAGCCCTGGGCTGGAAGGACTGTCCCAGCCCTACGGCCACACCAGGCTTCCAATCGTGCCCAAGGCAAGGGCTGCCCATACCCCAAGACTGTAGAAACCACTTCAGGCCACTGCCCTCCCACTTTGACCAGGGGATTTGCCCAAGAGCTGCCTGATTGCACGAGGCATCAGAAGCTTTGGGAAACTATGAAACTTTACCAGTGGTTCTGGATCTGCTCGGACTTGAGCACAGTTCACACAGTATCTGGATATCCATCTGTCTGTCTGTCCGTCTCTCTCTTTCACATAACAAAACCACTTTCAGACAAGCCTCACATTTAAGGACCTCCCTACTCTGGCCAAAACTGATCTCTCCAGGGCGGAGTTCTCAATGACAGAACCCAGGGCCACACACTCTATCACTCAGCTAGATCCCCAGCTTCTATCTAGAACTCTAAGAACATCAAACCAAGGTTTGATGAGGTTATCCAGGAAGCAAAAGAAGACCTCAGGTTCATGCCAAGAACAAGCCACTCACTTGGAGCACGTTCCAAGAGGTGGTTAAAATCACGAGAGGAACAGTCAACAGCTCTTGGCAGAGGAACCTGGAGACTGGATGCCACCAGCAGAGAAGAGGTATGCACAGCAAGGACTACAGGGTGGGACATTTACACATACAGGAAAAAGAACTAGAATGGTTCCAATGCTAATTCGCAGCAGAGGTTCTCAACCTTGAACAAGCATCAGAATCACTAGAGGAACTTGTTCAACATGAAGAATTCCAGATCAACCCATCCCAGGAGACTGAGTCAGTAGTGCACAACAGGTCCCCGGAACTTGCATTTCTCCATACCCCAGGACCGTGTTCTAGAAAGATGGTGCTGGAGCACCATCCTATCTCCTCCTCCCCAACGGGGCCGAGGGGCTGTCGGCAACACCTCCACTAAATCTTCCTCCCTTAGAACAGGTAAATCTCCCACACAGCATTTCAAATAACTATCACAGGTACAACCACCTTAAGAGGTGGATCAATAAGTGACCTCTTCTAAAGATCACAGGGTGGTAAGAGAGACAATGTCACTTTCAGTACCTCTGCCAGATGGTCAAGGTCAACATCGCAGTGACAAGTCATGTTGATAGTGTACCCTTGATGTGATGTGATGTGATGTGGTGAGAATGGCTCTTTCCCTGTTGCCAAAACCCCACGCTGATCATGAGAAAAACACCTGACAACTCCCAATTAAGAGACTCTTATCACACACCTGACAGTGCTCCTCAACACCATCGAAACTGTCAGAGACCAGAGGAGCTAAGAACATGTGAGTACTAAGTGAAATGCAGGATCCCGGATGGATCTTGAGACAGAAAAATGACATTAGGTAAAAATTAAGTACATCCAAATAAAGTAGAAGCTTAGCTAATAATAATGCACCCATACTGATTGGTGAGTGGTAGCATTAAATAACAAAATTAGGGGAAAGTAAGATGCTGGGTACATGGAAATTCTCTGGTTACCTTTGGAACTTTTCTGTAAATCCCAAAAACATTCTAAAATTAAAGACTATTTTAAAACACATGTATCTAAGTAATTATTAATAAAATACACATATGCATAGTGTGTCATGGTTGACTTGCTACCACAACAAACTGAACTTCGCAAAAGTTAGTAAATTAGTGAACTCAAGAAAAGGGGGGGTTTGAGGTGGGGTCCAGTGATAGAGCACTTGCCTAGCATGTGCAAGCCCTGGGTTCCATCCCCTGGAAAATAAAGGGAAGAAAAACAACATGAGATAAATACTCCTTGCTGATTAGCTTAACACAACACGGGGAGGTTGAAACCCAATACAATTGTTTGCTGTTCTTTGAACAAAGAGCATATTATATATACTTGAATACGTAAAATAAATACATAAAATACATTTCGAGTTCATAAATTAAAAAAAAAACAAACTGCTCCCTTCAATGAGACCCAACAAAGACTTATTTAACATACAATAAATTTTTTCCTTTCAAAAAGCCCAAGAACTAAGTTTAACTTGTGTTATTTTCAAACTAAGTTCCATGAGAAACACCAAGCACTAATTCTAGTCTATCATTAATATAGTATTTCGCGAAAACCACTTTATCCTAATCCACATCAACAAAATCTAAAGGCAACACCGACTGATTCAGAGTGAATCAGAGGGAGAGTTGCTAGTTATAATTCTATTTTGAAAGGTAGTGTTAACTTATTTTCAGATGCTAAATAGAGCTTAAACATAAACACTAAAATATGTCCACCTTGAAAAACTGTTTTTTAATGACTTGTTGTCAAAACAGCCCTGTGACCAAAGTACTAGACTGAACAGAACTCAATAATCAGAAACACGGTGTTTAAAAAATACATTAAAAAAAAAAAAAAAAAGACATGCACAAGGCCCAGGCTTCCATCCTCAGCATTAAAAAAAAAAAAAAAAAAAATCACTACAACAGAGTGAGAAATAGTTTTAAATTTCAAAGAAAACACACTCCAAATTAGACCATCAGCAGGCTAGGAAGCCAACTTTTAAAACGTCTGCATAGGACTAGTTTGCACAATTCATTACTACTCCAGAAGAAGTCATCTGATTAAGTCAGTCTTTTTAAGATGTAAATGTGATGGCATATGCATTCAAGCCACTCCTGATAAGGGAGTATTCTGTATATCTGATACCAGCATTCCATTAAAAGCAGCAACAAGTAGCTCTGTTGATTTCTAAGAGTTAAAGATCTTAAGGAAAGAAGAAACGTATACAGGGAACTTCCATTACCTGGAAAGCACAGACTAGTTGACTAAAAAAATCAAGGGCTCATGGCATGTCCACAGATGGTCTGACCCTCACCTGGGCCCTACAGTAGAAGTGGCTCTGGAGTAAGAGAAGGAAAGACAGATGCCCCAGTCACGACAATAACAAGGGTATACAACTGGCATGGCAATGTCTCTGCTCAGGGGACACTAGCCAGTCTCCAGGGGCTGCCTGCGTGCCTAAGTTTCTGAGGAACTTGAAGGAAACATTAACCTTTTCCAAAAATGCTTAAAATGAATTCTACTTGGTCTTGGCTGGATGAGTGGGGGGCTTCCCATGGTGTCTCCCCCCACATAAAGGTAATGAACAGTCATACTATGTACTTGTTAATGAAGATTAAAGTTGACTATAGATTGTAAAATCTCTGCACTGGTTTATGGGCTCCCTGCAGGCAGGTCTCTGATTCTGGGATGTACCCCCACAGCCTCAGGACAGAGCTGGTTATCACTTAAAAATTAATTGTATGTATACAATTTAGTTAAAATACCATCTGGACAGCAGGCCAATCTGTGGGAGGGATCGAGATGAATGCAACTCTGTCTACATGTCCACATCCGTCCTCCTCCCGTCCGGAACTGCACTCAAAAGTAACAGAGGAACACATTTGCCACTTAAATTGACTTGTTTCGTGCTTTCAAGGGAAAAAAATAAAAAAGTTTTAATAACTATGAAACTGTACCATTACATGTGAAACGAGGGTAGGGAGGAGCTCTAAGTGGCTTTAGAGAACATCAGCAGCAACCCCTTGTCGCACGGAAAGCAGGAGAGAAGTCGGAAAGCAGGAGAGAAGTCGAGAGAGGGTGAAAATTAGTTTTGCAACTTGAGCCGAACCAGTAGCAGAGGAAAAGGAGAATCTACATCTCTACTCCTCCCGAGAGTCCACATCTCCACTCCTTTTTGAAGCTGAAGTTTAGAGGAGCAATTATTCAAGTTCAGAAAAGAGATTGAAAGAGATTCAATCCAGAACCATCATAAAGAAAAGTCAAGAAGTTACTGCATAAAATCAGATGATTTCCTGAAAGGTGGGGGAGACTACAATAAAGTCAATATACCGCCTTAAAAAAAGTCCAGGGTGTGCCTTTTTTTACACTTGGGGTGCCCAAATTCCAGCCTGGACCTGCTGCTGAGGTCTCCTGAAACCACTCACAACAGGACCTCTGAGGACCAAAGCTCAGACCCCACGACCCACACTCTGCTCATCTTCAAAACAGCCGGATTCACAACATTGGTCTCCCTCCACCCTGGCTGTAAAAAGCAAATGATACACACACACACACACACACACACACACACACGTAACAAAGAGATACCTACATGGTTCTGTAGTAACTGAGAACTTTCCAGTCTATCCAAAGAGTCACTATTAAATATTCAGAGATCGGTTTGCAGTCCACATGAGACGTGGCGATGGAAGAAAATAAAGATGGATTGCACTTTTAACGATCTCTACCAAGGGAAGTTCAAAAATTTACAAAGTGCTGACTTTGTGTTTATCCTAGCAACAGAACAGGAAGAGAGGAGATAAGAAACAACAAAGTAGAAAGAAGAGCAATAGAACAGGAAACAATTTACACAAAACAGATAGATCACAATAAAGCCAAGGAAACTCCCAACTGGCAGGTCTCTGCATTTCCAGGTTTTTCCTACTGATCAAGTAAGAGTCTAATTATAAGGAAAAAGAAAAAAAATAAAATAATGTTCAGACAGTAACATCATACTCTAGCCAGCTCAGAGGTAGCTCTGTAGACGCTGAGAGTCAGCAACTAACTTCCAAATTAGAATTTTCCCTTTCCCTTCCCTTCATAAGGTCTAATTTGTGGTATTTTTGTTCTCTCTCCCCCAGGGTTTTAGAACTATACAAAGAAAGAAAGAAAACATCCAAAAGCTAATGTATGTGACCAGTTCAAAATTTATCAGGCTGAACCCAGAATCCTATGAACTTCAGAAATAATAAAACACAATTTTTTTCTAGAGATAATCAGCAATGTAGGACTTCTGAGCTAAGAAAACAGATGTCTTCGATTAGACCAAACTCTGTAAATCCATTGCTTGTTAAAAGTAGCTGATAAAGGTCCCCTCCACTACTTCCACGTCAGTGGAAGCAGAAAGTGCTTTGTTTAGTCCCATCTCAGTTATATCAAGATGCTTCCTGTAAAAATCAGCTTTACCTAAGTATAAGGCACAAATATGGTGAATTAAAATTTTAAAAGCAGTATATGCTATACTTTAACATCATTACAGATGAAGAAAAGCCACAATTAAGTCAATTGAACTAAAGGAAGTTTCTTACAATGTACAGATGTATAAACAGTGTTTACATCTATAAAGATCTAAAACTTTTCACTATATTGATTCAAATGAAGAAACGGATCTCCAAAAGGATACGTGTAAAAGAATCTACATCATTAATGTAAATATTTAAGCAAAACAGAGCAAGTTGACCTATTTTTGAGCCAGTTCACTCTTGTGTGGGGGCTGTGTGCTACAGGATGCCAAATAGCATCCCTGATCTGTGCTCACTAAATGCCAGGATCCCCCCCTAGACCCAATATTTTGCAAATGCCTCAAGACACTGCCAAATGTCCATTTGGGCAAAACTGCCCCAGTTGGGAATCACTAATTTATATACATGGGTGAGGGAGTTCAAGTCTCAGCTAAGCTTTTAAAAATCCTAGCCCTAAAATCTGTGGATTTGCAAAAGTGAGTTGGTTTCTACTTCCCCAATTCAAATCTAATAGCTAATTAGATCCAAAAATGAATGAGACGCTACATGGAATAATGTGTAGTATGTTAAAAATACATTTTCTTTCTTAGACATGGAACCCTGACCCACCAGAGGTATTCATGCAGAGAAAGAGAAGCTACTTCTGTAGGAAAAAACTCAGCATCTCTGACCAGGATGGCTGAGATACATCGGATTCAGGGCATGGTCAAGTTTAAGAAGCAAAACAGTAAAACACTAGACCCTTCATCTGTAGGTGGTCAATCAGTAGAGCGTTAGCTCTACCCAGGAACACTTCAAAATGAAGATCATGATGAGAGAGAGATTATGACTGACACTTTTGTCCTCTGTTTTAGACCATAAGGTCATCATTTCTTCATAGTCCACTGGGTCTTATCTACTGCACCCTACACAAAAGACCTAGTAAGGACACTATGAAAACGGAACTGAGGCAAGACAGAGGACTTCACTGAAGGGAAAAGCATCTTCGAAATCCACTCCACACAGGTTCTAAGAAGATGGCAACAGAAACGCTTAAAGGAAAACCCAAGAATGTAATATACAGACCAGCTTTAAGATAAGGGCATGGAGACTACCTCGAGATACATACAAACCTGAGAAATTGTGAGTGGAGGGGTGGGGACCAAAGGCAAGGAAAGAAAGAACAGAAATGAATGGAAAGAAAAGTCGGTTTTCTTTATCTTGGTAGAGTCCACTAAGTCTGTTTCTTAGAGCAAAAAAAAAAAAAAAGAAGTTGGGCTGGGGTTGTGGCTCAGTGGCAGAGCGCTCACCTAGCATGCACTAGGCACTGGGTTCGATCCTCAGCACCAGATAAATGTAAAATAAAGATATTGTGTCCGCCTAAAACTTAAGAATAAATATTTTCTAAAAAGTCAGTTGATGGAAATTCACTATTCATCCTTTGCAAATTTCTAAAAACTGTCTTTGAAATAACTCATGTCCCTTGCTATTTTTCCACTCTCTTTAAAACTTTTAATTAAAAATTAAAAAAAAAAAAACTCAAGGATTTTGCATTTTTTATGCTGATGTCCCCAAGATGGCTTCTGTCACTCCAAAAGCAGAAAAAAATTTACTCTCAATTCTGACCACCCCTTCTCATACACTCACGGGGACTTGAAAATGGGGATACAAAAGTGAATGTTCTTAAAATGGACACAACTGGCAAGAGAGAAGGGGGAAACAGACATCAGGTGCTCTTTTCTTTTGTAACCATGCTCCTAAGTGAGAAAATATTTGCTGACTTGCAGACATCCTTAAAGACACAGCTAAAATTCATACCCTACAAAACATAGGCACGTCCTTGAAGGAAAACTGATATGGGCAGTCTGTCTTCTAACCTGGCCACGGACACCTTTTTAGACATCTCACTGTGATCTGCTGCCTTTCAACTTACTTCTCCGGCTGGCCACACCCACAGTGGCTGTGAGGATCATGATGCCCAGTTAAGTACATGCACCTTTGTTGCCACTCACCCTGGAGCATGCTTTGTGCAGAGTGGTACCATGGAAGTGGTGTGACTGCAAATCTAAACCTGAGAATGGAAAAACCCCATCCAAGTTATAGCCCTTCTGAAATCTGGGGCAAGAGGAAGCATCTCCCAGCAGGGACACCAGGGATACTCGCAGCTGTATCTCAGTCCCACGTGCTCTGGGAGAAGACTGCCCAACCCTCTGATGGCACCCAGGGTCCTCGGAACATGGGAGGGTAGGTTTGGCATGATCTAAGCAGGTAACTAACTTGGAATGGCAGCCAATGCTGCAGCTCCCATGGGGACCTTGTTACAGCCACTTCCAAGAATCTGGATGGAGACCTGCCCTGGCCTTTCATGCCCTGAGGAGGAGGTATGGAAGCCATCCTAGGATTCTTAAAGACCTTCACAGGTATCACATGGCACAAAGGGAAGGATTTGGTAGGTTCAGCTCCAACATTTGCAGCATGCACCTACCTACCCACCTTGAGGAAAATACTGGTAACTCAGGAAAAAAACAGTAGCAGCCTAGAACAGCTGAGAGACATATTCCAACAATACCACAGTTAGAGGCCAACTGAAGAATGAAAAAATGCTCCTGCTTCCACAGTCGCCACTGTGGTGAAGATGGGGTAGAGCCCAGCATACAGCTATTTATGAAGAGGTACACCACATAGGCCCGTGCAATAGTATCCACACTGCAGGCCATGCTGGAATTAAGATGCAGTTACAGGTTGAGCATCTCTCATCTTGAAAGTATGAAATCCAAAAGCCACCAAAACTGGAAACTTTTTGAGCGCCCATGTAATTCCACAAGTGGAAAATCCTACACCTGATCTCATGAGATGGATCACAGTCAAAACACAGGTTCACTAAAAATATTGTAAAAAATTACCTTCAAGCTACATGTATATAAGGTGTACATGAAGCAAACAAATTTCGTGGTTAGACTTGAATCCCATCCCCAAGATATCTCATTGTACAAATGCAAAAGTTCCAAAATCTGAAACACTTGTGGTCCCAAGCCATTTTGGGTAAGGGATGCTCAATGTGCACTGAACAGAACCACCACCCCACCGCCACCCCAACCCCCCACTCACCCAGGGGTACTGCAAGTCTCTCTAGCAGTAGTTTTCAGTTGTTCCAACAGAGATCTCCTGAGAATGTATTAGAAGAGCAAATTCTCAGGCCCTACCCCAAATCTCTGCATCAGACTCTCCAGGTGGGACCATCCCTCCACATTGTGCTAATGCTCATTTCAGAGTCTGAGGACCACAGGTCTACAGCACACCAGGGAAGAGGAGCAGCCAGGCCAACACAGTGCCCAATAATGCTCTTCTGTGACCTTCACAGTTACCCCTCCATGCGCACTTATACAGTTACCAATTGTTCATCGTGTCCTTCCAAAGTCCAGGGCCTCCTCCACAACGCAGCTGATAAGAGATTCCCGAATGAGCCTCTACCCACACTCCACTCCCTATCACTGATTTTCCAACAATGTTTCTCAAATCTCATACCATCATAAAAGTTATGGTTCTGTTTTATGAATTTTCAGATACCGCTGAATGAAAAGATGGTAGCCAGACTTGGAGGATGAGGTAGCCAGAAAGTGAACATCAGACCTGACCTTTCCTAGTCACGGGGCCCACGACCAGGCAACCTACAGTTCTTCTCCTCCTTTCCACAAGGTTAAAAACAGAACGCACCGTACTCAATCCTGGTGAGAGATCAATGAGCTATGTGTAAAGTGTGAGGAGGGAGAGCTAAAAATCACTAAAAAGAGGTTTGATTTTAGCTTCTATACTTACAAATTAAAAACGTAACATGTGTCAGAAATATGTTGAACACTGATTCCCCCCAAAAAGCTATTTTACATTGGCAATTTAACCTCTACAATTCAAAACACGTTTGAAAATATGTGTAAGGTGCACGACGTATTCTGGTTATATGCACTGACTTTTAACCAAGTCTGATTTTAGAACTCTAAAACTGAGTATATGAAATATCACATTATTCCTTATAACTACGTGGGTCATGCCTTTCTCAATAAAATACTATCATGATTACCACAATTATTATTCTAAAGGGTTTTTTACTGTGTCCTTTTAGCTATCTCAACTTTGGAAAATTCAGAATAAATGAACCCTAAGCCATGAAAAGCTTATAGCCCTGAACTCTCTGGGCGTGACAGCCCCAGTCACATGTAGTCCACCGACCACCCAAAATATAGCAAGAAGTACAGTAAACGTACACTAAGCATCAGATTTTTTTTTTTTTTTGAAGATTGAGTGATAAGATTTTTTTTTGAGAATTTTAATATTTATTTTTTAGTTATTGGCAGACACAACATCTTTGTTTGTATGTGGTGCTGAGGATCAAATCTGGGCCGCACGCATGCCAAGCGAGCGTGCTACCGCTTGAGCCACATCCCCAGCCCAAGCATCAGATTTTTAAGGCTTCACACAACTAAAAGAATGTGAATTAGTGCACTGATTAGGATTTATATTGATTATCTGCAGAAATAAAATATTTCAGATGTGTTGGATAAAAGAAAAGTACTTAATTTTTACATTTTTAATGTGATTATAACAACATTTCAAATTACATGTAGGGCTCACATTTGAAGCTCATAGGATATTTCACTGGGACCAAGTTGCTCCTGACAATCACTTCAAGGGGCATTTGCAGGGAGACACTGCAAACAAAAGATGCACACACCTCATTTTCTGCTTCTGATCTCTCCTGCCCTTAGGGAAAGCCAGGCTCATGCTGGGTCCCTGTGCAGACAAGCTATTGTTACAAGGGATAACCCTGAACCAGCCCCAATAGATAGAAGTCTCTAAAAGCAAACTGATTATAAACTTTGTTTTGTAACCATTGTTAGCAAACTGCTGCTCAGTATGTGACCACAGATAACTTGTAGCTTAAAGGGCTGGGGGTTGGGGTGTATTTAAAGGCTAGGAACCAGTGAGGGAGTCCAGTCTACAGGCCCACACCTGCCCTGCTGGGGACTTGGAATAGTGAGTTGAGGATGACAGAGAGCCACCAAGTGCAGGTGGTGGTCAGGCTAGAATGTGAGGTGGAGTGAGCAGACAGATTGGCAGGAGTGATTAGAAAGTTGTTTTGATGTCCAAGTCAAAAAGAGAAAGAAGAGCCAGGCTCAGATATAAGAGATCTTTCAGAGGTAGAATCAATAGGGGATGATAACCGGATTTGGAGATAAGGGGGAATTCAAGGATGAATGAGTCAATCAATGATGAGAAAAAAATAACCAGAGAACAGACAGGCTAGGAAATGATACAGTTTGGGACAAAGTTTCAGTGGAACCAACTGATCAGTGAGAAGCTGGTCCATTCACATGAATTTATTGATTGATTGATTGATTGATGGATAACAAACCATGGATACACAGACTACTTAGAGCTTGAGAGAGAGCAGGCAGGAGGCACCTCTACTTCACGGAGCAGCCAACTGACCTGGGTCAGAAACACCCACACAGAGCTCCTGGGCGTCTCATCAAACACCTTCATGCACACTCCAGGATGGGACACTCTGGGGACAAAGGCTGCTCAGTCCACCCCAGGCTCCATCCTCTCACTGTGCCCTTCCTCCAGGGGCCAGGGGAACCCCTTCCTTTCCACACAAAATCCAATACATTATCCAACAGTTCAGATATTGTATCATGGTCCTCATGAAGGAAAAAAACAAACAAAATGAGTGTTGGGAGAAGCATCTGTAAGTGGAACTCAGTCAAGGCTTTTTCTCTAATCATTCTGCTTAAAACCTGGAGCGCCAAGGCTCCCTGCCTGTCATGGGGTTCTATGCCTGACTCTTAAAGAGTGGACAGGACCTCCTTCTTCTGCTACTCTGAAACCATCCCTGGCAGGTGTTCCCAGATATACAGATTCCACACCCGGGTGATGAAAGCAATAGTACATCCTAAAATCAGCCAGGTGTAGGAATGCAGAGTTACACACTGTTACCGGCTGAACTTTTCCCCTCCAAATTCAAATGCTGAAACCCTGCCTCCAGAAAACAATGCAGAGGTCCCTCAGTTTCATGGAGGACCCCCGAGGGTACCAAAATCTTCAGATGCTCAAGTTCCTTATATAAAATGGCATACAGTAATCGCATGTCACCTACACACACCCTCCCATATACTCTAATCATCTCTAGGGAGATTATGGGAATAATGACCCAAAAAAGCCTGTACATATTCAGCACATTCACAAAATCTGCAATTTTGATCTGTAGAGAGTTAATCCTCAGATGCAGGACCCACAATACAAAGGGTCAATCATATTTAGGGATAGAACACTTAAGAAGGTAATTAAGGCCAGGCACAGTGGCAGGTGCCTGTAATCCCAGCAGCTCAGGAGGCTGAGGCCAGAAGATTACAAGTTCAAAGCCAGCCTCAGCAACTTAGTGAGACTCTGTCTCAAAATAAAACATAAAAAGGGCTGGGGATGTGCCTTGGTAGTTAAGAGCCCCTGGGTTCAATCCCCATTACATAAAAAAATAAAAGAAGGTAATTAAGGTTAAATGAGGTCACAAAGAGAAGAAAAGCCTTGTACGGACAAGGCAAGAAGAGGAGCCAGAATAAGAGCCCACATCAGACACCAACCTGCTGGTACCTTGATCTTGGACTTCCAGCCTCCAGAACTGTAAGAAAATAAATTCTTCAGCCCCCTAGTCTGTGGTATTCCATTATGGATAATACACCCACCCAACAGGAATAAGCACTCTTCAACAGGAAGTTTTCCGGGGTAACTCCAGCTTACAACAATGAAGCAAGGACACAAGTTCACTGAAAGTGTCTGTCTGCCTCCCCTCCAATGGCTCACCTTCAGATGATTCAACTCACACATAGGATCTGCTCCCATCAATACCTGCACACATCAGCAATAAGGCTAAGGTACACACCCAAGGGCTATGACGCTCTGCTCTGTCTAGTGCCTCATAAGAAAACAACTCTACCCAGCTACATTCTGCTCTCCTCTTCTACTACCTGCTTGGCAGTGACAGAACTCCAAGGGGAAGGACTTAAATCTAAATTTAAGTCCTGTAATCCCTGGCACTGTCCTTGAGCTCCAGTATCCTGATCTAGAAATAAAGACTGGAGCCAATTTTGCCATGTTATCTAGAATATTAAATATGGTGGTGGATGTGCAGAGTACTTTGTAAACTATAAATTATCACACAAACATTAGTATACATTATTTTTATCTCACTATGGCATTTTAGATCTTCATTAACAATTAGCCATAAAAAGCATTTTGTTTTCCAAAACTGTCTCAAAAGAAGAAACTGTAATACAGGCTGAGCATCCCTTATCCAAAATGCTGGTGACCAGAAGTGTTTCTATTTTGTTTTGTTTTTCTTTTTCCTAATTTTAGAATATATGCATATTCATACCTTGGAGATGTGACCCAAGTCTAAACATGAAATTCAATTGTTTCACATACACTTTATATATACAGTATGAAGGTAATTTTATACCGCATTGTTAGTGTTCCTGCATTTTGACCACAACCTATCACATGAGGTCAGATGTGGAATTTTCCACTTGTGGCATCCTGTCCACATTTAGGCGTTTCAGAAAGTTTTGGGTTTGGGGGCATTTCAGATTTCAGACTTTCAAACTAGGGATGTTCAACCTCAATTGAAATTTTAAGTGTATCTTCGGCTTCTTTTCTTAAAAGCATTACAACAGCAAATGAAGTAGGGAGACACTCAACAACTAGCAATGCTTTGCTCAGTTTCCAGTCCAGGCTGACATGCACAGACTAATCTACTGAAAAACCGCACACTTTGCCAGCCCACCAGGTGGTTATGTAGTTGGATCGGTTTGGTTTGTTGCAGACAAAATGCAGGTGCATAATCCCAGGGACCCAAGCGACTGAGGTAGGAGGATCATGTGTTCAAAGCCAACCTCAGCAAAAGCGAGACACTAAGCAACTCAGTGAGACCCTGTCTCTAAATAAAATACAAAATAGGGCTGGGGATGTGGCTCAGTGGTCAAGTGCCCCTGAGTTCAATCCCTGGTGCCCCAAAACAAGAAAACAAAAAATGCAGGTACACAAAAAGATTATATAAAATTACCTTCAGGCTATGTGCGTAAGGTGCATATGAAAAATAAATGAATTTCAGGGTTCTGTCTTGTTTTTGTTATGTTTAGCTTCAAGACTACAAATGACTCATTTGACAGGGATTTTACCAAACAGAGAAACCACTGGACCAAATTGTCCCACTGTCTGCATAACATGGGGACCAAGACATCAGTGGTGTAACGGAGGTTCTAAAGTACAAGGATTCTGGAGATCTGTTATTACAAACATTATTGGCGTGCTGGGAACACATCGCCCCAGTAATCCAGGCTCAGATTCAATAAGTACATGTTGCACATAAACTGTGCATAAGGTATTACACTAAGTGGGAACACTTGTGGCTCTTAGAGGGCTTGGAACTTCCTAAAGAAAATACAAAGCCAAACAACCCATAGAAGAAAGTCACAAATGTCAAATCAGACACAAAGTGCTGTGAAGCTTCAAGGACAAAGTCATCACCTCTAGCTGGGGAAGATTTGGTAAGATGTGGGGAAGAAGTGACCACTGGAAGAAGGAGAAATGGAGACACCCAGGGTGGGTGGAGCAAAGGAACCCCCAGGGAACACAAAGGCCAGTCTGGGACAGGGTCACCACTGTGACACCACCTTGAGACTGCCATGCCAATCAGAAGAACCCTTTCATTTCCATGGCTCCAGACTGAGAATCTGGAGATAGGAACAGTTGTGCCACTGTGTCGTTGGTGTGTTATCAGGCAGTAGATTAACTTGCCTATGTGGCACCTTCAGGAAAAAAACATTATGTTCAGGTGAAATGCAGTAAAAGAAAAATGACTAAACTTTTAAACCGCACAACTAAAATGGCCTAAAGAAGTGACAAATTATTTTAACTATAACCACATACCTCTGATAACCTGTTGAAAACCTGCCTTGACCTCCTTCTGAGTTGCCTTAACTCAAGCATTTAACACACACCTTATCATTTTTAGCTTAGGCCCTTTGAAGTGTTTCCATCACTCATTTTAGGAATGAGAAAGAATTTGGAAGTGCCATCTGCAGTCCCTCCGGATGAGAAAACTAATTTCCTAAGCCTCTGGGGGAGCTGTCAGGGAGTTTCTACTTCATTTGAGAAAAGAAGTTAGCTTACTACTTTTTCCCAAACATCACTCACCACCCTCTCCTGCCGTTCTCGAGAGCAATCTTGGGTTCTTCAGTCATGAAGCTTCATTTTTAATGTCCAAAAGCCATTTTCACAAACCCTGTCTTTCTCAGGGCACACTGCAAGCCAGGTGGAGCCTTTAGAAGCATTTTCGTTCCACAGAGTATCACAGACTGGTCTAGCCAGGGCAAACTCCGCTAATGCAAGCCGTCAAGGAAAGAACTCCAGGTCATTCTGGGCAATCAAGGAGTCTCAGGGCAGTCTGAAAGGTTATCTCAGTCTGTGCACACACAAGATGATTTCGGGTGCATTTAATATGGATGATAGCACATTTCTCAAATACTGTGTACATAAGATCTGCTGTTTGTTGGAAAACCACAGCAACCCCCAATGTAAATGACAGAAGGTGAAAATATGACAAGGCCAAATGGAGCAAGGATGAGGAAAATGTAAGGATGTAGCATTTAATAATACAAAATCCAAAGCCTTAAAAACTGACCACAGCTGCTTCAAATGCACACTTCACAAGCCCCACCCATTTAAAAAGGATCAGTTTCTCCACAAGTGGGCAGAGGGAGTTAGAGTAGACAATTTTCCAGGTGGCAGTTTGTGGCTCAGTTTCATCCTGTGTGTCATGATCAACCCCACTGTTGACAGAATAGAGCAGCTAAGAAACTAAGTGCCAGGGAGAGGAAGTGAGTGAGCATCTCCACCGGCTTCCCGCTGCTTAGAGGTCTCAATTTCAGTCTCGGATGGCCACAGATCCGGCCACTTTCTTTGATCAAAACTACATTCAACTTCAAGGAGAGAAATATAAAGAAAGGATTTTCGTTCACAATCTCTCGCTCACAAACAAGGATAACCACCTGCTTCTTAGGGAATTCCTATTGCCAACTTGTAAATCCTACACCCAGAGCCCAAACTGGGTTAAATATCCTCTTTCTCCAATGTGTCCACTGACTACCATTCTCCTTCTATAAACGCCATACATGCTTCAAAATCCTGTTATTAATTCACCCGTTTTATCTCTGAACATTCTGTAAGTGAATTAAGGGTGTGTTCAGAAGCACAGTTAAGATCTGTTTTGATAAGTCAAAGCAGCCCAGGTTTTTGTTTTTGTTTTTTTTTTTCCCCAGTCACTTCTAGAGTTGAAAACCACTGTTGATAAACGTATCAAAAGCAGGGACATGAAACACACCCAGAATTACTTTCATTTCTACACAAAATCCCTTCCAGAAGCTTGCGCTGAACTGAGACAAGGAAGGGACTCCCCTACCTGTGGGGCCCTGGCAATCCACGCCCTCTGGCCTTTGGGTTTGGTTTCTTTTTGGGTCATTGCAGGAGCGGGCCTGAGATGTTTGAGGCCCCTCCAACCCCGACAGGCGCCTGCTCACCCCACTAAACACAAATTTGGCAGAATCAGCTTCAAACCTGTTGGCAAAATAAACAAAACCAAACGAGGGGCAGCCTCAATGGTCTGAAGTGGCCAGAGCCAACTCCAAACGCGGTCCTGCTTTGTCCCTGAAGCTATTTACAATAGTTTTAAGTCAGGTGCCTGGTGTCCATTAACCAATGACCCCCAGCATCCCGCGCGGACGAATCGAATCGTTATTGTCTACAAATTAAAACGTTTTGCAAATTAAACCCCTCCACACAACGCCAAGCTAACCACGCTCAAAAGGGAGTCACCCTCGATGATTTAAAAACCACACAACAAACGCTTCCAGGAATACTTGGTGGTTAAATCGCCCTGAATAAACCAGGAGGACAGAGCGATTGGGAGAAACTTTGGTTCAGGTGACTTAAGAGTCTTGGAAATCCGAGGCAGGACGCAGAGGCTGAAACCGGGCACAAAAGCGCCCTTGGCTTGGCCCGCCAAGGCAACAACCTCCTTTATGTGATGTGACGGTAGCTTTGTGCGGGATCATAAATAGTTCTAATAAACACAGTAAGTTCTCCCGGCCCACACCGGCCTCCCGAGTCCCGGCGCTGGGGCCCTGGGATCCTCGGCTATTCTTCCCAGGCACACGCGCCCGGACGACCCCGGCCACCACACGGCCCCACGCCCACCCCGGGCTCGGTGTCCGCCGCCCGGCCTCAGGCCAGACGTTGCCTGCGTCCCTGGGGGTCTCCAGTCTTGGGCCCCGCAGCCCGCACCCCTGCCCAGGTCCCCGCCCGCGCCCTGGGTGGGCGCCCCCGCCCCCGTGCCATCTGGGAGAGTGGGGAGCCTGGAGGGGCGGGCAGGAAGGTGTGCAGCTGGAGGTACCCGGCCATCTGCAGCCAGGGACGCCCAGGCCGCGACGGGGCCGAGGGCACCAGTGGGGCACGAGAGGACCGGCTCCCCCAACCTCTTCCCGGGTGCGCCCCGGCCCGCGAGCCCCGCCGCGCTCCCAACTCTGCCGAACCGCCCCAAGTTTGCGGCCCCCGCCCCGCGCCTTCCAGCCACGCTTACCTCGCCGCCGGCCGCCCGCCGAGGCCGGAGGGCAGCGGCGCGGGTCCCGGGGCGGCGGCCGCGCTGCGCCCGCCCAGGCGCCGCTCTTTGTCTTGCGCGGCTCCCTCCTCCCGCCGCCGGGCGGACGCTGCCGGCCCGGGCGGACCCCGCCGGCCCGGGCGCCGCGAGCCTCTCCACTGCCGAGCCCTCCCCGCCGCCCGCCGCCCGCCGCTCGCTCGGCCGCGCGGCTCCGGCCTGACGATCCCGGCGGCGGCGGCGGCGGCGGCGGCGGCGGCGACCCTCCCCCGGCGCAGCGCCCGCCCCCTCCGCGCGCTTCCTCCTCCTCCAGCGCTCCTCCCCGGCCGCGCCGTGACACCGCCCAGGGGCCGGGCCCGGCGCCGCGCAGGGGGCGGGGGCTGGACCTACCTGGGGGCGCACCCCGGCGCCGCCGAGCCCCACGGCCGGGCCCCGGAACGCGCACCCAAACAGCACCGGCCCTGGAACCGCTCGGCTCCAGCGGCACAGCGCGATTCGAGCGCCTAGGGAGAAAACGGTCCCCACTCCTGAACCTGCTCGCGCGGGGAGTGGGGGCAGGGTGGTGGGGACGAGAGTGAAAATGCAGGCGGCAACTTGCAGCCTGAGACGACTACCCGGAGATCTTTCCATCCTCTTTTTTGTTTGTTTGTTTGATTTTCTTATCATGACGCGCTAGTTGTTTGGCCACGGTCCCCCTCCTGGAAGCATTCCCACGGCACTTTGAGCAAAGCAGGCCTGTTGTCCATCAGAAAAGTGACTTACATAAAAATGTCACTTCCTCTCTGTAATTGCTTCTGGGTATTTTTATTTATCTGCCTTGCATCTATTTACTTTCCCAACCAGACACGTTTTTACCCCATCCTCCCTGATGGGGGCACTTCCTAAGAAGAGAGGAAACCTGACCTCCAGTGCCCCCTCCAGCCAGTGGGATCCTTGATTCTTGTTGCCTACTCAAGGCAGGGTGGGAAGGCAGTTAGGAGTCCTCTCTAATAGTGGGGCCGCCTGCTCATGCAGCCTGGAGTGGTGGCCAACCTGTAAATAAACTTGAAAGATTAAACCCTGGAGGAAGGGGAAAGACACGTCTCCCTTTCACAAGCACATGAATCCAGATGTTTTTTTTTTTTTTTTTTCTCCAATCTCCTTCCCATGTGGTTTCCCAAAGGAAATCCTAATACTCAAATGATTCTGATTTCCTGGTAGGATAGGCTGCATCCATGTTAGTGAAAATCCTTCCTAGTCTCCTAGCTGCTTCTTATTATTAAGGCAGTAATAATTCACCCAAGGTGCCCAAGCAGTGTTATTTGATTGACTCATTACCTGCCACCTTCCAAAAGGAAGTACCCAAGAAAGGGTAACCAGAGTTAGTGTGTCTTTGTAGTCAGACCGTGAAGTGTTTGACTATGGGCTTCCTGAACTGTGTAACCTCACACAGGTGTTTCTTAACCTTTCTAAAATTTATCAAATGAGGACATAATATTTGCCTGTCTCCTATGTAAAGTACCTGGCATGCTGCCTGGTAGTAGCTCATCCTCCATGGCTCAGTAGGTGGAAGGAGGTACAGGACATTGAGAGAATCAGGTCCTACTAGATCAGGAAATCTGACAGCCTCTTTCTCTGTTTTGACCTTGGGGACGGTGGGGTACCTCTGTTCATCCTTTTGTGCAATATCATGCTAATATCTTGCTTTTTGATAAGGAAAGCAGGATTCTAATCCATAGTCTGAACAGGTTTTAAATTCGTTTGCTCAATATAGGCAGAATAACACTGACCCCGTTTTTTAACTTGTTTACTTTGTCAAACTTTCATGGAGTCAAGGTTCTTGAAATCCTCTTCCTTCTTTGATTCTTTGTAAAGTTACCAATTGTCATCCTCTATCTAAACTCTGGTCCTTGCTCAATGTCTATCCTACCCTGACATTTCATTCTGATTCTGTGTGTGGGGGGGGCGGGGGGTGGTGGTGGCTAGGGATTGAATTAGGGCCTCCCTGAGGAGCTGTGATTGTAAGCATGTGTCACCATGCCAGGCTCTGATTCTCTTATATTTTCACTTACCTGTCTGTTTCCTCATAAGGAATAAGTTGTGGCCCTTTACTTTTTTTCTGATATGCACTTTGTGTGTGTGTGTGTGTGTGTGTGACTTGATCATCTGTTGTAGGCTCCTACTCTGGACTTCCCTAGAAGCTCGCAGTATTGTTGACTTGGCAAGTCCCCAGCTTACCTACACTCCCTGCAGATCATCTCTTCTAGATCATCACAGTCAAAAGGAAATTTTAATCTCCTTCCCAATCCATCTTTTCATTCCGTAGTCTCTGACTTGACCCAAAGTCCACTTCTGCTCCCAGGAGAAACCTATTGACCATCAGACCTCTTCCTTCCCTCTCTCACTTCTACCCGAGTGAAGGCAGGAGTGGACACTAGATGACTACAGAACCCTTTTCAATCCACTTCCATGATTCTGATTCCTTGTGATTCTTAAACATCGTTAACCGTACCTTCCTTTTTGACTCCCATGCAACATCCTAACATGTAACCTCATTCCTAACAATACTGATGATGAAGCTTTGTTGAGTTCCTAGCAGCTGTCAGCTTTAATCCACTCACAATATTATTATCACCATTTTACAGATGAAGAAAAACAGGACAGGAAATGAAAGCGCTGGGGCACAACACCTTGTCCCTGCCTCCGTCTCTTCCTTGCATCCACTGGTCTCCCATTAATCACTCACTTCTTCCCATACCTCAACTTATGCTGGAGGTGAATGTCATCCTAAGCTTCCTAAAATCACTTCTATCTTGCCTCTCACACATACTTGCTCAAGAACTTCCCATGACTCCCCATTGTCCACCTCAAAAGTCCTTTTATGGCAGAAGCATGGAGCATTTGTTCCAAGGAAGGCTGAGGAATTTAGCCCTAAGATGCCTGCATTAACTAAATGGTCTGCTTGGTTCTAATCTCTTCTACTTCATTGGAGCTCCTTGATATCCTTCCCCGAAACTCTTCTGTTCTGCTCAGGGTCACTTTCTTTTCTTATAGCCCCAAACCCAGAATGATACAGAGTGTAGGATTTTGGAAGGTGGAGGCAGGAGGGAAATTCCCAATGAAGGGACTTTAGAACTCTGCAAAGGGAGGAAATAAGTGAGGATTTCATGGGAAGGGGAATGAACGGCCCTTTGCCTTCATGGAGCAGGGGATTCAGGGAGAGGATCCTGAGTAGAAGCAGCCAAGTGTGCACATATTCCAGGCTCAGTTGGCAGTCAGGAAAACTCTGGTGCATGCACCTGAAAATGACT
The DNA here is from genome assembly GCF_047511675.1 of Marmota flaviventris. Taxonomy (NCBI): domain Eukaryota; kingdom Metazoa; phylum Chordata; class Mammalia; order Rodentia; family Sciuridae; genus Marmota; species Marmota flaviventris. The sequence goes on from NC_092511.1 coordinate 90,237,190, forward strand.
GGAGGTAGGAAGAACAGGTGTAAGTTTGCAACACTTAGTGAGAGATAAGCCAAACTAAGACAGAGGGAATGGATGGGCAAATGGTTTAGGAGAAATGGAGAGGAAGAATTCAAAGGATTTGACAGAAAATTGGATATGGTGGACGAAAGAGAAGAAAAACAGGAAGTTAAATATAACCCAAGACTTTGGATGTGGGTAACTGTAAAGCTAATAGTGCCAATATCAGAAATTAGTTGGTGAAAAATGAGCATATTTTGCTCTTGGATATGTGCTGAATTTACTATTCAATACCAAGTCCCTATGCAGAGAGAGCTCTATGGGAGGTAGACAAATGAGCAAGCCACAGCTCCTGCCCTCAGGTGACTTTTTGCAAGAAAATTAGCTGTTACTGTTGTAAATATTCTATTGGAGTAATGAGCCCTCTTGCTCTTTAATTGTCTCATCCATCTTTGCATCAATATAAACACCCTGAGGGCAGGGACCACATCTGATTTTCATGTACAACCTCAAATCCCTTTCTTGTCTACCCAAGACCAAGCAGAGGCACTATAAATCTTTCCTGGTGGATGAAAATTCCACTCTCTTCTTAAAAGTTTGCCAATAGGGGCTTGTGAGCATTAGTGGAGTGACCTAAAGAGAGGACTTTGTGAACTCACTAAGAAGATTTTCAAAATAAATATTGGTAGACTTGCGGATGTTGCTACTTCCTTTCATCCACATTAGCAAAGGGGGAGTGGAAGAGTCACAAGAATGGCAATTAGGATGGCACAGTGATTTCTTACCCAAACTACTTTGACCTTCTTATTACCTCTTCATACTTAAGAGGGAGCAGGTTCAAAATCTATGAACCCATTGTGTTAGCTTTTCATCTCTTTGATCAAAAAATCTGACACCTTAGAGGAGGAAAGATGTCTTTTGGCTCATGGTTTCAGAGGTTCCAGTCTATAGTAGGGAAACTCCATTGATCCAGGACTGAGGTGAGGTACATCATCATGGCAGAAGGCATGAAGGAGGAAAGCTGTTCAACTCATGGCAGGCAGGAAGGGGAGAGAGATAGAGATAGAGATAGAGAGATAGAGAGAGAGAGAGAAGAAGAAGGAGGAGGAGGAGGAGGAGGAGGAGGAGGAGGAGGAGGAGGAGGAGGAGGGAGGGAGGGGGCTGGGAAGAAGATAAACCCACTTGAGTTATTCCCCCAATGACCTACTTTCACCAACTAGGTCCCATTCCCAGCATGGACATTCAGCTGTCAATGGATTAATCCACTAATAAGGTCAGAGACTTCATGATCCAATCATTTCCTAAAAGCCCCACCTCTGAACACATGAGATTTTGAAGAACATTCCGGATCATAACATCCGTCCCTCGGTGACTCTCAGGGTAACATTTTTTTTAAAAATCACACTGTAGGATTGGGGGTGTAGCTCAATGTTAGAGTGTTTGCCTAGCATGCCTGAGGCCTTGGCCAAAAAAACACTTGCAAAGGGTTAAGTTCACTCAAGGCTTTCCCACCCCAAAAGTGAAATGTCTTTTGTTTATCATTGATAAAATTCTCCTGTTTCCAGCTCTGAATTATGATCAGGCCCTCACAATTATGCACTATTTGTTTAAATAAAGGGGGAAAAAGACAAAGTTGCATCAAAAAATTGAGTGTAACAGGGTGAAAAGGAATGTAAGTGTACTCAGACATTAATGGATCTTTCAGTATGTTTTTTTCCAAAACATTTCTGATGGTAGTAGATGATACACATCATAACTCTAAAACTTGAAGGCTTGCTTTCTCTGAAAAATAAAAATGATCACAACTTAAATTGTTTTTGATTGTTGGCAGCAGGGAAGAATTTATTTCAGATAAAAGCAACTTTAAGAGAGCTCTATAACTTTAGAAAAGCTAAGAGGATTTTACTCAAATTTCTTTTGAAATCCCTTTAGGTGTACATCATGTTTGAGACATTTCTGTTAGCTGCAATGAACTCCTGATTAATCAGAAGGCCTTAGGAAGGAGCTGTTCTGCTAAACGACATTTTCATATTAGTTAAGGATTAACCAGAAAGTCCCTTCCACTGGAATGTAAAGCAAAATTTTAAAAATATATATATTGCAAACTGACGACTTATAAAGCGCAGTATAGTATGAAACGAGTCCTTTTTTGAGGTTGGGGGCTTTTAATGCCTCAGAATCATCACACTGAACATGCATACTTATCTTATTGAAATGTATAGCAGATTGGGTGGAATTTACATGAAGTCCGAGCCATATGCTGAGATTATTTATTTATTTATTTATTTGGTACCAGGGATTGTACCCAGGGGTACTTTACCACAGAGATACAGCTTCAATTCGATTGATTGATTGATTGATTGCTTTTGAGACAGGGTCTCCCTAAGTTGCTTAGGGCCTCACTAAGTGGCTAAGGCTGGCTTTGAACTCTCAATCCTCCTGCCTAAGTCTCCTGAGCAGCTGGGATTACAGGTATACACCACCAAGCCCAGCCTAAGATTACTTTTTAAAAAGAACAAAAATTACTTGTTTCTCTGCATTTGCTACTCCCCCTCACACACACACCCATAAAATAGTGAAGTGTTGCATAGAGACATTTCCATTGAATGAGGTTTCTAATGATTCCAAATCTAGTTATCCAGCCTTTACATGCATGTTTTAAAAGGCAAAACTTCCAAACTATAAAGCAGTTCCCAACTAGAGCACTAGGGAATAGGATGGTGCATTTGTCACTGAAGAATAAATAATAGGAAGGCAAGGTTTGCAGATCCGTGGCATGACCCCTTTCTACTCTGCTGCAGGGGTAGGGGGTTCCCTGCTCAGAGCAAGCTTCTGCATATTTGATGGAAAATTTCAAACTGGAAATTGGCTGGTTTAAGTCCTAATGCTATGCAGTTTAATACCTGGTGGTCTAGGCCCTCCCTACTAGATAGCATTCCCCACATACATGTCCCCAAACTCTCTTTCCTCAGAGTTCCTCTTATTCTCTGAATATCCATGGGGCAAGTGACCAAAAATGCCCCGTTTTCTAGTAATTTATATGTTGATGATATTCCAAGATGACGCACTGATTCAGGGTGAGAATGATTTCTTTGAATTCCCCAGAGTAACTTGCTGACATCATATATAAAGTTAGAAGCTAATCATTGTTTTTGAAGGAAAGGTGTGGAGTAATAGCAACTAGTTAGAATCATCAATTTTAAATGCAAACATGTTTAGTACTATGAGTTGAGCATCTTGAATCTGAAAAACCTCCAATCTAAAAGGCCCCCAAATCCAAAACTTTTCAGCACCAACCTGATGTCACAAGTAGAAAATTCCATACCTGACCTCATGTGGAGTCACAGTCAAAATCCAGGTGCATTAAAAATATAGTATAAAATTATCTGTATATAAGATGTAAATGAAGCACAAATGAATTTTGTGTTTTGATTTAGATCCCATCCTTAAGATAACTCATCATATATGTGCAAATATCCCAAAATTCGAAAATCTGAATTCCTAAACACTCTGGTCTCAAGCATTTTGGATAAGGGATGCTCAACATGTGTCGTTAGTTATAATTAACACTCTGGTTATTAATAGCCATCACTCATTGTGTTCTTCCACTCGCCAAGTACATTGTCAAATCATTGCAGCCCAGTGAAGGATGCATAATAATTCCCATTTTATAGATAAGAAAACAGGTTAAAAACTTGAAACTTGCTTAAGGTCATAAAGTTAGCAAGTGCTTTGGGTTTTTTTCTTTTTCTTTTTCCCATGATCTTGCATATGTATTATTTAGTTTACAAGATGTCTGATGACTACAGCCAAGAAAAATAAATTGTGCTTATTTTATTATCCTACTTAAATCACTTTTATGTTGAATTCTTAACAATGTTACTGATTCTCCCCCATTTCTCACTGCTTTTGTTAAATGCATCTGGTGCTCATACTGGGCCACGGACTATGGAAGGAGGAAAGAGACAGATGTGGCAGGTGCTTTCACCTGCATGGACTTTAACCAGAGTAAAGCACACTGTTTGGGTAGAATGTTAGTCTCCTCCAGCAGCTTAGCAAAATAAGAACTCAGAATGAGGGCCTGGATCACACAGAGCATGATTCTTCAGTTCTGTAAGTCAGAAATCAACACAGATTCCCAGGACTAGAATCAAGTGGTCAGCAGGGTTGGGTCACTCTGCTTCCATTCTGCAGTCTCTCTCCCTCCAGCTGGGAAAGGTTTTCCTCCCTCCGGACTCATGGGATTCCAGTGGGCACACCTGGAGGATCCAGAATTGCCCCCTTGTCTCAAGGCTCATACCCTAACTTACCTCTACAAATGCCCTTAGCTGACCTAGTCAGAGGTCTGGGGTTTAGGGTGGGAGCACCTTTGAAGGACTGTGTTTCTGGGACATTACTCATGGAACAGGCTCTAAATCCTGAAGGAATTTTGAGGAGGATTTGGGTCATGACAGGATGTCACATGCTGAGGGTAGAGAGAAGGGAAAATCTGCTGGTCTCAGGGCCATGGGGGAGGGAATGTGTGTGCTGTGTACATGGAAATGAGGGCTTTCTGCATCTCCTCGCCCCAAACAAGCATCTTGGTTTAGGAGAACTGAGGACATTTTCTTTGCCCTCTTGGGCGAAGCCCACCTCCACTCAGGACTTACCCCACTTAAGAACCACTCAGAGGAGTTCGGGAAGCTCTTGGTTTCTTGAGCAAGGAAGTGACACAATTAAAAAGATATTTTGGATTCAACCACAAAATTACAGGAAATACATAGGACAGAGTACATGCCCAACTATATTAAGAATACAATTAGCAAAATCCAGACTGTGAGGACCCTAAAGGATAAAAGATCTGACTCCTTCCAGTAATACTGCTAACCAAAGTGAAGAAGAGATGGACGTGGAATCTACATGTTTAAAAGAGGTGAACACTTATGTTAGCTACAGTTGGGAAAAATAAAAGACCCAAAATGCATTTAAAAAAAAAAAACAAAAAAACAGGCCAAAGTAAACAAGGTAATTAGGGATGTGTTATGGTTTGGATCTGGAATGTACCCCAGGGGCTCAGGTGTTGAAGGCTTGGTCCCCAATGCAGCAATGTTCAGAGGTGGGGCTCTGGAAGGTGATTGGATCACGAGGGCTCTGATCTCTATAATGGATCAGGCAATTGAGGGGTTCATAGCTGATGGCATTCCTGGGTGGTGGAGGAAACTGTAGGAGATGGACAGGCCTAGTTAGAGAAAGTAGGTCACTGGCAGCATGCCTTGGAAGGGTATATCTTGTCCCTGCTTCTTCCCCCATCCACTTCCTGGCTGCCCTGAGATGAACAGCTTTGCCCTACCATACCCTTCCATCATGACATACTGTCTCACCTCAGGCCCAGAAAAAATGGAGTCCAGCTGAGCATGGACTGCAACTTCTGACACCATGAGTCAAAGTAATTCTTTCCTCCTTTAAGTTGATTTTCTCAGGTATTTTGTCATAGTTATGGAAAGCTGAATATCACAGGGTGTGTGCTCATACGTTTTGCCAAAAGTAAAAGAAAAGAGAGTTAACTTGATGGGAAGGAGAAGAGAGTTTGAGAAGTGACTTTTGAGACACTGGGCAAAGTTTGTGGCTATAAGTGTATGTATTTGTCCATTTTTTTTTTCATTACTGTTGAAATATTGGAGGCTAAGTACTTACAAAAAGAGGAGTTTTATTTTGGTTCATGGTTCTAGTCCAAGATGAGGGACTACACCTTCTTTCTGTCAGAGTTCCAAGCTGGTCAGAGTATCCCATGGCAAAAGACAAGGAGCATGCATGTGTGCCATCTGATCCCTGTCCCTCTTCTTATAAAGCTACCAAGACTTAATCATGGGGACTCCATCCTAATTACTTTAATTCTCCCAGTGGCCCCTAAACACCATAGTCAGGTTAAGTTTCCACCCTCTTAATATTTCATAATGTGGATTAAATTTCAACACATGAAACTTGAGGGTTATCTTCAAACCATATCCAAGCCACAGCAGGATATTGGCCTTCATTAAAACATACATTTATTTTATGTGGCTTTCTGTAGGTATGCTGTATGCCTCAATAGAAGTATTAAATGTTGATGTGTTGGGAAAATTGGTCAGGCGGTAGAATACGGGCAGATGGGGGGACACCAAGAGGCCATGGGTTGGGGTCAGATGTGACTGATGAACAGTGCCCACGTCACAGTAGAAACTGGCAGAAAAAGGGATGTGACTTGTGTAGATAACACTTGACAGGAAGAAATGACTTGGCTACATGTTGGGGCCAAAACAGGGGGTGGGGTGTGTTCTGTTGTTCCAGAGGAAGCATCCAACATGAAGACCTCCTGAGACCTGGTCCCTTGCTTTGCCACTCAGGTCTTGCTCTGTCTCCACAGCAGCTTTCTCAGACAGCCTGACCTGAGCTCCCCGAGACTGGAGAAACCAAGACAGAAGCCTTGCATATGAGCAGTTTATGTGAGGGGTCGCCCAGAGAGAAATGAAGGACAGAATGTGCAAGGATCAAAAGACATTTTAAGAACATTCTCTCTGGACACTGACAGCGTTGCTCCTGAAGCCTTAGAGAGGAGCGCCAATATTTTTGTTTGGTTTTTCCTAATTTTTCTCGTTAGGATGTGAGTTCAGGAACAATCTGAGCATCAGTTTGGAGATGAAGAGATATTGCATCTTCATCTTCACAGTTCCCGTGGCTATCAAATTGGCAGGTGAATCTTTGGTAACTGCTCAAAGTTATGGAAGAGAGGAGGATGAAATTGGTTCCCCTATCTCTCGTGGAGATCCTGCAGAGGCTGCCTTGGGACTGCTTATTTGAGGCGCTCATACCACATCTGTGTGCCCCATCCTGCTGATGCTGAACTGTGACACGGTCTGGAAATGAACCGCCAGTTGGAGCCCCCCTATTGAAACTCAGTGGTCTTTCCCAGCCCTCTCCCCTGCCTTACTCCACCTTGTCTCTGTATACCTTTGTAACTGAAGCTGCCCTTCCCTTCCAAGCTACTCCTGAGTGTCCTTTAAACCTGCTTTCCACAAGACGCACAAATCCCCGGTATGCTTTGCCTTACACCCCGAAACCTCTGAATCCCTGTGTTGTTTATAGAGGCATTCCCAAAATAAAATAGAACCTAGCCGGTGGCACTTGAACAAATTACCTTTCCTCTCCAGTTAGTCTGAGCAGAGTGGAGGAAATAACACTGCTGTTGAAGAAACTGGTCTAAAAACCTACGCTGATTGAATAAACGCCTAAGTGGTCTAAAAGTAGATATCATTGTTTAACTCAGATTATTATAGCAGATGCTGTCAGTGCAGCCCCACATCCTCCCTAAGGGTCACCAGCAGTGCTATTAGACAAGCCTCCCACTCCTTCCACGCCCATGGCTTCCAAGACCAAGTACCACAGACTGGGGGGCTTAGAAAACAGACAGTTTCTTACAGTTATTATCTTGAGGTTCTGGAGGTTGGAAGTCCAAGGTCAAGGTGTTGGCAGGGTTGGTTCCTTCCCAGGTCTTTCTCCTTGATTTGCAGATGGACATCCTGCTGTGTCCTCCCACGACCTTTCCTCTGTGCATACACCTCCCTGATGTCTCTTCCTCTTCTTATAAGGACGCCAGTCTTTCATTTAACTTTAATTACTTATTTAAAGGAGCTGTCTCCAAATACAGTCAGATTAGAGGTTAGCGGCTTCAACATGTGCATTTGGGTAGGTGTGTTAGTCAATTTTCCATGATTGTAACCAAATACCTGAAACAATCAATCTAAACAGAGGAAAAGTATATTTTTGTCTCACTGTTTTAGAAATTTGAGTCCATGATCTTTTGACCACCATTGCTTTGGGGCCTGCACATAATGTCAGAATCACAATTTACCTCATGACAAGCAGGTGAAAGAGAGAGGAAGAGAAAGGGACTGAGTCCCCCAGTACCCACTTAGAGGACATGCCCCCGAAGACCTCCCACTACTCTCTACCTCCTATTTCCCAATAGTGTCATGGCTGGGGACCAACACATGGGTCTTTGGGGGACATTTATCCAAATCATAGTAGGGGAGGACCAATTTAGTTCCAAATGAATTGCTCTCACCAAATTCTTACTTCAGGGGTTAGAACTCAAATTCATATGGCCATACAGCAATCCAAAGTTGTTATAAAGAATGCATACACACACACACATTCGGTTTGACACAGATGTTCTTCTCTGCATCAGAAAGTGTCATTGATATCCCAAGCCAGCTTCCCTGCAGCTTCAAATTGCATTACCTAGGAATAAAAGCAGGGCAGGGGTATGAGGGAGAGGCTTTCTCCTTAAAAGAATGCAAGGATGGATTCAAAGGTTTTGCTTTCTCTGCTTGCTTCCCCGTTACCACTGTTCTACACTAAAGCAGTTGGGAGTACAACTAATCTTGACTGATGGGAAGAAATTCAGGAGATTATCCAGCAAGAGGCCTCCTATGATGGTTCTTTTTTCTTCTTTTTGAGGGGGTACTAGGGACTGCACTCAATCACTAAGCCGCATCCCCAGCCCTATTTTGTATTTTATTTAATGACAGGATCCCACTGAGTTGTGTAGTGCCTCACTTTTGCTGAAGCTGGCTTTGGACTCGAGATCCTCCTGCCTCAGCCTCTGGAGCCGCTGGGATTACAGGCATGCGCCACTGCACCCAACATGGTGCTTGGTTGACACATTATCTAAACCAGTTCAGTGTTAGACCTTTCAGGTTCCTCCCAACATGAGCACCTTCAGACCAGCTCTCATCTTCCCCCAAGAGTCACTATGGCGGTACCAGAACCAGTACATCTCCCAGCCCGGGTTCTGAACATACCTCACCTCTTGTACACATACCAGCTGCTATTTTGGAAATATATGTCATGCTGTGGTGATGAATAAAACACACATTTCATTTTGCAGGGTGACTGAATTCATTGTAGCTTTTACTCAAGTTCTTGGAGTTGCTCATGTAAAAAGAGATCCTCCTACGAAACTTTGGAATCATTGTTCTCTGTAACCCAGAGATGAGTCTAATTCATATGACTCTCCGTGGGCAGGAACGAGGACCAGAATCTGTGACCTGCTTCCTGTTACAGCCCCTCCAGAGCAGTGTCCTCCCTTGGAATTTGCCTGAGCCCATGGCTCTTCTGTTCTAGCCTCCCTTGTCCCCTACTTCCTCTTCTCTGCCTTGCTCTATTCTCCAGACAATAGTTTTCATTCTATTCAGGCGCATTTTCCCCTCCTTTCCTTGATCGACACTTTTCTATATTCTTTACCCCTTCCTGTAATCACCATTTCATTAAAAAGCTGTCTGAACCCCATCCACGTGTGTCCCTGTCAGGGTTGAAGACCTTCATTTAAGCACAGAGATGAAGAATGAGACGAGGAAGATTCACTCGAATGTGTATTGATTTTTTGGGGGGATACCAGGGATTGAATTCAGGGGCACTCAACCACTGAGCCACATCCCCAGCCCTATTTTGTGTTTTTTATTTAGAGACAGGGTCTTGCTGAGTTGCTTAGCACCTCCCTTTTGCTGAGGCTGGCTTTGAACTTGTGATCCTCCTGCCTCAGCCTCCTGAGCCACTGGGATTACAGGTGTGTCCCTTTGTGCCCAGCTTGTATACTGATTCTTAATGGATAGCTGTCCTACTGTAGCAGGTGACTCTTGTGCCACCATATCCCTCCCCATGTGCCATTTCCTGCACACCAGCCTATCTTCTAATTGTCCCCACCTGAACCACTCTCTGGCCACTGTAGTTTCATCTACCTGAATGCAGGGCAGAGTATAGAATTTTTAACCTCCCAGTACCATGTCTACCAAAGACTGATGGGAACTGATGTAGACGGACACTCAGCTCTCTCCTCCTTCAGGTACCTCTGAAATGCAGATTTTCCACTAGCTGGCCCCAGAGGTAACTTAACCCCATCAGGGGTTAAGATCCAGGTGTCCCCAGAACTCATCTGCTTTGTGACAAACCTTCAGTTGTCTCGCTTCTCTTTCACCTCTCCACTAATGACCTTTCCTGAGATTCCTTCCCAAATGACCCTGTTCAACTTCAGATTTTTTTCTCAGAAGTTGCTGAAGGGAAAAACCCCCATTAAGATGCCCTGGAAAGTTCTCTGCCTTTGTGTACTTTACACAATTTATTTCTAAATCTAGAAATAAAAAATACAAAGGAGAATGTATTTTGGCGGTTGCCTAGCGCTGCTTGGATTTATAATTCCATTATTTGGAGTTGATATTTAAATAGCTGGGACTTGGATAGGACACTTTTGTGCCTCAGTTTCCTTATTAAAAAAAAAATAAAGGTTTGAACTAGAGCAGTGATTTTCACAATGTAGAGTTCCTGTCGTACTCTTGAAGAATTCTCTAGACAAAAGCAAAATGTGAAAATGAAAGGCATTTATAAAATCATTCAAATTAAATTACAAAATTGCAGATAAAGGGAAAGAACACTCCATTGGGTGATGAGAGGAAATTCTCCATAGATCTCTCATGTTTCTGCAAGTCTTATTAGCAGGCAAACAGGCAAACTTTTTTTTTCCTACTTTCTTTTCAAAAATGTTGTATAGTAAAGAGCCTTGGAAAATAGAGGTAGTATCTCCCAAAAGTCTGCTGGTAGATTTGTGCGCTGTATGATGTAATGATGTTTCTCTCCAGTACAATTGTTGGGTAAGTTTATTTGCTTGTGGTCTATTATAAGAAAATCCAATTTTCCCTGAGTCCTGGGTCCCTTAGTGGTGATATAAACCCTCTGGGTGCACAAGCATCTACCAGGGTCACTCAGTGTTACCCCCATGGGACTCAGGAGGCAGCGAGAACCAAAGCAGGTGTGATGCTTACACTCTTTGCTGCACTGTGAGTACTAAAGCTCTTTGCCTCTGATTCGGGGATCTCGTGTCTTCTTCTCAATATTCATGATACTATGAGATACTATTCTGAAGTCAAGAGGTGTCTTGGTATTTCGTGTTCAGAAAATATTACTGAATTCTTTTAGGCAGTAAAAGGAATTCTGCCATTGGTACTGCCAATAAAATGTAGTCTGAGAGGAGGTCTGTATCATACGATGATCACTATTGTCCATCAACATGGTTTAAATTAGAGTCGGAGTGCAGATCCCAGGTGGTGTGTGTGTGTGTGTGTGTGTGTGTGTACCAGAAATTGAACTTAGGGCACTTCACCAATGAGCCATATCTCAGCCCTCTTTATTTTTTATTTGAGTCAGAATCTAGCCAAGTTGTTTAGGGCCTTGCTTAGCTGCTGAACTTTGAACTTGTGATCCTCCTGCCTCAGCCTCCTGAGCTGCTGGGATTACAGGTATGCACCACCGTGCCCCGCCCAAGATTCTTATATAATTGGCTTGAAGTTTGAGAGTAAGAAAATCTTTACATTTCAAATAGGCAAGTGTGTGGATGTTGATGATTTCCCCATTTTGATTGTTTTTGTATATGTTCTTGAAGGAAAAGGGAAATTTATCACAGTAGAAAACAGTCACCCCCAGACCTATTAAGAGATGAAAATTTCAAATGCTTAGGGCACAAATAAGACACCACAAATAATTGTACTAAAATGTAGCAAGGTCTACATAATGAGCAACAGCAGTAGTTTAAAAATATATATTCACATAAAAATCATTACCAGTATGTGCACAAGCAGTACATTTGCATAACAAGTTCTAGCTGCAAAATACAAAAAAAGAGGCAACTTTAATTTTTAAGTGTTGGGTAATGTCATACAAATTGACAACTTTATTAAAGGACTGTCTTCTTCACATTGCAAACTTTTCAGCTATTTACAAAAATAAATGTGGTGATTTCTAGAATTTACTTTTGGTATTGAAGTTCTCTGGTCCTACTCAGGCATGGCTACTTCAAATGAGACCAAATATGACTGTTGTTAATAAAAGCCTCTTTAGTGAAAACTCTCAAATATAGCATGACCTCATTGTTTTGCATATCTTGGTGATATTTTTAAATTTGGCTGTGTAAGCCCACTATGTTATCAGGTCTGCCATGACAATTAAAATGTCAGCAATGAAACTGAAAGATTAAGTTCGGAGTCAACGTGCAAAACAAAGAAAATTAGACTTCTTAGAAACTTGGAATTATGATCTTACTATACACTATATCACTGTGTCTGATTTTTGAAAATTTTACACGGTTTTATATTTTATATCATTCAAAGAAACACTTGAAAAGTATTTTGTGCCCAAAGATAACTAACATTGACTAAGGCATCTTACCTCAAACTTAACAACTACCAATTAAGGAAGAATAGCATTTTATATGATATTGTTAAATACAATTTGCCTTACTATTTCTCTATCAAGTTTCTGTATTGGCTTAACTGATATGCATAATAAATTACAAGATAAGCTGATTTTCAATCTCTTAACCATTTAGAACTACTTCTTTTTGTGAATTACAATTGTTCCAATATTGTACAACTACATCGAAAAAGACCACAGCTAATGTCCTTAAGTCCCAAGTTCCTAAATTTTGTATTCATATTAGTGCTCAGAAAGAATTGCCTTATGAGTAAGTTTTGTGAATTTTAATGTATAAAATATATTTGTGCTAACAAAATATCATATTTTCTATTATGCATGTTGAAGCTAGACTTTAAGATTTTATTGTTTTAAAAGCTTCTATGGGAAAAGAAGATTTTGAAAATCTCTAAACTAGTTAATTTTTAAGGTTCTCTCATTTCTAAAGACTTTGTTCCTCTAATTGGAATTTGAATCAAACGTCTATATTTTCGGAAAGACTGAGATGTTTGTTATTCAAATTAGATGCACAGGTTGAACATCTTTAACCACAGATTCAAAATCCAAGTTCTTCAAAATCCAAAACTTTCTGAGCATTGACATGATACCAAAAAGGGAAAAGTCCACACGGGACCTCTTGTGATGACACACAGCCCAAACACAGGCGCACAAGAAGGACAATAGATATAGACATCACCTCCAGGCTGTGTGGATAAGGTGTCTATGAAAAATATATTAATTTTGTGTATAGTCTTGGGTTCCATTCCCAAGAATATTAAGTGCAAATATTCCAAAATCCCCAAAATTCAAAATCTGAAACACTTCTCTCTCTCTCTCTCTCTCTCTCTCTCTCTCTCTCACACACACACACACACACATACACACACACACACACATGTTTTTGCCTTGTTGCCTTAGCTTTACCTTCCCTGATGCAATCCAATTTCATTCTTGAGTCACTGACTAAATTTGAGGCGCCAACTGTTCTGATTGTCCAGTTTGGAATGATCCTTCTGTTTTCCCTCCAGCCAGTTGTTTAGGGCCTCTGGTCTGGGTTCACTGTTCATCCATACTTTTGCTGAAATATGAATGTAATAATTTATATGTAACAACAACAAAAATGGAAATCAGGTAATTTTGGTATTTTGTTGATTCTAATAGAAAGGTTTTTTTTAAAAAAAAAATATTCTCTAGTTTTAAATGGACACAGTATCTTTATTTTTATTTATACATGGTGCTGAGGATGGAACCCAGGGCCTCACGCATGCCAGGCGACTGCTCTACCACTGAGCCACAACCCCAACCCCCTAATAAAAAACTTTTAGTGGAGTAACTGTCTAGAATTATTGACTGGGATGATATTTTAAAGTGTCCTTCAGCAATATGAAAATGTCTGCAAGATAACAAGACTCTGAGAAAATCTTATTTCACACAGTTGACCCCTGATCATGGTATTGAGTCCCTCTGATATGAATTATCTCCTGATATGTAATAAATTACTCCAAGGTTTAGTATTTAAAGCGACACACCTGCATTATCTCAGAGTTTCTAAGGATCAGAATTCCTCATATACCCTCATCAGGGGCCTGTGGGTCTGAGCTCCAGGAGGTTTGGTGGTTTTCTTGGCTTTGGGTGTGGTCTCACCTGAAGGCTCTACTGAGGGAGGGACGTGCTTTTATGCTGACCCTCGGGGGTGTTGGCAGGATTCAGGCTCACATAAGCTGTTGAACTGAGTGTGTCAGCTCTTGAGTAGCTATTCATCAGGGGCCTTCCTTAATTCCTCTCCATGTGGCCTCTCAGTGGATTAGATCACAAGATGCCGTCTGACTTCCCTCAGAGAGAATAAGAGGAAGACCGAGGGAGTGTGTGTGAGACAGAACTCACACAGATTCTTTTTTTTCTTTTCTTTTTTTTTTTTTTTGGTACTGGGGATTGAACCCAGGGGCACTTAACCACTGAGGCACATCCTCAGCCTTTTAAAATATTTTATTTAGAGATGGGGTCTTGCCCAGTTGCTTATGGTCTCATAAAGTTGCTGAGGCTGGCTTTGAACTCACAATCTTCCTGCCTCAGCCTCCCTAGAGACTGGGATTACAGGTGTGAGCCACTGCACCTGGCTCGTCAGAGACATTTTGTAATCTAATAGCAGAAGTGACATCTATCACCTGTTAGAAGCAAGTCATGGGTCCAAACCAGGGGAAGGCGTGACACAAAGGCGTTACCCCCAGGAGGCGTGGATCACTGTTGGTCGCCTCAGAGACCCCTGACCACAGGGTATTCTGAAGAAACGTCGGGCCTCTCCCACAGTCCCGACTCTCCCAGACAATCCAGCTTCCTCCTCAGCAGAGAGCAAACTAAGGAAGTCCCAAATCACGTAGTGGGTGGCTCTGGTTTGAATGTCCCCTCCAAAACTCCTGTTGGAATTTAACCCCCTTTGGAGGGTATTAAGAAGTGGGCCCAGATGGGTATGTTACCTCTTTAGGAGACTGAGGCAGGAAGATTGCAAACTGGAGCCTACCCAGGGAACCTTAGTGGGACTCTGTCTCAAAACCAAAAATGAAAAGTGCTCGAGGTGTAGTTCAGTGTGAGAACTCCCCTGGGTTCAATTCCCAGTGCAGAAAAAGGAAAAAAAAAAAAAAGGCATGGAGAAGTGGGACTTTGGATAAGTGATGGGGCCATGAGGGCCTTGCCCTAATGAATGGATGACTCCATTTGTGGATTAGTGGGTCATCTTTGGAGTGACTTTGTTATCAGGTGAACTTGTTAGGTAGGAGTTCAGAGACACCAAGCTGGAGGAGACAGGGTATTAGAAAGGAGGACAAGATGGGGAGAGGAGTCCTGACCCTGTTTGCAATAAATCCCATCACCATGACAACTCCCACCAGAGGTCCAGATTTTGAAGTGACAAATGGAAGTAAAGTGGGAAATATTCTCATTAGGTTTTCTAAAGTGACAAATGAGGGGAGGGATTGGAAAATATTCTAATCAAGTATCACAAGATAACCAGTGGGAGAAAATGAGGTAAGGTGAAGAACCTTTCTATATGCTGAGCATCTGGGCTGGGGATGTGGCTCAAGCGGTAGCGCGCTTGCCTGGCATGCGTGCGGCCCGGATTCGATCCTCAGCACCACATACAAACAAAGATGTTGTGTCCGCCGATAACTAAAAAATAAATATTAAAAAAAATTCTCTCTCTCTACCCCCTCAAAAAAAAAACATATATATATATATATATATATATATATATATATATACACACTGAGCATCTGGCACCATGCTCTTGGACTTCCCAGCCTCCAGAACCATGATCTAAATAAACCTCTAGCCTTTATATGTTACCCAGTCTGTGGCATTCAATTATAGTAACAGAAAATAGACTAAGAAATAGGTGCAGGTGGCTTACATCCATCTGTGCCTGTAATGACATGGAAACCATGGCAGCATTTTGTAGCCATCTAAGTCAAACACGGGGATGGTGGTGGTGGTGATCAAGGACCCAGTGCTCTTGTCACCAGACACCAAAGAGTTTTATGGGATGCCTCACCGTAACTGGAAATCATAAGCTAAACTCATGCCAAACCTGAAGAGATGAGCCACTCAGTGAAATTGCAGGGCCTGCTGAAAGAGTCCCAGAGTTCCTCTCTTCCTCTGTAATCCTATCTTGTCCCCAGCTGTCAGATTGTTACCATGCCTCATTGCATATAAGGTGACTTTTTAAGGTTAAAAGAATTCTTTCCCCAAATTGAGGTTGACAGATTGCAGGTACACAGCAGCCAAACCTTTGCTGAGCTGACTAGCTGTCTTGGTGGTTTCTGGAGTTTATGAATTGATGTGCACCCAGGTTTCAGTCCATGCTTGCTTCAACTGTGTTATGGTTTGGATATGAGGTGTCCTCTAAAAGTCCATGTGTGAGACAATGCAGGAAGTTTGGAGGATAAATGATTGGATTGCAAGAGTCTTAACCTGATTAGTGAATTAATCCTTGATGGTATTAACTGACTGGTAACTAGAGGCAAGTGGGGTGGGGCTGGAGGAAGTGGTTAATTGGGGGCGGGGCTATGGGGTATATATTTTGTATCTGGAGCTAGAGTCTCTCTTTCTCGGCTTCCTGTTGTGAACTGCTTCCCTCTGCATGCTCTCCCACCATGATGTTCGGCCTCACCTCCAGCCCCGAGGAATGGAGCCGGCCTTCTGTGGACTAAGACCTCTGAAACTGTGAGCCCTCAAATAAACTCTCCCTCCCCTGCAGTTGTGCTGGTCAGATCCTTTAGTCACTGCAGTGAAAAAGCTGACTCAAACAAGCTGCTACTGAAAGCAGCACCTGAAAGTGCCAAGATCTCTGGATGGCCTAAGTCCCTGCCTCCGGTTTACTGCAGCTGCACAATGAGCCACCTGGGCAAAGCTCGATTACTTGACAGTGACCACTGCTAATAAAAATAGCATCTGCACGATGGGGTCAGGCAGAGTACTGGATATGTGTGCATGAAAAACATGTGTATTTACATAGAAATGCCCGGGTCATATGTTGACTCATGTCCTGCTGTGCAGAGTCATCAAAGAGGAGGGGAGGGTCTCCATCTGGGGACAAGATGGAATGTCACTCCTGTGAAGAACCACCCAAGGAGGGTGGTATAGCATCACTAAATAAGGAAGAACTTTGGATTTCATCAAGTAACATAATAACTCAAAACATGTATGTGGATCCAGACTCAATCCGAGTGAAGATCAATTTTTTTCCCCCTTAAAGCTAAGTTGCAATTTCAGATTTCGCTAGCCTTTGTGAGGCCTACCTGCCAGAAGTCTGAGAGTTCTGTAGCAATGCAGGGGATTGCAGTGGCAGGAGCAATTTGACTCCCTGAATGAGATGTGAGCTCCCCCGCCTCTCCTCAGCACAGATTGTAGGGGGAGGAAGAGTTCTGTCGAGAGCTATTTTAAGGTTACGTGCATTAACTGGAGAGGCATAACTATTCTTAGCCCCAAAGTATAAACTTGTATCTTCAACCTAAGACTGAAGATCAGGGAGAACTGATGGGTCCTTGTCATCCATTCTGAGCATTTTTTTTGAGTCTTAGAAAACCTTCTCAACCAAGTAGGAGATAAATTCTGGAAAATGAAAATTAGCTGTTCATAATGCCAACAGCTGGTGGCATGTCCTCAACCAGATCCCCACTCTGAAGCCCTGGTGCTATTAGAGTTCTTCAACCAGCTCCTCCAGTTTGCATTATTTTTGACTTTTCAAGTTTGTCGGAACCTAGGAGACACCCAACACTCCTAGTCTCTTGCCATAAACACCAGGGATCTATCACTCTACTGAGAATGAAGTCTGGTGGCCACAGATTCAAGGAAAGAGATCAGAAGGAAAACCAAAGAGAGAATTAAAAGGCAGAACATGCTAAGTGAAGCCAGCACATTCTGAAGGTAGAGGGCAGAATTTAGATGGAATGTCCCTTGTGTGCCTCCAATAATTATTAAGCATCTCCATTTTCTGTTTCCAGATTGCAAAATATTTATAGCATTAAATTTTTTTCCATTTAAAATAACTGTTCCTTTTTAAGTCAATGTGATAAGACAGGACAAATTTCAAACATTCAGGACTGACAAAATAGGGAATTAAGTTGTTTTTTTTTTTTTTATAACTGGAATACTTTTGAGGGTGTAGTCTACGATGTGTCCTTTTTCTCATCAATGTCTTCTTCTCAGCACCTGAAAATCTTCTTTCCATGAAAAACTGCATCATGGAGACCAAAGGATAGAGAATTTTCAATTGATAGCCATGTGCTCAACAAGCTATTGAGGTGAAGTCAGTTTGTTCCATAGAGTAAGAGGAGAGTAATGGACAAGCAGGCTCACATGGCCGAATGATGACAGGTACTAACCACAGCTCCCCATCTCTTCCTGACTTCCCCACATAACCTTGCGCCCCCAGTCTGTGAATGTAGAAAACCCCACCCTTATAACCCACGGGAAGGATTTTGCTTCTGAACCCATGGTAAACTGCAGAAACCTCAGGCTGCTCTGGACAAACCCAGCAGATCTGGAAGTTTCTAGGGTGGTTTCCTGTTCCCAGCAAGTTGGAGGAGTATAAGAAGAGAAAGACCCAGGGATGCCCTGGACCAAGGTTTTCTTGAGCTTGGCCCAGAAGGAAGAAGAAAACCTTGAGGAGGTTTGAGGGTTCCCAGTGGAGAACTCTGGAGCTCACCTTCTGAGGGAGAGCCCCAGGAAGCTGCAAAACCCTTCCTCTGCAGCCTTCGGTGGAGGCCTGATGAAGCCTTTGATTGCTTCTGGAGTCTCCCTGTGTTCCACAGGGTGTAAGATCAGATTTGCATAATTAGTGGAGGGTGGCGACATGGGTGCTGGTAATAGATGCCTGACGCTATGAGACTTGGAAAGCTCCAGAGGGACTCCCATGTCACCTGAGGAGGATGGACATCCCACGGGATAGGTGCCACTCTCCCAGGCAGTCCCTGGTGCCATCCCCTGACCTGTATGTGAAGATCAACCTGAGGAAAAGTGCATGTGTGGATGTGTGAGTGTGCACGCCTGAACTTGCACAAGTACAATTGTGTGCACATGTGTGAGTATGTGCATACACCAGTGCATGCATGTAAATGCATGTGAGTGTGGCTGTATGTTTATAAATGTGTTTGCATGTGTGTGGGGGCACACTGAAGTCATCAAGGTTACATTTCTGTCACTGGAGACTGCACCCTCCAAAGAGAACTCAGATCAGTTACAGACTAATTAGACTTGCCCGAGTTTCAGGTTTCATTGGCTATTATAAAGACCCCTATGTGACAAGTTCCCCAACTCCCTAAAATCATACAAAACTGATTCCAGAGGAACATTGTCATGTTGGCTCAGAGAATGTTTACCATGTAACATAAAACTAGCCTATATTTTTATGTTATGTTCATATATACTTGACATTTCATAAATTGCACCATTGTTTTTTGGTACTGGGGGTTGAACCTAGTGGCACTTAACCACTGAACCACATCCCCAGACTTTTTAAAAAATATATTTTATTAGACACAGGGTCTCACTAATTTGCTGAAACTGGCTTTGAACTTTTGATCTTACTGCCTCAGCCTCCCAAACTGCTGGGATTACAGGCATGTGCCACCATGCCTGGCAAATTGCACCTTTTTAAACTATGCAACTTGATAGTTTTGATGCATTTGTACACCCAAGAAACCATCATCACCATCAAGAGAAATAAACATATCTACCGTGCACAGAAGGCTTGTAGTCAACAAGATATAGGAAGCTAGGATGAGTGATGGCCCCCAGGGACACTATGGTCCTAAACCCTGGAGCCTGTGACTATTCCCACATACGGAGAAAGGGTCTTTGCAGAAGTGATTAAGTTAAGAATCTCTAGATGGGAGATTATCTTGGATTTGGGGCCCTAAATGCAATCACAGGTGCCTTTAAAAGAGGGAACCAGAGTTTGGGGGGCTGAGGCAGGATCTGGATTGTGAAGCCAGCCTCAGCAGAGGTGAGGCACTAAGCAACTCAGTGAGACCATGTCTTTAAATAAAGTACAAAATAGGGCTGGGGATGTGGCTCAGTGATCGAGTGCCCCTGAGTTCAATCACTGGTACCCACCCCACACACACACACAAAAAAAAAAAAAAAAAAAGGAGGGAAAAAGAGGGAGATTTGATTCAGAGACAAGGAAAGTCCACGTGACCATGCAGGCCAAGGAAAGCAGAGTCAGAGACAGGTTGCTACATGCTGGTTTTGAAGATGGAAGAAGGAACCAGGAACCAAGAAATGCAGGCAATGACGCTCTAAACTTTGGAAAGGACAAGGAAACAGATTTTCCCTTGGGGCCTCCAGAAGGAACTCAGCCCTGCTGACTTCAGGGTTCTAAACCCCATGAGACTCGTTTTGGCCTTTTGACCTCCAGAACAGAGTATATATTTCTGGTTTTTATTTTATTTTTAAATTTTATTTAACTTTTTTTGTAGATGGACAGAACGCCTTTTTTTAATATTTATTTTTTAATTATAGGTGGACACAATATCTTCATTTTATATTTATGTGGTGCTGAGGATAGAACCCAGTGCCTCATGCATGCTAGGCAAGCGCTTTACCACTGAGCCACAGCCTCAGCCCTGAGAATGCCTTTTTTATTTGTTCATTTTTATGTGGTGCTAAAGTTCAACCCCAGTGCCTCCCACATGCTCAGCAAGCACTCTGCCGCTGAGCTACAGCCTTAGCCCTTCTGTTGTTTTTAAGCCATTAAACTTTCAATAATTTATTGCATCAGCCATGGGAAATTAATACAATATTACTATCTTGAATTTTGATTGATTCAGAATAATAATTTTATAGCAATTATATTGGGTTCAAAGACAGAATGGTCCAAAGACATGGACTTAGGGTCACTTGAGATGTTCAACCAAGTAGGGATGGTCTCTCTCAGCCCAGTATACTCTCATGATTTAAATAACCAGCATCCCCTAATTCCAACTTTTAAGAAGTCTGCTATGTAAATCTGTTGTTTTTTTTTTAAATTTAATGTTTTATAAGCTTCACACCAAAATTTTTGAAAGTAAAGTAATCTCAGATCATCCAGTGGCCACATCCCAGTCGTATTATCTTTCTGGCTTATTTCCCTCCCAGGCGTTCTCTTTTTACTTTTTTTCCCCTCAATTGGATATTACTTTCATAGTTGATTTATGCTGTGGGCTGAATGCGTACTCTTCAAATTCTTATGTTGAAACCTATCCCTCAAAACGATGTCATTAAGAGGTGGGACCTTTGGCAGGTGGTTAGGTCATGAAGGGAGAGCCCTCTTGGGCAAGATTAGTGTATGCATTAGATTATTTTATATTGCCATAACAAAATACTTCAGGCTGAAAGTCCAAGCTATATGGCACCAGCTCTGATGAGCCCCCTCCCCCCACCCCCCAGCTATGTGAAAACATGGCACAGAAACAGAAAGGGAAACAGCGATGTGCAGAAGAACTGAAGCACATGGGTGATCTTGCTCCATCTACAACAGCCCACTCCTGAGAACTAATCTAGTCCCATGAGAGCTAGAAATCCCCAAAGACAGCAGTAATCCATTCATGAGGGTGGTACCCCCATTGCCTCCCACGAGGCCCCACCTATATCAACCCTTGCCAAACTGGGGACCAAGCTTCCATCAAATGAAACTCTGGGGGACACACAATCAAATCATATCCAAACCACTGTAATGCTCTTATAAAAGAGGTTCAAGGGAGCCTCATTCTCCCTTCTATCCTGTAGAGAATGGGCCTTTGCCTCACACAGAATTTGCCAGGACTTAGAGGCCTCCCCATTTATGGTATTTCTGCTATAGTCCCCAAAGACAAAAGCATCGTACTTTTTATTGTCCATACAATGCCTCATAATTTTACTTCACATATTTTCCCCATGTTGCATTATAATTTTTAATAAAATCATATTGATATTTTTATTACCACTTGCTTTATACATTGTGCCATTCATTGCACAAAAGTCAGATTCCAGCTGACTTTTGGACATGGTGTTCAGCAGCTTTTTGTTGCTGTGACTGAAAAACCTGACCTGAACAACTTAGCGAAGACAAAGTTTCTCTTGGGTTCCTGGCTTCAGAGTTTCCGTCCTTGACTGGCTGACTCTGTTGCTCTGTGCCCAGATAAAGAAGAACATCATGCCCACAGTGACCTACTCCTCCATTCAAGCCCCACCTACCTACAGGTACCACACAGTAGAGATCCATTCAGATTATTAACCTATCAAATGGAGGATACAACTTTTATAATCAAATCATTTTACCTCTGAACATTCCTGCCACATGAGCTTTTGGGAGGATATCTCATACTCAAACCATGACATATGTAAATTATTTAGTAATTGTCTTCCTCTCTCTGTTTTTCCATATTTGGAAATATTCTCAAACTAAAATTTTATAAGCGAGATTATTAAAACAAGGATATGAATTTTTTTTTACTCATTATGCACATTTCCAAATTCCAGTAACAATGAATTTAAAGATTTTACTACGCTCTGTTTAGAACTGAGTAATGATATATAAATGTCGAAATTCAACATAAAGAGTGAAAAATATTACTTTGGTGATTTTATTACCTGACTCTGAGTACAAATTAGAATCACTGGGTTTTCCCTCAAATTTGTATTATGAATCCATTTTTTCCCTGTCTTTTGTGGCTTGGATCTGGAATGTTCCCCTGAAGTCTAAAAGGCTTGGTGCCCAGTCCATGGTGCTATTGGGAGGGGGTAATACGTTTAAGAGGAGGGGCCTAATGGAAGGAAATTGGGTCACTAGGGACGTGTCCTTGAGGGGACACTGGAAACCATCCTCTTCCTGTCTTTCTCTTCTGCTTCCTGGGAAGGTGAG
Source organism: Marmota flaviventris (assembly GCF_047511675.1). Lineage (NCBI taxonomy): Eukaryota > Metazoa > Chordata > Mammalia > Rodentia > Sciuridae > Marmota > Marmota flaviventris. The sequence goes on from NC_092511.1 coordinate 90,259,817, forward strand.
CAGCATTTCCCACCATATGCTCCCATCACAGTGCACTGTGGTACCACAGTCCCAAAGCAACGGGCCAAGTGACCTCAGACAGAAACCTCTAAAACCATCAGTCAAAATAAACTCTTCCCCCTTATAAGTTGAATTTCTCAGGTCTTTGTCGTAAAAAGCTATCACACTGTCCGTGAATGATCTATTTGTGTTCTTCTGCACTGAACTATCAAGGTTATAATATCATTCATACCTATGACCACATTTTCTAATAAACATAGAAACATTTTGCTATTGAGTTTGTTCTAATCAATCATTTACTTTCTTGTTCTGGGTTTTCCATAAAGAGCCCTAAATGTTTATATATTCAAAACTTCCTTTTATGATATATACACTGCATTACCTCTGTGCTTTAGGAACTTATTCCTCCCTCAGGATCTTAATGAATATTTAGATTCATTTATTTAAGGTTCTCCTGTGTTTAGCTGTTACATTTTCTAGAATTTCAAATAAGATAAAAGGTAAATGAAAAAACCACCTTTCTCTGACTCTGACCTCATCACTGGGCCGGTTCCCTCCCTCGCCCTGACTACTGGGCCTCCACCAGCCAAGTGAGTCTATGTTCCATTTGATTCTGAGGACAGACACTACGTCAATCCTGTGACAGGTGAAGGAAGGAAAGGGCTTGTGGGTCGACCACCTCGTCCCGTGGCCTACTTTGTCTTCTCTTAAAGAATTGCTCACCTTGGCTTACTTTGCCAGAATCTACCAGAACTTTCTGGCTCAGTCATTCATTGACTGTGGGGCAATGCTGGGCACCTCTCTAGTTTAGGAAGGGACAGGTGCTGGCAGTTGGAGCAGCTGCCACGTGTCAAGCCTGGAAATTGCATTCTGATTTGGTGTTGTGAAAAAATCACCCCCCCACCCCGCACACTCCCCGCTGTGGGAGTGTGGGAATCGTGCTGAGTGGCCCATAGCTCTTATGCCTGCAATGTCTGGTAGGCCTTCAGGCCCTCAGAACTTGCCCTTTAGGACTCTTTACTGTCTCTGTGTCTCATTCTAACTGCCCGGAACATCATGCATCCCTAAGTGAGAACACCTCTGCCAGTCGATCAAAGTCTCACAAACTCCGGAAGAGTTTGATAAAGAATATAGATTCCCATTTCTATGAGAGACTTTAATTACCGTCCTGCCCTATGGCAGCCAGATGAACTGGAGGACATCTTAAAAAGTCTTGCTGAAAAAGGGACTGTAGGATGTCAAGTCATTTGTCCACACTGGAGGATGGGAGGAAAAGTCCTAAATGGCGAACTTTTGAGAAAAGTCCACAGAGGTCCATTTTTCAAAATTTTACTTTGTTTAGGAAATTATTTCTCCAAGATATTTTTTTTCTTATTTTTAAAGTGCTGAAAAATCTCCAGTCTCAGTCCCCTGGCATTACCAGCCTATGTTTAAATACTTAATGAATTCCCAGCAATGATATATCTACCCTCTTCCTTCCTCCTAGGACCAAGATGACGAGATGAAGTTTTCCATGATGTATGAAAATAGCCACCACTAGCCACAGATCTGAACCCTTGGGAACTCAGGAGAAACATGACTTCATTTTTTAAAATATATGTCTTTATTTTTAATTGACACATAGTAATTGTACACATTTATACACTGTACTATTTCAATACATATACGCAATGTGTCATGTATCAGGGCAACTGGCATATCCAATACCTTGGACATGATTATTTCTCTGTATCGGAAATATTAATGAGAATTCATACCCCATTTGAATCACATGTGTGATATGTCAAGATCATTGTATTGTCATGAGCAACTAATAAAAAAAGAATCTTCTCTATTATTTTGAAATATACAATTAATGGTTGTATAATGGTGCTGTAGAACATGAGAAGCTATTCCTGCACCGCTGTGTCCATTAAACATCCTCTCTCCCAACTTTATTTATTTTTGTAATATAAAATTTTGTTATTTTAGCCAATTACTACTGTCATTCCCTAAGCATTTCAAAGGGCTGGATTTTGATATGTAACAGTAGAACACAATAGTGCTAATATATTGAGTGGTGTATGCAAGCAGAGTGGATTCTATCAAAACAGATGAAATATTTAAAATACGAAAACACGAAAAGCCAACTTTTTGCCCAATGTGAAAAAAAAGAAATGCCCTAGTTATTAGTACAGCAAGTAGCACCCAGAAGTGAAAATGTACTGTTCTCAGAAAGATCTACAATACAAACCAAATTATGTTCTTTTTCTTCTCTATAGCAGCCATTTTTGAATTAGAAGCACATAGAACTCTTCATTTTTGTAGAGATGTTTTAAGACAGTGCAAATTGCTTTTCTTATTTAGGTTTTTGTTTTTTCCCATTTTGTATTAATTTAAAAAAATCATCCCTTACCACCCTTGCTATGCAAATTTTAAATCTTATCTGCCCTTCACCATTCACTTGGTACCATTTTCAGTGTACAGGGAGATGACACTTCTATTCTTTCACATTACAAAAGCTAATTTAGCCTACTTATATCATATCTTTGTCAAGATTCCAATAAATTAAATTCTATCAGGACTTGGGTGGAGGATCTAATACCTACCCTAAACAAGGCCTACATACATTTCATTAATGGTGTTCTTTCCTTGATAATACAAGTTAGGAATTTTAAAATGTCTTTTGAGTCTGTGTTATTATCCATTGAAATTAAATCATGTTTTACTTTGGTTGATGCATCTGTAAAAAGAAGTAAATGATCTTTCCTGGAAAACTTAATAATTCAAATTAAATGATTTAATGGTGATATGTTTATGTGAAATTTGATAAGTTCAAAAACTCTATATCCCCTTGATAAATATTAACAACTAATGAGAGCAGTGTAATAAGAATATTGTCAAAGAAAACAACACCTCTATGAGAATCCATATTATATTAAGAGAGAATTATCCATAAACAATGGGAAAAGTCATGTGTTCTTTAATAAGTGAGATTAGGATGAAGGTTTGACAATTGGAAGGAGCAGATTCCACTTAGACCTTGTAGTAAAATCTGATAGTTTTCCTGAGATTCAATCTTGCATTCTTCCTTAATAATAAATCCTTGGGGTTTAGTGGGGAACCTCGATGCCCAGCTACATTCCCCCAGCTCCCTGGCAGGTAAGTTAATCATGCAACTTCCTGGGATTTTTTACAAAAGGAAACTGCATGCTCCTTTCTGTCTTCTGATAGCTTAGAATTCAGACTTTCTAGTGGTGAATCAGCAGTGTCCATGAGTATGAGGACCACACAGAGGGGTTGGCAGAGCCATTGGAGGAAGGAGCTTGGATCCCTGGGTAATCTTTTGGACCACAGGCCTATCCTGACCTGTTATCATTCCCTGAAATGTTGTCTATCCCATAAGAATGTAATTATGGAATTGAATAAATAGTTGAAAATAAAAAAAACAGAGACCACAGACAAAAGACATAAACAGTTCATAGAAAAGAAAATCAGAGTAGCTCTTGAACATATTCAAGAAGGCTAATTTACTCTTAATAAGAAAAAAAATTGCTGGGGATGTGGCTCAAGCGGTAGCGCGCTCGCCTGGCATACATGCGGCCTGGTTTCGATCCTTAGCACCACATACAAATAAAGATATTGTGTCCGCCGAAAACTAAAAATAAATATTAAAAATTCTCTCTCTCTCTCTCTCTCTCTCAAAAAAAAAAAAATAGAATGACAATTTTTTTTTTTTTTTTGCCTCTCAGATTGGCAAATAATACAAACTGATAATACAAAAACAGTTTCAGGAAGTAAATGAGAAAAAGACACAAAGATTATAGAGAAAAGGAAACACATGTGCCACCAAAAAAAAAAAAAAAAAAAGTGCTAGCATTTCTGTATGTTAATCTGCAGTGTTGCCAATATTATGGTGAAGAAGAGAAGTTGAAATGAATTTGAGTACAACTCTTTTGGAGAACTGTAAAATTGTTTTTTGCTAGCCTTTGTCAATCTTTTATAGTGAAATGGTCCAAAATACAGCAAAGGTTTATACACATGAAGATATCCACACCAATACCCTTGCTAATAGCGAAAAAGTTAGAATCAAGAGGCCCAAGGAAAGAGAAATGGTTATTATGTATCCATTCAGTGGAATATGGAGCAATCATTTAAAATGATACTTCTCAAAACTGCAACAAATGACAAGAAGATTGATGTGTTTTTTTAGGTAGAAAAGCATGTGAACATTAATTTTGCTGTCACAGTTCTTGTGCTTCCCTTGTCCATTCTGAATCCTGAGCCCCATTCTGTCTTTGCAACATATTCCTGGATTTAGGATGGCTATTTCCACCTGGGCACACCTTACCCTTGTCCCGTGAATCTTCTACACTTCTGACAAATTAATTCATTCACTGTTTATTCAACAAATATTTATTGAGTCCTAATCTTTCACCAGGAAGAGTTACAGAGGTGTGGTCTGCTTCATTGCATGAAACCAAGATCTCTGATCTCACAGGGCTTGTGTCACAGTCGGAGAGAGGGACAGGAAACAGGTGCCAGTAAGCTGCAGTCCATAAGATGGGGCTGGTAGCTAAGAATGGAGTGAAAGGGTCAGAGTATAAGTTGGGAGGTGGCGGTCTAGGTTAAAGACAGTGACTCATGCTGGGGTGGAATGAAGTGAGTGGGTTCTGACTCTCCTGAAGTAGAGCTACAGAGGTCCTAATGAGATATGTGAGTGACGAGGAGAAAGCTAGGATGACTTTAACTTCATGACTTGAGCAAACGAAGGATGCAGTTGTCCAGAGCTGTGGTGTGCATGTGAAGCTTGAGATGCCTGCTAGACCTTGGAGTGGTCTGGTGTAGATGGGTGCATGGAGACTCTGAAGCACAGGAGGTTAATATGGATCCTTAGCCTTCGAAGGGTCATTTCTTATTGACTAGTTAGAACTATGTTATGTTCTTCACTTCCACTGCAGTTCTCCCCTTGTTTTAAAGTCAACCTTTCAGGTCTTAAAATCTTTGAAGAGTCTGGGTGCTGTTTCCATGGTATAGCCAGTGGACTGCAACAGGAGACAATACCCATTCTCCATGAGGCCTGGGCTACCTTTTTGGCCCAATCTCTACCATTGTCCCTCTCCTACCCTTTGCAACTCATCCAGATTGTCTTGACCTATTTTTCTGTGGCTATAACAAAATACTTGAGACTGGGTAATTTGTAAAGACAAGAAGTTTATTTTGGCTTTGGAGGTTGGGAAATCCAAGAGCATGGAGTCATTAACTGCTGCCTTCTGATGAGGAACTCGTACTATTTCCTCATGGGGAAAGCAAAAGGGATGTGTAGAAGAGAGAGAACATGAGAGGTGGTCTTGCTCTATAACAACCTGATCTTGTAGTAATCAATCCAGCTCCGGAAGCTATAAACTTACTCATGAAAGAAGGACATTAGACTAAGGCTGTAGCTCAGTGGTTAGAGCACATGCTTGGTGTATGAAAGGCCCTGAGTTCCATCCCCAGCGTTGCAAAAAGAAAAGAAAGGAAAAAAGCATTAATCCATTCACAAGGATGGGTCTCCATAACCCAAACACTTCCCCCAGGCCCTGCCTCCCAACACTGCTGCACTGAGGAATTGAGTTTCTAACACATGGATTTTGGGGGGACACGTGCAAACCACAGCGTTGACCCATGTCCCTGTACTTCCTCTAAATAGCCATGGTATTCCACAATTTGATAACTTATTTAGACTGTCCGGGGCCCTCCAATTTCTGTGTCCCACCGCCCTCTTTTTATTACATGTTTTTTTTTTTTTTTGGTGAAATTTCCAAAGACTTGATGAGAAAGCAAATATCCCCAAATGGCAGAAGCTGTGCAGGGGGGCTTCAGATAGTCCTCTTCTACATTTTTAAGAAAGTCCATGGTTGGCTTACATTGCTTGAACAACTCTTAAATTTCAGAAATCCATTATTTTTCTTACCTTCAAAATTAACTGCAGATATATTGGTTGTAAGAGTCTGATCTGGGACTATATTTTAGTCAGCTTTTTTTGCTACTTTGACCAAAAGACCCGATAAGAATAACTTTAGAGGAGGAAAAATTGATTTGGGGGTTTACAGTTTCAGAGGTCTCAGTCCATAGATGGCTGACTCCGTTCCTTGGGGGCTGAGGTGAGGCAGAACATCATGGTGGAAGGTGGGGGGGCGGGCAGAGGGAAGCAGCTGGGCCCATGGCACCAGGAATCCGAGACAGAGCTCCACTCAACAAGGACAAGTTGTACACCCCAAAGGCACGTCCCCAATGACCTACCTCCCCCAGCCACCACCTACGGGCCTACAGTTACCACGTTAATCCCCATCAGGGGACCAATGCACTGATGAGGTTAAGGCTCTCAGAACCTAATAATTCCACCTCTCAACTTTCTTACATTGTCTCACACGTGAGTTTATTGGGGACATCATATCTAAACCACAACTGCGTGGCTTTTGTTTTGCCTACAGTTGCTAGTGATGCTTCACAAAGTACGGCTGGATTCTCTCCTTTCCTCCACCAAGATGAGTCAGGTCACGAATAAATCAGAATCACTCATTGTATGTTTCCTGACATCTGAAACTTTGAGCTCTTAGACAAGAAGCTCAGTTCCCTCAAGTGGCGCTCAAGAGACGGTGGTGGGAAGAGAAGTGTCAGCCCAGCATCTTTACCTGCTGGTGGTGGGTTGGGACAAGAGTGGTAGAGGGGGGTCTGAGGGAGTGTGCCAGTACCCAGGGGATCTGGCACAAGTCATCTTGGCCTCAAGTCCTTGTCCCCTGTGACACAAAACAAATTTCTTAATGTTTGACATCGCTGTGTCTTTATTTATGAACTGGAATGATAAAAACTACCTACAGGGTTCAAGTGAGTGAGTGTGTGTGTGTGTGTGTGTGTGTGTGTGTGTGTGTGTGACTTTGAAAGTTTGGAACATATGCGTGGGTCAGTGACACATTACATGCTCAGTGAATATTAATTTCCCTCTTTTGATATTATAACATTGGAGGTGTTACTGATATGATAAATCCCCCATGGAAGTGGCTTGCAAAAGATTTTGTCGATATCAAATAGACCTTATACTCTCATCCTGGTTCTCAAATAACCAGGCTGAATATATATGTGACGACAGTTGACGGTTACATAGTTCCAGCCCAGGGCACAGGCTTGATGTCTATTTACACAGCAGGCTTCAGAGGTGGGAAGAGAGAATCACTGCTCTGCTAACGGTGAGAATCAAGAGTCACAGGGAAGGAAGTTAGTGCCCCTGTGATGGACCAGACAGGACCCGGGAGAGGCAAGATGTTATGGGTGAGTCTGGACTGGTACTACCCAGGCTCATGGGATGAAGGCTTGGTCATCCCAAGTGAGGTTCGGAGATGATTGGATCAGGAGGAATCTAACCTCACGAGTGCATGAATCCATTGATGACTTTTGAATGGATTTTTTTTGGGCGGGGGGTGAAAGCTGTAGGAAGTGAGACCTAGTGGAAGAAAGTGGGTCTTTCGGGACATGCCCTTGGGGACTGTATTTTTGTCCTGTTCCTGTCTCAGCTTTCTGGCTGCTATGAGCTGAGCGGCTTTCCTCCACCAAGCCCTTTTGCTGTGATGTTCTGCCTCACCTTAGGCCTGAAGAAGTGGAGCCAGCCGACCATGGATGGAGGTCTCTGAAACCGTGAGTCAAAATAAATTTTTCCTTCTTAAAGTTGTTTTTCTCAGGTATTTTGTCCCAGTGATGGAAATCTGACCAACATGGCAGGTTTTGAGCACTGGATCCCAAAATGTCAGAAATGTAACCCCCGGGCCCCACCGCAGGGTTCTGACTCACAGCCTGGTGCCCACTACACCACCCTGCCTTTCTGTGACTGCTTATCTACTCAGCACACTCCCTCCTTGGGGACAGGGACGACCCTATCAAAGGATATTCATATCGCAAATACACAAGTAGCCCCTGCTTAGTCATCCCTGTGGACTAGGCACATGCAGAGACCTTAATTCACAGTGACTCTGACATGTCTATTTTTCACCCTTCCGGTGTGATGATTATACTTATGATGACATTGGCAAACAAGTGGCCTAGAAGAAGCAAAGCATTCCTGGAAGCTAGATTTGCAGCAGGACTGCCCGGACAAACGGTTGTATTCAGTGGTCCTTCCTTCTTGTCCTATGGTGCCCCAGCCCCGCAAGAGTGACTCTAGGAAACAGCTTCCTTCAGTTCCATCGCTTATGCTCTGCCAACCATCCCGCCCAGTCACATCCTGTCCCCTGGCTCGCAGCCAGAGCAAGTCAATGCCTTGAAGCATTCCAGAGGCATGTCAGCATGTCAGAGTCCTTAGGCCAGCAGACATATGTCACAGGTACCTCATGCTGGAAGGTGTTAAATCTCAGAGCACTTCTGCAAGGACTTCCCTAGGCTCTGTGAGGCTTTGAAATGCGAAGGCCCCAGATTCATCTCTTTCAGCGCTGTTGACATCTGACCCACTGAAAACTGCCTTTGAATCTTGTTCAAACATTTGGACTCCTCTGTCTTATTGTTTCTGGTGCTCTAGAGGTTGTCAACAAATAGCTCCAATCAGATGGCTCTATCAGCAATTCCCGAAGCTCAGAAGCCTCCAGAATTTTTATGCATAGACAGAACCAAAATTGTTGTCCAGAAATTCCAGCACGTGGGAGTGCAGAAAAAAGACCACAGCACAGTGCTGGCTGATGAGAATTACATTCCTTCCTCAAAAAAACGGAAGGTAGGATCTATTCAATAAATGCCAGATGCCTGAGGTCACTCACTACAGGAAGTGGCAGCGGGGGCAGGCAAGGAGGAGGAGGATAATTGGCTACATTAAACTTTAGATCAGAGTTAAAACTTTCCCCCTCCCCTGTGAAACTCACAGTGCAATCTTAAATAAGCTCAAATCTTTTGGGGATCAAAATACTGCCTGGCCCCTCATTTGCATTACACCATTCAAGTTCCAGTTCTCAGGATTCCCATGCCCTCTCTGTTCTTTTACCTGGTCACAGTGAAACAATAGATGCTCCACTGCTCACAGCAGAGGGGATCACCCATTCAGTGGATGTAAGATTCCATAGGGAGACTTACTAAAGACAGATGCTCAGTGCACCCCGCAGCTTGGAAATCAAAGACCTGGGCCCCAGGGATTTACAGTTACAACATTTCCAGGCAATCTGATGCTGCTGGTCTGTGGACCACACTTTGAAAACCACTGATCATGGACTGTGAATCTCTTCTACTTTTTACAAACCCAGTTGAGCTGGATTACGGTGGAGAAAAAAAAAATTGCTTTAGAATAAGACAAATGTAGGCTAGACACCCCCAGCTCTGCCAACTACCAGCTTGTGGACTTGAGGAAATTACTTCCAAAATCTTCAATTTCCTTACCTGCAAGGTATGGGTAACACAACCTACCCGGTAGCATTGTTATAAGACTATGAGGGCTGCATAGATTCTACAGATGTTAATAGGATCTCTGCCACACCAGTCCTTGGTCTGCATAATATTGCCATAGTGACACCTTTCTTGCATAATATTCACTAAGTCTTCCAAAATGCCAACCTTCTGATCTAAATTGGTGTTGCATTTTGGCTTTGGTTACTATTTTACCAGACCATAGCATGAAAGGCTAGGTTCAGTATCGATTGTGCCTTTTAAAAGAGAATGTCTACCCAAACCACAATGGCAAATGGCCTAAATCAAGATACACACACTGAGAGTTTCATATTAAACATGTCACCTGTGAAAGTTGTGTCTGGAAGTTCTCAGTGTCCCATGGGTGACAGCTGTGTCAATGCCTGTGCAATTTGTTTCCAAATGATCCTGGTATTTGCTAGTGTCACACAAAGCTATGTGGAAGCTGGTGAGCAGAGCTTCCACAAAGCCTCCCCTAGATAATTTCCTCCTAAAATTTCTGGGAGAAAACTGGGACAAGGCCAACGATGAGTCAATGCAGTGACTAAGAACAGAGACCAGAAATGCAACTGTGTCCTTTTCCAGTAGTCCTGTGAGCACTGTTATTTTGTTCTATTAGATTAAAAACCAGTCACCCCAATGAGGTTTGTTTTTTTTTTTAAATTTATGGTTAAACCAAGACCTTTTGCATGATAGGCAAGTGCTCTACCACTCAGCTATATCCCCAATGAGCTTTTAAAATGTTATTCAGGTTCTTACCAATCTTTTCTCAAAAGTTAGATGACATTTCATAAAAGCTGTATTCACAATAGCCAAATAGTGGAAGCAACCCCAATGTCCTTTGATGGATAAATGGATAAACAAAAGTGATACACACACAGTGAAATATTTAGGCTTTGAAAGAAAGGAAAGATTGGCGTATGCTACAACATGGATGGACCTCAAAGGCATTATGCTAAGTGAAATAAGCCTGTTGGGAAAGGACAACACTGGGTCCACTTATGCAGGGTCCCTAGGAGAGTTAAATCCATAGAGACAGGAAGTAGAATGGTGGTTGCCATGGGGCTGGAGGGAGACAAACAGGAAGTTAGTGTTTAATGGGCACAGAGTTCCGATATGGAAGATTAAAAAAGTTCTGAGGTGGATGGTGGTGATGGTTGCACAGCAGGATGAATGTCCTCAATGGTATTGATCTGCACACTTAAAATGGTTAGAAAAGTAAATTTTGTTATGTGTTTTCTACTACAATAAAAAAATAAAAATTAAAATTAAATTCAATCCATGGAGATTTCTGATAAATTCAGAGAATGAAGGGAGACTGTTTCTGTCCCCTTCTAAGTTACTGGCTGATCTGTGAGTTAATCCATCTTAGTGTCTGGAGCCTGCCCAGATGCCCCTTTAAATCCATACCATAATAAAATAACAGAGGAAAGTAACTAGAACGAGGGAAGCATATTGTTCTGATGAAACCAATAGGTACGTAATATAATATAGATGTGCCAGAAGTTTCTTCCAGTGTCTCCAAAACAGAAGGCAGCTGTTGAGAGGTGGTGAGAATCAAATCACTGATTTCCTCTATTCAATTCAGCAACATTTTTCTTGCATTCACCAGCAGATTCTGTTCCGTATAATTGAATCTATGGGGAGTCTTTGGCTGTTCTATAAAATGACTTTTACTGACAAATTCAATTTGAAAGAGCTGCAGAAGGGTCTGCTCCCAACCTTCCCCTGTAGCCCTTCAGGCAGAACGAGCTCTTGGGCAGAGGCAGTGGGAACTTAAGAATCCGTCCTATACATCCCAGCCTTGGTTTGCCTTTGGCACAACCCATCTGCACACTCTTTCTTTCATGTGTGCTCTTTCTGACTTATACAAACCGAAGTGCACAGGAAAACACAGGGAGATTCTAAATCACATGACTCGAAAAAGGTGGCATCAGCACTTGAAGAATTGCAGAGGTGTGATGATGAGCATGAAAGGGAGAATTTACGAGCCCTGCGTGCTAGGTACTAGATGGAGATTTTTAATCGTTTAATCCTCACAACATCTGTACATCATTGTTATCCTTACTTGGCAACGAAGTAAATTAAGGTTCAGAGAGCTTTACAATAAATTAAAAAAATAAATAACTGAATAGGTTCCCAGGGCTAGTGAGTGGATAAAGTAGAATTTGAGACCAGAATCTTTAGGACTCAAATCGTTTGCATTTCTCATTACAGCTAATGGAGGAAACCATTGGTCTTTTGCTTCCCCTTATCATCTTTGATGACCTCTGAGTATCTGAGTGATTGAAAAGAATGGATTTATCATCACAGAAGACACTTCAGTGTTTGTTATTAAATGTAACAAAGCAAGCAAAAAAGGTAGAGAGAATTTGTTGTATAATTTATGATGTTCAGAATAGGCAAAATGTGAAACAGTGAATGGGAACCAACGCATCATTACAAATGTATAATAACTATATAGTGCAAAAGGAGAAATGGTAACAAATATTAGAAGGGACAGTGTAGGAAAGTGATATAAAGACTAAGACATGCTTTTTAGACATATTTTTCCTTTTAAGAACACAGAATGATGCTGAATCTGTCAGTTTTCATTACTATAATGAAAAACCCAAGGCAGTCTACTTTATAAATAAAAGATGATTTTTTTTAGCTCACAGATTTGGAAGCTGAAAGTCAAAATAGCATTTTTAAGCTCTGGTGAGGGTGCCCCGGGGCTTCATTACATCATGGAAGGAGTGTGTGAATACTTCTATGTCCTGTGGTTTTTTTCCCTCTCCTTATAAAATCATGAGGATTCAATCTTGGGGGATGCCCCCTAATAATCTAGTCTAATCTCATCATTTTCCAAAGGCCCTACCTTTATACACCATAGTAGAATTAAGTTTTCACCCTTTCAGTATCACTGATATAAGACTTTGGAGATTAAACTCATGCATGAGTTTGGGGGAACAACCATATTCAAGTCAGAGTAGACACCCAGTTTTATTTATTTTTTATTTATTTTTTAAAGAGAGAGACAGAGAGAGAGAGACAGAGAATTTTTAATATTTATTTTTTAGTTATCGGCAGACACAACATCTTTGTATGTGGTGCTGAGGATCGAACCCGGGCCTCACGCATGCCAGGCGAGAGCGCTACCGCTTGAGGCACATCCCCAGCCCAGACACCCAGTTTTAAATTGGTGTTCTGAAGATATCTTTACTACATTATTTCTTTGGAAATGTCCACAAATAAAAAAAAAATCACAAACAGGTTAAGATCCTTCTAAAAATAAAATAGAGAAATCAGTAAATCCCACTTAAAATTTATGATCAAGAGCTACAAGCATATTGGGTCAGACACAGAGATATGATGCCTGCTGTTCTGAACGTAGACATAGTCAGTGGTACAGAATGCTTCAAAGTGGTTTAAGTGAGGGGAAAGAAGCTTATAACCCTTCAGAAGGCATTCCTCTTCCCCAGATGGAAGTAGTGACAGAGAAAGCACATTAATATGCCATCTTTGTAAGAAGCAGTCTGTTAGTGAGGCAGGGTGAAGAAGAGAGTCTGAATCACAGCTAGTCAAATTGCTGTAGCTGCTAATTTCTGTGGCTGAAAAAGTAGAGATTAAAATGATTGCTTTCTCTCTCACAAACATATACACACTCACGCACACATGCACACACATAGCTGTGCACTACTAAGAACTTCATTTTGATTACAAGGTTTGCTAGTTTTGAATATCATGCTCTCTGTCCCACGATAATCTGTAAATAATTCATAAAATATAATAAAAGAGATAAAGGTAGTAAAAATATAAAATCACAAAAACTGACTCAAGAAGAAAACTGGGGTGTATCATAAGAAGTTGAATCAGTATTATGAATCTCCTCACAAAATAAACACTAATCTATATGGTTCTACAGGCAAGCTCTACCCCATATTCAAGAAATTCTAATATTATGCAAGAAAAGTGAAAAGCAGGAACCCCCTAAAATCATTTTTGAAGTCATAAGATGGATAATAAAATTTGATAAGAACATTATAAGACAGGAGAACTGTAGGTCAAACTCATTTATTAACAGAGATGTTATTATTTTACTGCATTACAGATTAAGAAGAAAAAGTAATCATTTTAATATGTTAGTTAAAAAGTGTAGTTTATAAACCAAAAGCTGTTTATCATATTGATTCTTAGCTAAAATGAAAATTGTTGCTATTAAAAACCTGTAATAAATGTCATATTTGTTGTTAAGATTATATGAATTTGTCTTTACAATCATGAAAGATCAAGAATGTTCATTATAACATTTTCTAATTTATATTGTACTAAAAATCCTAGCTGATGTTGAAAGAATATGTACCAAGTAACAGCATGTAAAAGAAAAAAAATTATTGTTAACATGTAATATGGGAATCCAACTAGCAAAAGGGTACATCATAGTTGACATATTTTGAAAATATTTCATTGCTATATAACAACAAACAGAAAATATAATTTAAGAAAAATACTACTTAAAATGGCAGAAACAAAAAATTAACATCCCTAGGAATAAATCAAACAAAAAAGTGAAAGAACTCTACAGAAAAAAACCCAAATTTTTATTGAAATATTTTATGGAAGACAAATGAACTATATAAATACACCATGTTTATGTGTAGGAAGAATTAATCTTGTAAACATACAAATTATTCAATAAATTCCATGAAATTCCAATAAAAATCCTAAAATATTTTCACATAACTTGACTAGTTGATTTACACACACACACACACACACACAATCATGTACCCGACTTAAATTAATTTTTGAAGAACTACATTCTAGACATCAATACTTAAAATAATGCTAAATTGAGTGACAAAATATAAAATAAGTGCAAGTATAGATAATCAGATCAACTAAATAGAATAGAAAGATCAGTCAAAAAAAAAGTAGGAAATAAATGAGTTACTCGATATATGGTAGATACAGAATTACAGGTTAATGGAGGAAAAATAGAACACTCCAGGGACTGTCAAGCTTTATGTAAAGGGTCATATAATAAATATTTTAGACTTGGTGGGTCATATAGCCTCTGCTACAACTTTTCAACTCTGTTACTGTGGTGGAAAAGCAATCATAAATAATATATGAAAGATTAGATGAGATTGTGTTTCAATACAACCCTATTTATAAACATAGGCAGTGTGCCTGGGGCTATTGAATAAATGATAATTATTAATTGGGTATCAATTTGGAAAGAGATAAATTTGAATTCCTTTCCCATGTTACACACAGAAATCAATTCCTAAAGGATCAAAGACCAAAATGTGGATTAGAAATACTTTAATACTGTTAGAAAAAATGCATACAAAAATATAGAAAAATGCTTTTCTAAACAAAATCAGAAAGCTGAAATATAATAGAAAATATCATACTTGAGGTCTTACAGGTTTTTCTCAGAAGGGAAGGAATAAAAGTCAATTACTTACTCTACGCAGTTGAATGGCACTGAAGATCTAGCCATTACTGAGAGAAAAAAGGATCCTAGCTTTCAAGGAGTGAACATGTAATCAGATATCATTGTTAAGAAAATATGATAAATTAGGAAGCCCCATGTAGAAAAAAAATTAAAACCAACAAAAATTAAACATTGAAAGGATACCCAAGGATAACAACAAATGTATCAATTATCTACTTGGTTAAATGTACTTCAAAATTATCTCTTCACAATGGTCATGGAAGATTAGGCCCTTTTATCATATTTTATACACTAGAAAATGTAGACTTGGCAAAGTTACCCCCACATGACAGCAGAGAAAATAATAGCTATGGTTTGAATGTGCCCCCTGCCAAAATCAGGGGTTAGAATTATATAAAAATAAATAAATTAATTAAATTAAAATGATCTTTAATTATAGTTTCTTTGTACTTATAGTGAATATGGATTAAAAACTCAAATAAATGTAGAGTTAACTATAAAAAAATAAAATATCCAAAATTTCTTCTAAAGAAAAGTTCCCCTTCTCTGTGCTCATACTGCTATGGACACTGGGCTTCCTTAGGATGGAAACAGAACCTACTTCTTTCTGACCTCCAAGAGCTTATATTCTGGAGGTAGACACAAGCTGGAAACCAACTGATGTAATTTTTATATTGCACTTGTTTGTGTATGTTTTAATTGCTGGTGAATGTTAACATATTTTCACATGTTTGGTAGTCATCTAAATTTCTCCTGTTATCCAAACAATTATACATATTGTTTTTGTCCATTTTTCTAATAGGATTTTTTTTTAAGTTGAGTTCTCATACATGAAGAGTATTTATCCTTTTCCACATTTTCTTCACATTATAGTTAGCCTGTTAATTTTCTTTCTGGTACTTTTTTTCACATACAGAAGTATATCCAACCTCTCCGCACACACGTTTGTGCCATTGAACCAGTATATCTGCGATGCAAATTCCCATAAGTGGAATTACTGGGTGAAAGAGTAGGTGCATTTGAAAGGTTGAGAGCTGTTACTAATTCTATCTATCTATCTATCTATCTATCTATCTATCTATCTATCTATCTATATCCTGTTTTATGCTTGCAACAACACAATGAAATAACTATTACTGTCACCATTTCATAGACAAGGAAACTGAGGATCTCAATAGCACACAGCTAGTAACTGGATGATCTCTGAATGGATTCAGATCTCTGACTCTTATTCATGAACTGTACTGTCCCTCTGGTATATTCTGCAAGGGGGAAAAAAAAGTGACGGGAGGCTGGGTCCTCCATTTGCAAGTTCTCAAGTCTTTCTTTGACCAGAAATTAGCCTTTTAGAACAAGATCAAATTAAATAGATTTAAAAAAAATAACATCAAAAGAAAGCATGATGAGAGTTAAAAAAGGAAAATCAGGACTGACTGCTATGGAGTGGCTCAGCATTAAACACTGCTCTCAGCATCTCATGAAACACGTTGCCTAGAATAGGCATCAAGCTCTATTTTTAGGGGATGGCCCCTCTATGTCAAATGGCAGAAAATACATTCCAAAGTACTCAGTATTTGCTTTAATGTCTCTGAACATTTTTGAACTGGTGGGAAATCTTATAAGAAAAAAAATTGGGCATTGGAAAAAATACGTTTTTAAAAATTATATTCTGTTCCATTTCATAGAAAAAGTTTAGTTGAGAATGGTCAAAACTAAAAAAAAAGAGATATGAGTTTGTGGGTAACATGAGAATAAATATGCACTATTATTTATGACTCTTTTTCAACTGAGAAACAATGTGGCACTTCAAAATGCTATCAACGATGTGAACTTTTCCGACACAGCAAATAGCTTTAGCTCCCATCACTGTAGTAATTGAGTATGTCAGAGAAGACTCCCAGAGGGACTGATAGATGTTGCCAATGAACTTGACTGTTTCAAAGACAATGTCTTCTGCTCTTTTCTATGCTATAACCATAGAAGATAAAAACTTCTTGTGCCAATGAAAACTCGCCTTATAAAGAAAAGAAATGTCTCCTTGGGCGCAAAGTAACCTCATCAGAGCAAGAAGAGAGTGGCGCAGCCATGATTAAGGACCACTGCTCTGGTACCCAGACTCCACCCTGGAGAATCACTGGAGGTAGAAATGGGATCAATGTGCAGAGCACGGGGAGGAATCAGTGGTGTCCTCAGATTTTAAGACACATTGTGTCATATATTAACATCTCTGACACTGTGATGTGTGCTGGAATAGATGGCACTTGTGGACAGCTTTGCACAGTGCATTTATTGGAGATTTTTTCCTTCTATAATGGTACAAAAAATCATGGTGCATGTTCCAATTGCTGGTGTCCTGGATGGAAGGATGAGTCCTTAGGAGTGAACAGAACATGGAGACCATTATAGAAGAGTAGGTGGCTGTCATTCACTCACGGCTGTCAGATCCCCATCATGGAAGCATGAGAGTCCAACACACAGGTTTCTAGACAAGGTTAAATGAATATCAATGTGTGGGGAGAAGGAAGGCTAAGAAGGAAGACAGGCTGTCTTTTTCATTGTTAATCTGGGGAGAGCTATCGCTCTAGACCAGTGTGGAAAACTGTCACAGTACTTCACCTCCCAGAAGCAAAGAAGCAGGTTAGAAAACACGCACAATCTTGTACGTGTGCTTAGAGCCAGAAATCCAAGTAAATCAGGGGTTTTAAAAAAAATACTTTTTAGTTGTCAATGGATCTTTATTTTTATTTTATTTATTTATATGTGGTGCTGAGAATTGAACCCAGTGCCTCACACATGCTAGGCAAGCGCTCTACCACTGAGCCACAACCCCAGCCCCGGTAAATCAGGGTTTTATAGGAAATACTGGATGGTTTTGAATACAGCATTTGTATCTATTGATTGTGATTTGTTACAATTAATAAATACTCACATGTAACACCTAAACAAAACACCTCTGTCCTACAACATGATTATAGAATTGATTTTCTACAAAAACGTTTCACAGAGATGTGCAGTTGCACAGCCAGGGAGATGTAAGGAGAGTAGGCCTAGAATCTGAACTGGAATCAATGCCAGGCTTTTTAATTCGGAAAAGCAGAGACAGAGCACGAGGCTGTGACACCAGAGACATGAGACCCAATACTGCCGGAGCCTGCGCTTCCTGCGGTTAAATGGGAAGCTGGATGACAGGACTCTGAGGTTCTTTCCAAAAAAACACACCACAGCGTCTCACGTGGTCCTTGTGCAATGAAGCCACCTGGCCCACTACTGTCATGTGAGGTGAATGGAAGGAAATGTCACAAGGGGGTAATAAATACCAAGAGTCTTCAATGGACTAGAATTTCAGGCCCGTTTGGGATGGGGGGAGAAGGAGATTTGAAAAGCTCCATGGGGAAGCTCATTTGAAATATTCTTGAAAGTAGGATTTCATGATAGGATGAAAAAAGGGACATTCTGCATACAGAAGGACAACTGTGTCCTAAGGGAAAGAGATATTTAGGACAGTGGCTTAGTCTTGGCTACATATCAGAATTACCTGGAAAACTTGGAAGACCAAGGCAGACCTCATGGCTTGTACACACTCTGCTGGTTCAAGCTCACACAGTTCTTCTCCACCCCTGTCCCGCCCTGGGGCCACTGAGTCCCCCAATATCTGAGGGTGGGGCCAACAGAGTGACAGTAAATTTTTTCCCCAGTAAATCTGAGTAGAGTTGAAGACCTCTCATTTTGGGGCAGCAGGTGCAAGAGTTCAAGGTCACTAAAGTTCAAGGTGGGAGTCAGGGTCAGAGAGAAGAATGGAGAAACAGATCATATTCTCATTTGTACATGTCCTGGAAGGAAACGGAGTCCCAGCCAGGCATTTCAAGAGCCATTCCCACCCCCCACACACACATCATTTACCAGAAGCTGTGGGCAGCATTAAAGAATTCAACAAGAGACACTAAGGCATCCAGATGATGTAGTCAGAGGAAAGCCCCTTGTCCATGACTCTGGAGGAGAAAGAGGAAAGGGAAGGAAAGAGATGTGGGAACCCAGAAAATGCAGGATCCAGGAAGAAGATCCAGACAGTGGGGGCTGCAGTCTTCAAAGAACAAAGCCATTGCCAGAACCCTGTTTTTTTTTTTTTTTTTTTAAAGAGAGAGTGAGAGAGAGAGAGAATTTTTTAAAATATTTTTTTAGTTTTTGGCGGATACAACATCTTTGTTTGTATGTGGTGCTGAGGATCGAACCCGGGCCGCATGCATGCCAGGCGAGCGCGCTACCGCTTGAGCCACATCCCCAGCCCCAGAACCCTGGTTTTGAGCAGGGAGGAAACAGAGAAAGAAAATATGACTGCTCTCTCTTCCCATCTGTCAATCTCTTTCTGCTTCTTTCAGTTGGTTAAATGCAGTCAGAAGCCACAGAATGAGAAAGACTACAATATAGTCCACAGGAGTCAGCCTCCCAAAGAGCAGAGGTAGGCATGAGGCAAAGGAGGGGAGCTGAGAGATGGCAGGGAGGGAGAGCAAATAGAATACTGTCACAGAGATCCACGGGGAGTGGTTCCAGGACCCCCATGGATACCAAAATCCTCGGATGTTCAAATCTCTTATATAATGTGGCATGGTATTTGCATATAACCTAAATATAGCTCCCATATAGTTTAAATCATCTCTAGATTACTTATCATACCTGATACAATGTAAATGCTAGGCTAAAATTATTAGATCACCTTGTGTATTTAGGAAATAATGACAAGACAAGGTTCTGTACATGTTCAGTTCAGATGCAATTTTTTTCTCCAGGTATTTTTCCATCCATGGATGCAGAACTGCAAGGGCAGAGGGTCAGCTGCATAGTCAGGGAGGGTAGAGGTATTGTGAGGAGTTTTGTTTGGATTCAGGAGGCAATGGTGAACCACTGGTGGTTTTTGAGCAGGAAAGTCAAGGTTAGAGCCATACTTTAAAAAGTTTTAAACCATCACATGTTAAAAATTAATGTAAGTGGAAGAAAATATTGATATGTAGTTGATTAAAGCCAGAAGAAAGTAGATTTTTTGCATGCCCTTTGGTCTTGGCTCTAGAGCTGAGGCACTGCCTCCCTGACCATGAAATGCAGAGCGGTGGGTGATCTGCCCCCAACTTCCCTGACATTGTTAGCTAGCTGCAGTCGTCCACTGCAGAAAACAGCTCGGTCTTAATTATTAGTGGAGTTGTGGAGGGAATAAACCAACGTTTATGGATTGGTTTACTCTGTGTCTACATCAAAGCCCTACAAAATGAACTTAAAGGGATCTGCAGATTCTGAATTCCTGTGTGGGACTCAGGAATGGACCAATCATTGGTAGATGAGTGGGAGGGAAGGGGGTTATTTACAACTGTGGCCCCCTGGGAAAATTCAGGGGTAGGAAGAGAATCCTGATTCTGTAACTTTTTTTTTTTTTAAGAAAGAATAAAATGTTTATTTTTTAATTGATTTTTTAAACAACAAATGACAGTGGAATGCATTACAATTCTTATTACACGCATCCAGCATTGATTCTATAACTTGATTTTCTACTTTCACAAGAGAAAAGAGACCTCTTCAGACTTTTCCAGCTAAGCAGTTGTGAATTGGGGAATAAAGTTGTCAGATCTCCGTGGAGGATCTAATCAAGCATTTCCTTTGCCTCACTACTGAGTCCTTCCATCAATGAAGAGCTGACACAGGGAGAGGAGAAGAGACTTTTTTGCTATTCCTGGAGCAAGAACTAAGGCCAAAGGGGAATATTGTAGAGAGGCATCCTTTAGTTCAACAAGTGCAAAAACTTGCCCAACAAAGGAGTGGGCTACCTGGTGAGGTGGTAGGCTCTCTGTCCTCCCAGGAACCCAAGCAGATGTCTGATATTTTGGAAGGCATTCCTGCAAAGGAACCAGAGCAAATGAGAAGATTAGGTGACTCTTTGCTATATGCTAATATGTCCCCTACTCCCGCAATTCATATGTTGAAGTTTGGGGAGCACCTAGTAGCTCAGAATGTGACCTTCTATGGAGATAGCATTTTTTTCTTCTTCTTCTTGTTTTATTTTTTTCTTTATCAGTATACATGACAGTAAAGTGCATTGTGACATATTATGTGTAAATGGAGTATTACTTATACTAATTAGGATCCCATTCTTGCAGTTGTACATGATGTGGAGTTTCACTGGTCGTGTATTCACATATGAACATAGGAAAGTGATGTCTGATTCATTCTACTGTCTTTCCTATTTCCATCCCCCCTCCCTTTCCTTCATTCCCCTTTGTCTAATCCAATGAAATGCTCTTCTTCCCTCCCTTCCCCCAGAGATAATATCTTTAAAGAGGTAATTCAGTGATAACATGGTCTTTAGGGTGAGTCCTAATCCAACATGATTGGTATCCTTGTAAGAACAGGAAATTAGGACAACAGCAGCAGGCAGAGGGAGGACCCTGTAGGGACACAGGGCGGAGATGGCCATCTATATGCTAAGGAGAGGCTCCTAGAAGAAACCAACCCTGTTGATGTCTAGGAAATCTACAAAACGGCAAAACTGTGAGACAATACATTTCTGTTGTTTAAGCCACCTGTCTGGCAAATACACTTGTCTCTTTTATAAGATTCTACTATTCATTTTTATACAAAATTACATATAAGAGGATATGAGGGGAAAGGGAAAAACAAAACAAAACAAAACAAGGGAGAGAAATGAATTACAGTAGATGGGGTAGAGAGAGAAGATGGGAAGGGAGGGGAGGGGAGGGGGGATAGTAGAGGATAGGAAAGGCAGCAGAAAACAACAGTCACTAGTATGGCAATATGTAAAAACGTGGATGTGTAACCGATGTGATACTGCAATCTGTATACGGGGTAAAAATGGGAGTTCATAACCCACTTGAATCTAATGTATGAAATATGATATGTCAAGAGCTTTGTGATGTTTTGAACAACCAATTAAAAAAAAAAGATTCTACTATTCAGTTTGAACAAAACAAAACACCAAAGCTTGTTTGCTGGAGTCCAGAATAACGCTGAGCATAACAAGTCTTAGCATTTAATAACACAACAGGAGTCTCCGGCTGCAGTTGCACATTACTTAACTCCTTATATAATTTAAATAGTAGGAAAACACTGAGAAGAAATTACTTGCATTGCTTCATTAGCGATACCTGTGATGGGATTTCTGTGTGACAGGAGCATCAGAGCAAAGCCACAAGCAGTGAGCTGGCCAGTTTGCAGAATGTAGGGCAACTGCAGGGAGGTGACAGGGATCACCCAACAGAAGGGAAGGTAGGAGTGTCCGAGCAGGTCGCTACTGAGAGAATGGCTCTGTGTGAAAGAGAGAATTTCCTCTTCTCTACATTGCCTATAACTAAAACCAGTGGGCACAGGTTTTTGAGAAGAGGGTTTTAGCTCAACACTAGGGACCTATCAAATTCTCAAAGTCAGAAAACTGAAATGGGCTTGTTGCAGGGACAAACGTGGCAAGGCACCGAAGACAGCAGGAAACAGTTTTATTTGGCTGCAGCCAGGTTCAGAGGGTACAGCCTTTGCTGTAATCAATCAATCCCCTGAACCCCGAGTTCAGAGAGTTTCAGGGTTTTATACCCAGCATGTAAGGGGAGGGGCTCAGAAGTTCACCGTCTGCAGAAGTTCACATAAAAGCAGCTTTTTCTTTCACTGTTGTGGGCAAGTTAAATCTTCAAGGACAACACCTGAGAAGGGGAGAGCTTCTTCTACCCTTTCTTTCCTTCCCCTGCCAGCTGTTACCATGGAGCCCATTTGTAACTTATCTTAAAAAAAAAAATGTACACATCTCTGTGAAGTTCAGTTTAAAGCCAGAGGCCTTGTTTGCACATTTCTTCAAAGTACTATACTGATACGTTTGTGAAAAACTAGTAAGGGGGTGTCCAGCACTTGGAGTGTTGGTATCTTCTCAGCCAGTGGCCAAGTAAACAGGGTGACATGAACACAGAAAGTTTATCTACAATGGACTGTTTTGCTGACAGTCTTAAAATCAGCCATGGTGAAGAAGGCTTTTCTGTGGAGAAAGGAGGTGCCACTTCAGGCTTCTGTTAGGAGTGAAGACATATATAAGCCATAGCTGATTGTCACTTGTCGGACTGCTCTGGCACATTCCAAGTGACATAAATGAGATAAACAAGGACATTCCCATGCAGTTTTCCAACCTTGTCCTTCCATGATATTCAAGGACAATTAATTTCAACTTTGCATGAAAAAGACGATAGTGGGAAGCGCTGTTAAGTTGACATTGAGATAATCTGAGATAATCTGAGAGGCTGTCCGTCTTTGTCAGACTGTGGCAGGGGAGTGGGAAGGAAGAGCTAGACCATGAAGACAAGCAGGCTGCCGGATCCCCTCTGTACAGCCAACCTGCTGGCTTCTCTGCCAGGCTGATCTACATGGCCTCCACCATTGGCCTTCTGGCATCTGGGTTGCTTTAACCAGTGGGGAGATTAGAAGGAGTGGGATCCCAGTACTTATTACCTGGTTTCCCTTTATGTCTCCTTTATACCTCCAAAAATGACACTGATCCTCTCAAAGTGGCCTGCTCTGTATGACTCCCCTCTAGGCTCTGATAACCTCTCCCTTCCCAGCTTCCTCTAGGTACAGGGATGGCGACAATCCCACTGCTGCCAGTCAGAATCCCTGCACCACCCAGGAGGCTCTCCTATACTGTGCCACATCTTAATAGAGGGTCTATTTGTAAATGAAACTTCCTACATGTATCCCTAGTTGAGTGTGTCACCTATTTCTATCCTTTTTCCCCCAGCCCATGCAAATTTTCTCACTGGATTTGTCAACGACACATTTTTCTGGAAATCAGTGCATTTCAAAACGCTCTTTAAGCTGAGTGGGGTGCTGGTTGTGTGGCCAGTCAAAGCAGCTCCATTTACTTTTTGGACTTCTCCCTAAAATTCCATTCATAGAAGGATGTTGAAAGAATTCCCCACGCAAAGACACTTTGCTGGGAGAATTCCAATTTTATTGCAAAAAGCTGTGTGCTTATATAGAACTAAGGGGGAGATGGTAGGGCTTAGATAAATGGCAGGCAACCCGTTTATTGGCAAGTTCTTCCAGATATCAGCTCCGGAGCCCAGGAATTAGTTCTCATTGGGGCTAAGGTTCCCCGCCAGCAAGATTTGAAATTGGCGCCGGCAGGAGAGTTCACACGGGCGGGAACTTTTCGCGCCACTGCAGAAAAGAAGAAGGTAGGAAGAAGAGGTCCTTAGGCGCCATATTGGGGTTTTTTCTCTGGGGTATGGCTGCCGTTTATACTTTTCCCAACAGATGTCACAGCTAAGACTCAGTTTGAAACCTCTGGCAAAAAGAAATATGCCTTGATTTTAATGATGGGATCAAAAACTGAAACTCTCATTCAGTCTCTATCATAGACCTCAAGTAACCCAGGACCACCTGGTCAGTGCCGTGGGCTGTAACTTTACAGCATTGCCCTGAAGTGGAGCTTGGCACTGTACCACTTAACTGATGAATGTGCACTACCAGCAAGGTGGAATGGCTTAGTGTCTAAGAAAAAAATCCACTTTGCAGTCTGAATTATTCAGGTAACCCGTCCCTATTGATAAAATTAGCTGGACCTTGGCCAAACCCCCACTTGTTTTTGCCGCAGTCTGGCTGGGCACAAATCACGAGCCACTGAAGTAGGAACAAACTTTATTTCTGAACTCCACCAGCACACTCCACACACGCTCCCAGGAAAAATGCCTACTCAACAGGAAATCCCTCCTCCCGAATTCCCTCCTACCGCACTTCCCCAACCAATGGGAACTCTCCGGGAGTCCCGAGAGGGCTCCAAAGTAGCAGGTCTAGGCGGACTGAAGGGGTCTAATCTCCAATTGAATGGGCATCTTAACACAATCATTATCATCTCAATGGCTTGCTGAGGTCACCTTTCAACCAAAAATGCCATTCCTACTTGGCTATGGCTCTCAGCATGTTTTTGTTTTACTTAGGGCCAAGATAGGATGATGCAGAAGAGTGGGGAGGGTAGGTGAGCCAACTTCAACCTATGTCCTCATAAAGGTGTTGTAAGATAAAGTCTACACCGACATGTCTAACAAGCCCATAGCCAAATTACATTGTTATATCAGTGTCCATGTAAGAATATGTAACAAAAAAATCCCATCAATATGAATGACTACAATGCACCAATTAAAATGTGGAAAAAATAAAATAAATATTAAAAAAAAATTATTTGGAAACTTTCAAAAAATAATTTAAAAAAAAAGGTCTTCCATGAAATATGTGTTTTCCCTATGGCTCTTAAGTCTGAGATCCAGACTGTTGGGTGTGTGGGAGACTCCCCACTGAAGTGAAGTTTCTGTCTCGAGAGAACATCACGGAATCCCTTCCCTTTCCCCCTCCTCTCCAAAGGGCGCCAAGCCAATGAGCGCCGAATTCAAAAGTTTTCTTGACCAATCCCCACAGGACACAGTGTCCGCTTGCGGTTGGTTCCTGAGTCAACCTGTCAATCAGCACCTGCCATGTCACTTACACAACCCTTCTTAAGCTGAAGTTTGCAAGCTCACGCTCTCTGCCCTCTCCCTCTTCTTTCTCTCCTCTCTCTGCTTTCTTTCTCTTTCTCTCTGCCCTCTTCCTTTCCTCTCTCTGCTCTCTCTGCCTCTCCTTTTCTTCCCCTTCAGGCAGCCCCCCCCCCCCCCCCAATAAAATCTCTTGGTTGAATCTCTGTCTCCGGTGAGTCACTTGCCTTTCACAGACAAACTCTTGTTTTCTTCAAGGATAGATACTCTGGTGAGAATGCACCCTTGAAATCTTGCATAGATCAAATGATGAAGATCAAAACCTCTCTTCCTCCCAGTGTGGGTGGGTTAGCAGTACTCAGATACTCAGGATGCGACAGTCAAAATCAGACACAGAGCCAAACTCCAAATTTATTGGATAATATATGGGGAAAAAAGATGCTCTGTCAAGCATAATAGATGGCACCTGATGTGTTAACAGCTGTTCTGACTAAGGAAATCAGAATAGATGTGAAAATGAATTGCAAAAGTGGATGTCAAGGGTGGGGGCAAGACAAAAATACTCTGAAACCAATCTGGGGACAATGTCAAGTGCTTTTGAGTATTTGGGATTGTTTTGTTCAAAATTAAGTTTCTGGTTTCTAGGGGAAAACATGCTTCTGTTCTGCAAAGGCACAAGACTGGTGAACTGTGGAGGTGCAGGGGGAGGCACATCTTTGCAGCAGCAGCAGCAGCAGATCCTACCCTGCCTTTTGAATTCAGAGGCATCGTCAAGGCTGGAGCCCCAGAGCTGCTGTGGGAAGATGGCCTTTAGTTGTGCAAGGTCTTCCCACTCCATGACTTCAGGTCTGCCTATTGGTTTTTTTCTCAGCAGAATGATAGTTTGAAAAGAACATGGGTGGGGGCCTCAGAAAAGCTCGTGAGAGTCCCACATGGGTGGCTACTGAACAAGAGTAGGAGGCTTATGGTGCAATCTCTCTGGCAGAATCTACCAGAAGGAAAAACAGTGAGCTATGGCAAGAAGTCTTTGACATGGAAAGGGTTAAAGTTTGCAAGCATATTTGAGTATGGAAGTAGGGTGGGGGTCTCTTCGTGAATATTGATTCTCTGTGCACAGATTCCATGTTGGATCTGAGTGGAAGGATGGATGAGCCCACCAATGAGGGGTTTTAGAAAGGGTCAACAATGGGCACTCCACTGGGCTTTTCTTTCTTCATTGGTGGTGGGGTCTTAGGCTGTGAGCATTTATAATCTCTTCCAACACCAATGTTCCACCATTTTATGTTCACTCGCCCATGAAGCACCAATGCTTCCCTTTGAACAAATTGCACAGGAAAAATTAATGGATTTCTTAACATACTAAATAATTTTCCTTTTCTTTCATTTTTTTTTTTTTAAATAGAAACTTCTTTTTGAACCAAACCTAATGTGTAGCTTTGAGTTGCTTTTTATATAGAAAACAGTTCTTACTGGATGGCATTTCAGTCCAGATAAGCTAGAAGGATTACTTTCTACTCTTCAACAATTCCACAGATGATGGAAAAATCCCCACTCTATGTTATGCTGATTTGATCAAAAATTTGAAGGTCAAAATTAACTCAGAATCCTCGAATCTGGACACCCTCTTTGAAGGTTAAAAAATATCAGGTGGGATTATCAGAAAGGTAAAGACCATTTCACCTCTATCCTCATAGAAATATTTCCAAGGTTAGTCTGACCGAGCATCAGCCCAGGAGCTATGTTGACCCATGAACTTATGTCTTTTGTTGTTAAGGACTAAGGTGCCTCCTCAAAAAGAGGGTCGATTTAACAGGAGAAATGGGAACAAAGTTCTTGATTTGGGGATGTCAGCACTCAAATTAGAGAACAAATTAGGAAATTTGGAAATTTCTTCCTAAAATAGCATCAAAACTCCAAGCAGATTCTCAGATAGTGAAAGGTCTATAGAGTGGAGAATTTTAAATTAGATTAAAAATTGTCTCCAAAATCTGCAGGATCTGGTAAGGGGGAAAAAATCCTTGAAGCGCAGATAATGAGATTATGGCTGGCGCTGTCTTTTCTGACCAAGTGAAGACAAATGGTCCCCAGGAATGACATTTTGTCTGCCTGGTAGAGGATTTTAAAGAACATCAGAAACTTGCAAAACTGACACCATGGGACCTCTGAGATGTGGAATTTGAGGCCCTGTGTCATAATTTTAAATGAACACCTGAGTCCATAGCAAAAATTTAAAGAGATTCCTGATTAAATTGCATTGAAAAAATATGACTTAATGTAATCATTTGTAATAATTACAAGTAATTCTTTTTTGCATGGAGCAGGGCCTACAGCATTTTTGGTGAGACATATTGCCTAAAAGCAAGGAGTGGCTGATACCCTCTGCATCCACATCTAGAATCTGGAAATACAAGTAAAATATATTCCAGAAAGTCATGCATTCATTCAGAAGTTTCCTAATAAACAAAGTAGATAGAGGGGTCCCCCTGTACCCATAGGGCATATGTTCTGAGACCCTCCAGTGACAGCTCAAAGCCTCAGATAGGGCCAAACTTTAGATATTCTTTTTTTCTATACATGCATACCTGTGATAAAGTTACATTTATAAATTAGGCACAATAAGAGACTAATAATGGTAACTTATAATAAAATGGACAACCATAACAATATACTGTGGTAAAGCTATGAAAAACTTATGCATTGTTTATTTTTGGAACTTTCCATTCAGTAGTTTTGAACCTCAGCTGACCACGGAAAGCAAAACTGTTGAAACGGGAGGCTACTGTATTGGTTTCACCTTTCTGCTGCTCACACTAAGGATTTATTTTGTTTTGATCAGCAAGTAAAGATACAGCTGAGGGAAATTCCAAGTCTTCAAGTTCCCAGGGATTGATTCCAGTTTAAACCACGTGCTTATTTTTGTCAATGAAGCACACTGTTTTTGTGTCAGGGTAAGCTGGTCCTCAGAGCCAGTAGAACCTTCTCTGAGATGCCCAGAGACAGACTTCTGGGGTAGCAGGAAAGCACTGTTCCCTCCCAAGAGAAGAAGTGGTAGCCGTTCTGTGGGCTCTTGCACAAGCAGGTAAGGTGACCTGAAGGGAGTTCAGCAACCAGCCTCCCCTGCCCAGGCTAAGGAGGTGAACAGCATGGAGTCACATCTGATCAGAGGCTGGCTTTCCTCCCACATGGAGATCAGGTGCACAAACTTCCTCAAACATTCCAGAAACCCCTTGACCCCATCAGGACCTGCAATCCATTGATTCCCACACCCTTGTCTATCCGGGAATCCCATGATACTTCTCACTTTCAATTTTAGGGCTTTTGTCTGGCTGTTCCCTCTGCCTAGATGATTCTTCTCTCAGATGCCTATGTGGTTTACCACATTCAAGCCACTGTTCAAAGGTCACCTTGAAGCCCATCCTTACCCCCCCCCCCCTTTCAATAACTGTAACCAGCCAGGAATGATAGTGCACACCTTGTAATCCCAGCTACTTGGGAGGCTGAGGCTGGAGGATTGCTTGAGCCCAGGACTTTGAGACCAGTCTGAGCAATATAGTGAGACCTGTCTCAAATAAAATTAAGTTAAAAAAAAAAAAAATCTGTTACAGCTACATTCACACTCCCCGCCCCCACCCATGCCTACCTTCCTTCTCTGACATATTTCTAAAAAAACGTTTACAAAAAACAAAACAAACAAACAAAAAAAAACGTTTACAAATACACTCGTTTCCTTCTCACCTAGCACCTCAAACGCATTTTCTATTTGTTCTGTTTGGAGTGGTTGTTTGTCATTCTCTCCCAGCTAAAATGAAATCTCCACGAAGAGCAGGGATTTGCTGTCTGCTCCGACAGATTCCAAATGTCTGGAACGTGATTGTGTATGGGCTGGATATTCAGCCAGCATTCGCCAAACGGAATGCTAGACGAATCCCGCGGAGAGGCACTAACTGCTGCTCTACGGTGGGAAATAGAGCAGAGTGCGGTTCCCTCTGGCTCTGCTCTGGGAAATCAGTGCGCATGCGTCGACTTCTTAGGGCGCACACAGTGGGCTTCCCTAGTTCTAGTTCAGATCGCCAATCTCATCATTTTAAGTCTGTTTTGTTACAAGCAAAATTGAATCCAGAGGGTGACTCAGAGTTCGTCATTTCCCCCCTTCCACTGAAGACCTGATTGTCTTAGCATGTAAATATGGGTTGCACAGGATGTGTGCAATTCCCACAACAAGAGTTGCTTGATATCTGTCTTTTATGTTATAGTTTTGGGGGCATGAAATAAGTTAACTATGCAACTGATGATTTTATATTTGCTTAGTTCCCTTGAATAGGCCAGTTTATCCTTGTAGGTTTTGTCAGTTTTTGGCTATTATTATTATTATTTGTTCTTTTCAGGTATATATGACAGTAGAGTGTATTCTGACATATTATACATACATGGAGTATAACTTATCCTAACTAGGATCCCATTCTTGTGGTTTTACATGATGTGCAGTTTCACTGGTGGAGTATTCACATAGGAACATAGTAGAATTATGTCCTATTCATTCTATTGTCTTTCCTATTCACATCATTCCCTTCATTCCCCTTTATTTAATCCAGTGAACTTCTATCCCCCCTTTATTGCATGTTAGCACCACTTATCAAGCAAAAGAAGTAAAATCAAGAATCAATAAATGGGATGGTTTCTTTTTTTCTTTTCTTTTTTTCCTCAGTGCACACCATCACCTCCATCACTGAGCCTCATCCCCAATCCCCATTATCTTCTTGATAGGAAGGGGGAAAAAACTCTCTAAGAAAATTCACCCTCATTTTTCTCTTATTTGCAGATTTGGAGGCCACTCACAATAGGAGGGTGTATGTGGTCTGAGAAGAATGGATCTAAATTTATTTTGCAGATGCAGGGTAAAAAAGACAAGTACAAGAAATAAGAAGCCTTGTAGAAAATGACACACAATTCTCACTATGCAGCACTATGTTCATTTGGACATATCACTTTAAAGTTCCTTTTTGAAATGAGAATGATAACTGACCCTTTTCATTTCATTTTCCACACCAGAGACATTGAAGTGAAAGCCATCATTTTCTTTTTTTTAATATACATTTTTAATTGTCAACGGACCTTTTATTTAATTAATTTATTTATTTATATGTGGTGCTGAGAACTGAACCCAGTGCCTCACACATGCTAGGCAAGTGCGCTAATGCTGAGTCACAAAAATGTTAGAAAATTCTCCTAGAATGAGTGGCATTTAATATTTGTTAATAGAATATTAAATGATATTAAAATTTTTCTCAACAATGACTAATTTAAAAAAATAAAGAAGCATAAAAACATGGTATCTACATACATACAAAGGCCTATGAAGACTTCAGTTACCCAGCCACCCATCCATCCATTCAGGGCTGGGCTCTTCAGGTGGAGGAGCAGGAAGCGTGCAGTGGAGAACAAGTGCCTGCCGTCCTTGTCCTCTTACAGCAGTTGGGGGACATGAGCTAAATAAACTGACACGTAAATAAATCACACACGATTTCCAATTGTGATAAAGAGTGGAGGTGCTCCAAGGGATGTGAGCTGCCCAGAGTCAGAGTTAGAAACTAGCACTTAGAGCTGAAAGCATCATGGGAGGCAGGGCACCCCAGTTCCTCTCAACACACACATGCACACACAAAACAAACACAACACCCATGAACATAGGCATGCACCTGGACACACACATAAACGTTCACACAGGGAGCACACACATACAAAAGCATCTATTGTCAACACATATGCAAATCATATACAAATACATGCAAGACACCAACACACATGCATACACAAAGCACACACACACACACACACATATAAACACATACATAAAACACGCACACTCTAGCTTTTGGGGAGGCTGGTGTGCCACGAGAGATTTTCCTTTGTCTCCCTGTGGAGGAGAGCTTCTAGAAAATCTTCGGTAAGGAAAAAGGGCCCTGGCATCTAGGTGTCCATGTGGGGTGCTTACAGTGCTGCAGAGTCTGGTGTGTGTCCTCTGTGGTCATGGTGTGTCTAGGATGACCATATGGACAACAACATCACCCAAGGGGTGCCACCAGCTATAAGTTGTTCCACGACTGCCCGTGGGGTGCAGGAGGTGGGAGAGGACTCAGAGGTTCCCTCAGCTCCTGAGAAAGGAACAGGGAGGTCTGAGCAGGGGACAGAGCTGTAGTGGGTGACCAAGCCACGGGAAGGGGTGCCTGCCTCACTGCAGCCCTGAGGCGGGGGTACCTGAGCTCAGGGCAGGCCCAGCCGGCCTGAGAGCGTTGCCATCAGCAGAGAAGCTCAGGTGAAGCTGGAACCACCCCTAAGTGAAGCCTCACACCTCATTTGCCTGTCAGGTTCGTTCGTTCTTCCATCCCCCTGTTTCATTTTTTATCACGTTGAAAAATGTTATCATGTTGAAAAAGTCCCCGGCATTTGTAAATATTGACTTTTAAAATGAGCCGTCGCTTCTCTCTCTCAAACGTACCAATTGGGAATCTAAACGCTCTGAGATTTGATACCTACTTCGTCCATTACAAACCACAATATACAGACAAGCTCTTAATACACAGAAATTCGATGCCTTTCCCTTCTGCCCTCGAATACCCAAAGAACTTTCTCCATAGATTGTATCCTAATGTATTCTATTTTATGCTTAGAGTCTGTCATTGTATGTCTAGTATACTTCTCTGCAAAAACGATATTTGGAAATTGAATTTGATTGCATGCATGTGTTAACAAGTTTTGTTGCTGTCACTGGATTGCTGGAACAGTGGTACATCACTGAGCCACCGGACACGTTCTGAAAAATGTGCCCTTAGGTGGTTTTCTCCATGTACATGCACCATGCAGCGCACTTAGACAAACCTAGACGGTACAGGGCACTCACTCAGTGTGGCCTATGGACCCACAACCAGAGGATGCCTGAGCTGCTGCTGGCACATGGCATCCTGTTTTATAGTAAATATTCTTTTGTAAGTAGAAGGAGTATACTCTAAATAACCATAAGAACCATCATATAGTAAATACATAAGCCAATAGCAGAATCATCTATGATCATTATCAACTCCAATGTACTGCACATAATTGTCTGTGCAATACTTTTATCTGACTGGCACAGCAGTAGGGTAATTTCACCAGCAACATCACAAATACTCAAGCACCCATTGCACTAGGTTGTCACTGGGCACAGGAGCTTTTCAGCTCTTTCATAATCTTATGAGACCACCAAACTATATGCCATCTGTCATTGACCAGAATGTTGTTATGTGGCACAAGATTGCACACAGTTGTTTGAATCACCGTAGATATATTATAGATTTTAATATGCATTTTTTTGTTAAATGGAAATAGTAATATTTTATTAGAAATGCATTTCTAAATGAGATATTTACACTGCAGGACACATAGTCTTTCCAGTATGTGGCTTAGCAAACGGGTGGTGTAGGCTGTGAAGGGAGAGTAGGGTGCTACCTGACTTTGATGAGGGGGGAGGGTACCTTTTTAAACTGAGGTCTGCATGGGGCGGTGCGAGTTGGGGGAGGCAAAGTGGCCGCATGCTGTAGGCACAGGGGGAAGCCTGAGGTCAAGACTAATCTTCTGTGGGGTTTCTGTGGACCTCGCTGTGACAGTCAGCTTTCTTCCAGGCACAGTGGGAAGCCATGTTGTTTGGAGCAGGGACGTGATATGGCTAAACATGGGAAGGAAGATATGATGGTTAGATGGACTGAATGTTGGGGGAAATGCCCAGGAAGGACCAGAAATTTCTGTCCTGAGTTAATATTCAGGTGGTTTCTATGTTATTACCAATTGGATTGCTTTTGTGTGTGCACTTCAAATTACTTCAAATACTCTGAGCCTGTTAGTGACCTGTTCAAACTATGGTAATGGTAGTCCAGTTCTACTGTAAAGGAACCAGTCAGTATATTCTATCAGGGAACAAGCATTTGATTTTTCCATTATTTGTAGAGTTAATTTAATAGTGATGTACTGGTTTATCATCCAACATTATAATACATTCCATTCATTGCAGGTCTCAAGTTAAGGCTGATTAGAGATATGAGTGATGATATAAGTCTATAACATACTGTTACTGCTGTGTCTAGGATGGTTCTAAATTTTTTTTTTTAAATCTCAACTCATTTTTCCACGAAGAGCACAGATCATCTTTGATATAATTTCATTAAGATTCAATGTGAGTTATTCGTTAAGATTTGTTAAAACACATTTTATCAAAAATATATCATAAAATATTCTAATTGCATAGTTTTGTACTTATAAGCCATCATAGAATATAGGAAACTTAGAAATTTCTGATTTTCTAAGTTTGTAACTCCTTCTATCCTTTCCTCCCAGCTGTGTTGAGGTATAACTGAAGAAAATTGCATAAATTTAAGACGTGCCACGTACAACGTGGTGATGGTTTGATATATGTAAACATTGTGAAATGATCACCACAGTGGAGATTACTGGCATATTGTTACCTCACATAGTGTTGCGGTTTAGAGATGAGGTGTCCTCCAAAAGCTCAGTGAGACAATGCAAGAATTTTTAGAAGTGAAATGATTGGGTTATGACCAGTGTGACCAGGCAGTAACTAGGCAGATAGGGTGTGCGCCTGGAGGAAGTAATTCACTGGGGTGTGACCTTGGGGGTTATATTTTGTCCCCGTTGAGCAGAGCTCTCTCTCTTCCTGGCTGTCATGTCCTAAGCTGCCCTGATGTGCTGCCTCACCTCAGGCCAGAGCTATGGGGTTGGCCAACCATGGACTGAACCTCTGAAACTGTGGGTCAAAATAAACTTTTCCTCCTCTAAGTTGTTCTTATCAGGTCTTTTGGTCACAGCAATGAAAAAGCTGATTAAAACACATAGTTACTATTTTTGTGTGTGTATGGTGAGAACACTTAAGATCTACCCTCTTAGCAAATATCAAGTATTCAAAATAGTATTGATAACTATCGTCACCAGGCTGCATATTAATCCCGCATAACTGACTTTGTACACTTGTCCAGGACTTCCTAATTTCCCCACCACACAGCCACTGGAAACCACCTTTCTACTCTGCTTGAGAGTTCTCCTATATTTAAGAAAACCCTCAACATCAGACATAATGTCAAAATAAAATAGAATAAAGAGTTTATCACCAGGCACAGGGGTGCATGCTTCTAATCTCAGGGGATTGGGAGGCTGAGGCAGGAGGATTGCGAGTTCAAAGCCAGCCTCAGCAACTTAGCAAGGCCCTGAGTAATTCAGTGAGACCCTGTCTTTAAATAAAATATAAAGATGGAGTGGGGATATGGCTCCAGTGGTTAAGTGCCCCTGGGTTCAATTCCTGATACCAAAAAAAAAAAAAGAGTGTATCATACAAGGAAATATTTCCCTACTTCTTCCAAAATAAGTTGTAAGATATTTAAGATATTAAATATTTTAGATACAATTAATTATTTATTAATTATTTTTAAATTACATATGAAATATTAAAAATATTAAAGTGTACCTACCTCCCTGTTAAATGCATTCTTTGGCTCTAAAAAATTAAAATAATTTTTAGTTCTACTTTCAAAATTATTTCTCTTTAAGTGACTCAGCAAACATGGTACCTTGTAGGGGATTTTTGCCAAGTAAAACATCTATAAGTTGTTTTCAAGTTAATTAAATTTTTTGTGCCTACTGAATTTAATAACTGGTGAAGGTGACATCACGATACATTTTATAGACATTTAACAAAATGTTCATGAATGCTAATTTGGCTGCTTTTTGTTTGTTTTGTTATGTCTGAAATCAATAGCTGAAGGAGTGAGAACAGTGGATCTGGGCTGCCTGGACCCAAATCCCCTTTCCTGACCCCACTGTGGTTGTGACCTTGGGCAGTTTGTAGACACTCTCTGCTGTTCCATTTTCATAATCTTTAAAATTCAGCTACCACTACTCTTAGTCCCACATCTTCAATTTTAAAATCTGGAAAGTTTGAAAAAAGTCCAGCCAAAACTTGGCTAGACCCAGACAGGGGCTATTTATTATCTTTATTGATCCCAGTGAATACATCCTAGATTTCAATCCCAACCTGTTATGAGGAGTTGAGAGGCTGCACCAGCCTCCACAGAGGGCTTGGGAAAATATACAATATTTGTATCCTGTTTCCATTTTAAAATCAGAAAAATTCTGGCTGGGCACTGTGGAGCATGCCTGTCATCCCAGTGGCTGAGGAGGCTGAGGCAGGAGGATCGCTAGTTCAAAGCCAGCCTCAGCAACAGTGAGGTGCTAAACAACTCAGTGAGGCCTTGTCTGTAAATAAAATACAAAAAAGGGCTGGGGATGTGGCTCAGTGGACAAGTGCTACCGCCAGTTCCACCCACCTTCCCCAGGGGAAAAAAAATTAGAAAAAATTTGGATTCTGTGACCTACCATGCCTGAAAGAGTTTCCAATAACTCTGTGATACCTCCCTCATGGGCCAGAAGAGTAGGAAGGAAGTGAGCTCACAGAATTGCTGGCGCTATTCCTAGCACCTAGCAAGAGTTCAGAGATGGTAGTCAAGGAGATCTTCTTTAATGTTGCTCCCAGGTCTCAGAGCTTTGTGCAGTTTCCCAGAGGCCCAAAGCCCAACACTTCTTCTCCTCCTTTCCTCAGTGCTACTCCCCAGAGGCAATAACGTTGAACTCTTCTGTTTGGGATTATGCATGTGGCCACCTAACACAAGTCTCAAGATTTCTTTCTTTAGCACTTTAGACTGAATTATTGATGACAGCTATGATGGACAAGGATTTTGCTCCCTTACTTCACACCTGTCTTTTTCCTCCCCTCTCTGCATCCTTGGTAAGCTTTGTAACTTCAAATCTCTATTTCTTGTTTTATCTACCAGACACCATTGTTTTTCTCCCACTGACTCAGTCTACTTGTGCTGCTATCACAAAACACCTGAGACTGGGTAATTTATAAAGGACAGAAATTTATTTCTCATAGTTCTGAAGGTTGGGAAGCCAGGCTTAAGGAACCAGCAGGTCTCATTGTCTAATGAGAGCTGTTGTCTACTTCCAAGATGGCACCTTGTCGCATCCTCTGGAGGGAAGGAACGCTGTGTCTTCACAGGACAAGAGAGCCCACTGTTGGATGGAGTCTTCAGGCTACATGAACAGTCTTAATCCTGTTCATAAGGGGAGGAACCCTCATGAACTAATCACCGATTAAAACTACCTTATATTACCATCATGTTGGCCATTCAGTTTCAACACCTGTGTGTTTGAAGGTGGCATATTCAAATCTAGAGCCCACTTTGTAAGACGTGGTATTTTTGATGCCCCTACTTCTATGTTCCCATTACTTTTTCTCCAGATTTTTACCTCCCCCAAACCTGGGGTCTTTAAAATTAGCTAAGTCTTGTAAGTATTACGTATAATGCACTAATAAAAACATTAAAAAGTAGCTGAGGCTCATCGTGGGCTCTGTGTGACTGCCTCATGCTTTACCTCTTAACCAGGCAGCACGAATGTAATTTTTAACTGTTGCTACATCAGAATGAAAACAAGACACCAGTAAGTGTACATGATGTAGAGAATCAGGAATCATGATGAAGGGCTGCAGGCACAGCGGGCTTCTGCCCCTGTGGGTAATCCCAGCAGCAGTGACAAATCCCGTTATCAGTGAGGATACCAACGAAAAAGAACCTGGGGTTTTTGAAGTTAGAGTGATCTCTTTCATCTTGTAGATGAGAAAACTGAAAGTTAAAGCAATCAATTGATTTGCCCCAAAATTGCATAACTAAAATATTTGGTAATAGCAGAGCTGGGGCTGGATCTCGTGCCTCCCGAAGGTCAGTTGTTATAATAAACTTCAGTCTCATCTCTTCCCTTCCTTGCAGCAGAAACAGCTCTTACTTAGAATATTCAGGAATATTCTGCATGCATGTTCTGTAATGCAATTGTCCTCTAAATATATCCACAAAGAGACTGGGACAACTTTTGATGAACCTTCTGGCAATACTCTTGGTCCAGAATCTCCCTGCAGTAGCTTCCTCGGAGGGAGGTCTCCTTGCCTCCACCTTTCCTTCCTCCCTCTGGTACAGTCTCAGGGTGGATGGGCTGTGTATACCAAGCATCAGGACACACTGCTCTGCTTAAGTCCTACAATGACTTCTCTTCACTGACCTATGGAGTCATTCCTGTGTCCTGCACGGCACTAATAATCTGACCTCCCATTGTCACTCAACCATGTTTTCCTGGACTCTTGGACTACTCCACCAGCAACGACATCCTCGAGGGCCCAGAATATACCAGGCACCTTTGCACAGAGCCTTTGCACTTGCTGAAACCCCTCTTTGTGATGCTCTGTCCTCAGACACCTGTATGCTCTCACTGCCTGCAGAACCCCTCTTCAGAGTTATGTCCTTGGTGAGAGTTCCCTGTCGTCTGATTTAGCACTACACCACCCCCAGTCCCTAATCTCCTTCTCTGCCTCTCCTGTGAGCTCCTAGAAGGCGAGGGTTTTTATATATATTTTGCTCACTGCTCAATCTCAGCACCTAGAATAGTGTTTGAAAGAGTGGTTCCCATTAAATACAGTTATTCCTTGGTATCCAAGGGGGTTAGTTTCAAAACATTTCATTAAACCAAAATCTGCAGGTGCTCAAGTGTCTTATATAAAAATGGTGAAGTATTTGCATAGAACCTACATACATCCTTCTGTACACAGTTACCAACTTAAAATAGTTCAATTTAGGATTTATGGTGGTACTAAAGAGCGCCCATATAACCATTCCAATTTTCACTTTCAGTACAGTATCCAATAAATTACATGAAATGTTCAACACTGTATTATAAAATAGGCTTTGTGTTAGATGCCTTTGCCCAACTGTTGGCTAAAGGAAGTGTTCTGAGCAAATTTAAGATAGGCTGGGTTAAGCTAGGATGTGAAGAAGGTAAGAATATTAAATGTATTTTTTGACTTATAACGTTTTCGGCTTACAATGGGCTTGTCATGATATAACCCCATGATAAGTCAAAGAGCATCTGGACTTTAAATCATCTCTAGGCTGTACATTGCACTCCTTAGAGATAGCACCAGGGCAAGTGGGAACCAGATGGGCACTGAGTGATCCTGGGTCCCACTGAGGAAAACTAACTAAACATAGGCAGAGGAGACCCTAAAAACGGAGAGGGGGAAATGTCCTCACAGGCTCATAGTGAAAACTTGCCAGTCGGAGCATGAGAAGAAGCACCCAGATGCTTCAGTGAGTTTCTCAGAACTTCTAAGAAGTGCTCAGAGAAGGGGAAGGCCATGTCTGCTAAGGAGACAGGGAACTTGGAAGACAAGGCAAAGGTGGACAAGGCCCGTCAGGAGAGAGAAATGAAAACCTGTATCCTTGCCAAAGGACACACACACACACACACACACACACCACACGAAGGAAAGAAGGTCCAGGAACCCAATGCATTCGAGAGGCCTCCTTTGGCCCATTTCTCTTTCTGTTCTGAGATCCACCCCCAAATCAGAGGAAAATATCCCGACTTACCCAACAGTGATGCTGCAAAGAAATTGGGAGAGATACAGAATAACCGCGGCAGGTGATGAGCAGCCTCACTAAAAGAAGGTGGAATTGAAAGAAAAGCACGGGGAGGATGTTGCTGCCTTTCCCTGCTAAAGGAAAACCTGGTGCGGCAAAAGAGTGAGGTGTCAAGGCTGAAGAAGGCAAGAAAAAGAAGGAAGAGCAGGAAGACGATGACTAAGGTGGTTCCAGTGCATGCATTTTTTGGGGGATGGGTATATAAAGCTCTTCAGTCCCCTATACCCAACTTACTTCTTTTAAAGAAAAATTGAAATATAAAGTTGCATAAAATTTGTTGTTAAACTGTATAGCGAGTTTTTCTTTCTTTCTTTCTTTCTTTCTTTCTTTCTTTCTCTCTCTCTCTTTTTCTCCCTTCCTTCCTTCCTTCCTTCTTTCCTTCCTTTCTTCCTTTCTGTCTAGTTAACACATGACCAAATGTGTCTCTAGATAGCCTTGTCCTAGTGGTGTTTTATTTCTTCTTTTCTCCTTCTCCTTCTTCTTCTTCTTCTTCTTCTTCTTCTTCTTCTTCTTCTTCTTCTTCTTCTTCTTCTTCTCCTTCTCCTTCTCCTTCTCCTTCTTTTTCTTCTCTTCTATTTTTTTTTGTACCAGGGATTGAACTCAGGGGCATTTAACCACTGAGCCACATCCTCAGTCATTTTTGTATTTTATTTAGAGACAGGATGTCGCTTGGTTGCATTAGGGCCTCACTAAGTTTCTGAGACTGGCTTTGAACTTTTGTTCCTCCTGCCTCAGCCTCCTGAGCCACTGGGATTACAGGGTGTAATACCGGCTCTGCTGGTATTTTCAAAAGCCACTAACCTTGCCCGGTGCAGACTAGGGGTTGTAAATTGGCATGGAAACTTAAAGTGAGGTCTTGTTGGTGCACAGCACAAATTAGATGTATATGAGTTTTTCATGTTTAGCTGTCTCTAATGCAGCTTGTACAAAATAATTTTCTGTTAACCAAGTGCAATCCTGTTATTGCAAAAAGTAAAAAGTTGCAGCTGTTTGAGGACATTCTGAATGCTTTCCAAATAAGTTTAAATTTTGATTAGTAAAAAAAAAAAATTCATTGGGACGGTGTTACTTATACTGCCTAAAACAATGTAAGTGTTATGTAAGTCAGTCTTTGTCCTGCTATGGTATTGTTTAGGGAATAATAACAAGAAAAAAAATCTCACATGTTCAGTATACATACAATTTTTTTCAAGATACTTTCAATCTGCGGTTGGTTGAATGCACAGATGTGGAACTCGTGGCCGCGGAGGGCAGCTGCGTGTGCTAAGGGATTGAAGGACCACGGAGGCACAGGTCAGGCTCACCCAGCCAATGAGCAGCCATCTGCAGAGTGCAGTCCTGTAAGTACACTCCCACTTGGCTTCTGCTGGGCACTGGGGATTCAGGACAGGACCAGAGTGATACAGAGAGAAGCTGCTTCCTAGAAGCCAGGGGGAGGCCACAGGAATGAGTGGTGGGAAATCCCCAAGCAGAAATGGAAGCTCAGAGGATAGAGGTGAGTCTGGGATGTCTCAAGTGGGAAGCCTGATTTTAATTCCATTTAGGGGAAAGGCAGTTTCCTTCCATGCGTTCCGGACACTGTCAATCATTCTGTACCAAGGAGAACCATAATAACAATGAAGTAGTAGGTGGGCAATGAACAGGAGCCAGGACGGTTCTAGTTTTTGAGATGGTGCCACACTCACTAAAGAACTCATGCTAGGTGAATGTGAAACTTCTCAGACTGCTTTCCACTTCCTGGGTTTTTTCCAGAAGCAAAGATTCAGATTTAGCCATATTTGGAAGGGGATTCTCTGGGAACATTGACAGGGGTTTGAAGGGGAGAGAGAGCAGGAATGGAGCCAATACAAGGTGCACTGTGAAGCAAGTGACCCTGTGGGTCCCTCGCTATTGCCCTTCATAGTGCAGGGGCCAAGGACTCAATCTACCCTGACCCCTTAGGCATTGGCCAGGGGCTATTCCCAGGTGGGATCGACTCTTAGGAAACTCTGGCCTGTTTTGGGGTGGGTGGCATGGATTCTGGCAGGGGGAGGAGCCCTTGGGTTAAATGCCCAGAAGCTTGCAGCCAGGGTGCCAGAGAGTGGGGAGTGATGTGAGGTGTTGAGTGGGCACCATCTGCGGCCATTCTCTTCCACAGGAAGATAGGAAGCTTGGTTCTCTGAAAGCTAACCGTGTGTTTATCTGATTACAATAGAAAAGCAAGTTTCCTAATGTGCCATAGCTTTTTACATCATCTCTTTATAAGTTGATTGTCTCAGGTATTTTGTTTTAGTTACAGACAGCTGACTATCACACTGAGAGAGGCTAATGTGGAAGTTTGCTGTCCACAGCTCTGGCTACAGGGTCAGGCCTGAAAGGATGCAGCAGGCCAATTGCCCTATGTGCTGTACTCTCCTTAATCGGCTCATCATTGAGTCTACTTGATTTTCCTTTCTAAATATTTTCAAGATATTTAGAAGGAAAACTTTCCCAATGCCCCATTCTCATTCTGCAGTATCATCTCCCAACTGAGACTGGCTGGTGGGTGTGTGTGTCTATATGTGTGTGCAACATATGTCTGTTATCTTTATTACATATGCAGTGATTGCACAACATAAGTCAGGGAAATATCATCTCACGGCCTTTTGTCTGGAATGTTCCCTCTTCCTAAAGGCTCCTCCCTCCATTTTTACCCTG
Source organism: Marmota flaviventris (assembly GCF_047511675.1). Lineage (NCBI taxonomy): Eukaryota > Metazoa > Chordata > Mammalia > Rodentia > Sciuridae > Marmota > Marmota flaviventris. The sequence continues at coordinate 90,301,402 of NC_092511.1, forward strand.
GTTCCTCCTACTCTTTCTTCTAATCTTAGCTGCATCCTCACTTCCTTGGGGAACTCTTGCCTAACCTCCCTGGCTGGGCTCATTCCTGCTAATATATGCTCCAATTGTACCATATATCTAGCCTTTGCATTACTTATGGGAATTGTGAGTTTTATTTTTATGTTCCTCAGATGGTTGCAAGACAGGTAGCCCTTAGTGTCTGGAGACAGGCAGACTTTTTTTTTTCCTTTCCTTTATTGGTTTTTGATAGAAGAAGCTAGTGATGAGCATGGTATAGAAGAAACAGGGGATGACTGATGGGTATTCTCATCCATGTATTTACATATTTGTCTGTTGCCTTTATCACATAAGCAGTGTATGGCACATGCAGTATAAATTCTCAGCTAACTATTATAACATGGTCTCCTGAGTGCCACGGTATGGCATCGCATTGTGAAGTGGACTTGTTTGTTGCCGACTTAATTATTGTAGAAATCATCACCACCCTAATCAGTTGGATGAAGCAATTTCCTCCTGCTTGCATTGACTCCTTCATTCCTTTAAATTTTCAGCACTCTTTCTCATCACTCTTGGCTATCTTCTATCCTAGGAAAGAAAATGGAGCCAGGGTTCCACAATCCTCTCCAAGAGCACATCTCCAGGGACACGGAATCTTCCCACTAGGCTTTACATCTTACAGGTTCCACCATCTCCCAGTTATACCACCCTGGGGACCCAGCCTTTAATGCATGAGCCTTTGGTGGGTACTCAAGATGAAAGCTATAGCACTTAGCCTGAGGACATTCTCTGATCTCCAGAGCCCTGTCAAGTTGGAAGGACCAGCAAATGAACACTTTGCCCACCTCCAGCAAACTGCAAACACCGACTGAGATGATAAATAAATACTACAGCTCCTTTTCCTCTCCTTGGAGAGGCACGAATTCCAGAAGGTCTCTCAGGTCTCCCAGAGATGGACTGAGCACCAGTTGCCTTCAAGGATAGGTTCTTAATAGTCGGCTAGGACTGTTGTAACAAAAATACTATAGACTGGGAGACTCAAACAGCACCCATTTCTTTCTCACAGTTGGGGATGCTGGAAAGTCCATGGTCAAGGTGCTGGCTGAGTTGGTTCCTGGAGACAGCACATTTTTCATTTAAAGATGGCAGCTTGCTGCTCTGAATAGAGAGAAGCAAGCATTATTGAGTCATGTCTGTATTATTGAGGGCACTAATCTTACTCTCAAGGTCTCTACCCCAAAGACCTACTCACCTCCCACCTCCCTAAAACCATCACCTGGAGGGTTAGGCCTTCATCATTTGAAGCTGGGGGGACACACACATTCACTCCCTAGCACATACCCTTAGTTAGCTCCTTCTCTTCCCTATCCTTTCCTTCTCCTCTTTGGGGACTTCTCTCCTCTCCTTTCAGATAAACTACTTGCCCTAGACTCCTAACTGAGGGTGTTGCTGGGGAACCCCCCCCAAAAAAAAGAGTAGCGAGGCTGGCTTCAGATTTCCATTTACAAGATCAAGGATCCTAGAAAAGTGTTCAAGTGTCAAAGGTCATGTTTTAGTTCAATGCTTTCCTCTTCCTTAGCAATGGATCCAGATTTCAAAAGAATGAATGGGGGAAGGGGGGAAGGCCCAGTACCTATGAATTAACTAAATTTGCAGGACAGTGAGTAGAGGAAGTGCTTATCAGGGGCCTGGATTGTCTGTCCAAGGAGAGGGTGCACAGCAGAAGATTGGCTTCCTACTGGGTGCTCAGGGCTCCTCCATCCACAGCAGCCATGCCCCTGCCCCCAACAGATGGGGGGGCACACATGGGCTCAGAAAATACATCTGGTTTAGAATTGATGCACATGAGCCTAATTTCCCAAGAAGCGAGAGACTAGTGGGCTCCATTTTCAGAGCTTCCAGAACCTGCCCCGCTCAGAGTGATGGCAACTCTGAAAACCACATCTATAGGCCTCATCTTCTTGGTCCTGCTCTGGTTTCTTTTGTAGGAAACCAGAGTCTTTTTCAATCAAGACACAGGTATTTTCCCATTGGATGGAAAATTGATGGTAGCAAATGTAACAAAATATGGCCGCATGTTAGTCCTCTGCCTGTAGACAAAGTCTTCCTTCATTCCAGCAGGGGCTAGACATCAGTGCAGCCCAGTACCTCATGCTGAATGGCCAGATCCACTTACCTAGATTCTCCCCCATAGCATAGGTACTGAAAACACAGCCAACCATGGCACAGAGTCAGAGGGCTGCAACATCCCCAGGATACTCCCCCAGGAGCCCTCTCTAGCAGGCTAGGAGTAGATTCTGTTTGCTAACAGCTAATCCACTCAAATTATTAATCTGTCAAATGGATTAATCCACAGGTTAAGTTACAGCTCTCATAATCTAATTATTTTACCTCCTGCATTAACACAGGAGTTTGGGGAGACACCTCATATCCAAACCATATCACCACCCAACATCATTTCCCCCCTCTTCCCTAACAGAGTCTGTGTTTCTTCTGAGTAGTCAAGTGACAACTCTTCTTTCCCTAGTTTTGCTATAGCTGGAGTGGCAGGGGCATGTAGTACTGATGACATAGGTGACCCCAGATTGGGACTCCATGGAAAAACCATGTGCTTTCCCCTGTCAAAGTAAATATAATTGATTGCCACATACCTTTTGTTTTTGTTTTCCTTCTGTTTCTGCCTGCTCTGTGGATGTGGTGCCTGAGATCAAGCAGCCCCTTTGCGACTGTGAGAGAGGATTGGTGGAGCAAGAATGGAGACAGGTTTTTTTTTTTTTATTAATAAGCATTTTATTACTTTTTGATTTTTTTTCACTAAAATGCCCATTTATATTCTAATTTTATTTTTAAAGCTGAGTAAACTGGTTGAATCTTTATTTTCCTGAAAGTATTTTAAAGATACAGCTTTATAATGGCCTGTGAACATTGAATATAAATGTAGTTTGATACATGTTTTTGCATTTGAAAATACTGTGTATTGTAAGTGGTTTTACACAAAATATGAGTAGTAAAAATTTTACAATTACAATAATGTAGTTAAAAGTTTTAACCAAACCAAAAAATGACTGGCACAAGTTGAACAGTCAGTCTTCTGAGATGTTTGTAATAATATAACCTGATGAATTTGTAATTTTCTGTATAAATAATTTTCATGATTTTTTTCTCTTTATTAAGAAAAATTTTCTGAACTTCCCTCTCTTTTAATTTCTATTTCTTGTTTAAAATTAAGTATTAACTATCTTGAGAATGGAGACAGTTTTAACCAGTAGTTCTGGGCTTCTGACACTTGGATTCTCTGTTTTGTGTCGGGGGGGGGGTGCTTCTCATTTAAGCCGCTGCTTGTGGATTTCTTTTATGTCTAACTCAGTGGTCTGCATGGGCGGGGGTCAATTTTGTTCCTCAGGGAACATCTGTGTAGCATCTCAGATCCACTGTGGCTCAAGCTAAATTCACTATCTTTTTAACCACCCCCCACCATGCCTCTTCTTTGTATTGGTCTGTGGTCAATTTGTACATAGACCACTATCATTTCATGGTTTCTGCCTTGAATTCCCTTCATTTTCACCACGTCTCTCCTCTCTAGCTCACAGACACCTTTGCCACTCTGGATTCCTGTAGCACTTCCAACCCTGTTGTCCACACTTAATTATTTTTATATATGAACAACTTGGTTTCCGGTAGGTAGACTATAGATGATAGGTGACAGACAATAGAGGACAGAGAGATTGATTGACAGAGGATGGATAGATAGATGGCAGAGTCTATATTTGTTCTCACAAAGACTGTGTCTATGAGTTCTGTATTCTTGAATGAAGGTTTCACATGGATGCACATAGTGTGTCCTTCATGATGCTCCCCTGCCAACTGTGCAGTCTTTTCAGTGAAAAGTTGCCATGAAACTCTTGGCTTGGGGCTTCCTCATTAGCAACTGATCAACAAATTGATCAGAATTGAAACCAAGGGCAAATGGTTCACTCCTGTGCCACATAAGGACATTTCAGTTGACTTCGATCCCTAAGATATAACGGGGCTGAAAAATGCTTATTTCCTGGTGATGTCACAGCCATCCCATCTAGTGTCCCAGCACAATGCATTCCTCATGTGTTTATGGTGACCCTGGGGTGACCAAACTCTGCCACCCGCCACAAGAAAGTAGAGCAATACAACTATGTGAAACATATAATAATTGATAATGATAATGTTATTTTAGCCTGTACTCATCTCCTTATAAAAAGTCTTTACTGGAAAATGGTATGATGTCTTACCCCAGGAGCGGCCTCATTCTTGTTCTTATGGTGTCTCCGGATTGCATTAAGAGGCTGTGCCAAATGATTGACCTCTGCCATCTACGTTCATATAAGTGCACTCTGTCTCATTCAGACAATGATGAATCATGCATTTATTGAAATGTATCCCTGCCATTAAGCCATGCACAGCTGTAATAACTTAACCAACACATCCTCTTTGCTAAAATCTTTGCTTCTTCTCACTAGTGCCACTACAAATGGAAACTGCCTTGAGATAAAACACGGTTCTGCTAGGTCTCCTTACTGCCCAGCAGGCCACACGCATGCAGACCGTGCTAAACAGTAGTGCTCCATGCATCCGTGGGGATGATGGACGATGGTACCTCCACGTCACCTTCAAGGAAAATTACCATTCTGTGCATCTGCCATTATGGATAGCTGAGATGAAAGCAGCAATATTTCAGTGATGCAATCCCAGGGATATGACTTCCATCTGGGATGAAAGGAGAGAATTAGCTGCAGGATAAAAAGCTCTAATTTAGAAGATCAACTCCTATGAATACAAGAGGAGGGAAAGCAGCATGAACGCGCAGCTGACAGGTGATGACATGTTTGCAGTGGCTTTTTTACATGAAGTATCACCTCCTAGCTGCCCGTTTCTACAACTGCTGTCCTGCCTGACGTGTGGAGACCATGCAACCTGTCCTGGAAAGGTCAATGTGACCAAGTGAACATTAGCTACCATAAACCACCTGGGAAATTCTTTTTTAAAACAATATTTTATTTTATTTTATATTTTGCAGTGCTTGAGTTGAATCCAGGACATGCTAAGCAAGCACTCTATCACTGAGCTACAGCCCCAACCCAGCACTGTTTTAGAGAGCTCAAATAGATTGACAAAGCCATAAGTTTTAGGGCAAAAATACATTAAATATCCTCTATTTTTTTAAATACATGCCCCCATAGAAGTGGAGCCAAAATAGTGTGTTCCCTCTAATAGTGTTGCCATATGTTGGAATAGATTCTGGTAATCCCTGAATTAGATTTTTTAATTTTCTCTCTGAAGTGGTTTTTGCAAATTGTGGTCCTTGAGCATTGCCCTTGTAGCCACTCAGGACACTTGCAGTGCAGGTTACCCTCTCCTTATGGGATCTCTGGTTAAGATTCAGGAATATGGACTTATAAATGAGTATACATTTATAAACAAGGAGTCCCACTTCTCTAGCTGCATATTTCATGGATCTCAAGTTCACTTAGGGACACAAAACAAAAGTACTGGGGGAGGTTAGGATGGCCAGAAGAGAGAGGGCAGGGATGGGAAAAATTGGAAAATGAGCAAAACCAAATGAAGAAAAATATCATATTTCTTACAACATTTTTCCTTTTTATTTGTGCATTATAATTATACATAACAGTGGCATTCATTGTTATGTATTCATATATGCACACCACATTTTCTTTGAATAAAATTTTTAAAAAATATATACCCTCTTGCACAATCAATGTTTCACCTGACTTTCAGCAGATGCATAGTTCCTGCAGATGTTCTGGAGGGTTCTGTTTTAGTGTACTGCAGGCACTTTGTGCAGAACATCTATCTGAGATCTTCCTCGCTCCCTTCTTGCCACTGAGATGTGTGCAATGGAAACCTTGGGCAGACGCTGGCTCCCAACCACAAAATACAGGAATTCTGCCACACGCCTTCCTGCAGCAACCTGTGACAGTGAGCCGCCAGCACATCTCAGAGGGAGCTTCAACAGGCACTCTCAGGACATTGATTTTTGAAAGTTGTAGTATTAATATACTTTTTGAAAACCCAAGTTCTATAGATTGATATTAACTGTATCACATCCCTGTATTTTCTTCTTCGCTCTCATCAATAGAGGAAACTATTAGCATGATGTGCATATCCTTCTGGTTGTTTCCTATGTATACGGAAATTTGTGCCAGCTCATGCATATGTTAATGTGCACTATACACTTCATGTGTGATCATGTTAATTTGCATATGCTCATGTGACAGGATGGTTTTGGTGCTATTTAAGATAAGGCTTGTCCTCTCTCCTTGCACATATATTCTCAGGGAATTAGTCACAGCAACCCCGGTATGAGCTGCCCTCTTGGGCCACCGTGCTGGTTCCTTTACCACAGGCCCTGAGTCCAAGCCTAGCCTCTGCTCTGTAGTCCAGAGGCTGGGACTTTGAAACCTCTATTTTCCAGAACCTCTTTCCATCAGGCTTCCAATTGGTTTCTGCTGGTGAGAGGGCACTAGAAAGAAGCATGCATATGAAAGGAGGGAGAAAACACTTTTGTTCTTTTTCTTTTTTTTTTTTGGTACCAACCAGGGATTGAATTCAGGGGCACTTGGCCACTGAGCCAGAACCCCAGCCCTGTTTTGTCTCACTGAGTTGCTTAGCACCTCACTTTTGCTGAGGCTGGCTTTTAACTCGTGATCCTCCTGCCTCAGCCTCCTGAGACTCTGAGATTGCAGGTGTATACCCAGACTTGTTCTCTTTTTGATGCTAGCCTTGCCCAGCAGTAGCAGATGTGTCTGGAGACTTGGGCTTCTCTCAACACTGCCAGTAACCTCACTGCCAGTAACCACTTCACTGGGTCCCCCAAGACAAGCTGTGCCATGTTCCCTCATGTCCTGGGTCACAGCCCTGCCTGAGAGTCCTGAGCACCAGGGGCCTAAAGCTGCCCCTGCCAAAGCCCTGGCTCTAACTCCTGGTAACACCATGCCTTCCCCCACCTTCCTTTGGTATTAGGGCAGATGCTGCTTCTGAGGTTAGTATTCTGTTACCTCAGCATCTTCTGCTTGTGCCTTCATCCCTCTGTCACCCACGTGACTGACTCCCTATATTACATTCCTTGGGTTTAAATGATCTAGGTTTGTTTGTATCTTCCTAAGTGGGTTCTGACTGATGCTGAGAAGTAGATTGATTTTGCACAAGCCAGGCTTTATTCTGAGGGATAAGCCTTCAGACATAAGGAGCTAAAAACTGTGAAAGCCTGAATATATAAGCACACAATGGCCAGAGCTTATATAAAAATGGTCCTTGACCCGCCATCCGCCCAACCGGCAGAGGAAGCCAACTTGCTTCTACAGTAACCTGTCCAGGAATCCTCCCTACTATCTATAAATCTCATTCATTGGAATTCAGACCACTACTCAGCAACAATCCAGACAGCCAAAAAAACAATTCTCAGATAAACTGACTCAAGCAAGCAAGAGATGGTTAATAACTACAGCCTTCCCTAATTTTTTCCTCCTACTTCTGGAAAAAAGCCTGACAGGCTCCCCTATTCGGAGTCAGCCTGACTGCAGCTCCTGCACCCCAACAGCTTCCAACCAGGGCAGACCCGGTACCTTCCCTTTCCTCTGCTACAAGTTCTCCCCTTCCTCTGCCTGCTTTTCAGCCTCTGCCAAAATGCAAGAGACGGTGGCAGACTCCCTTGCTCTACAATCTCTGATTAAACAGCTTTTGCTTCTTCTCATTAGAGTGGTCTTTGTTTCCATAGCTGAAACCATGTCATTTATGGCCAAATCCATGGAGCAGAAAAGAATGTGGATTGGGGCATTTATCTCTGAAAAGAAAGTGAGAATTTCTATGGGGCTGTGTGTAGAGCAGGATGGGGTGAAGTTTGTAGGCAGCCGGCTGTGGGGTCATTTGTGAAAAGCCTCTTCACTTTGTCTGTCCTAAGGCAAAGCTGTTGGGAGAAGGAGATGAAAGTGCCCGGGGAAGTTTGGGGACTACTGTCTGATTTTCCCAGGGTGTATCCTGGGAGGCTGTGAGTGTCAGAGTGAAGTTCATATCCAATATGGTGCCTGCTAAGGTTCAGTCTGGGTGTGAGTTCTCTAGGAAGCCTCTTTCCTTGGTGGGGACAATGGAAAGGTGGAGGGACACTTCCTGCGGGCCTGCGTAGGTGTATGGCGGGCTGTGGGGGACACAGATATCAGTGTGGATAATACCAAGGGCAGCAGTGATGACTGTAGCAAGGAAGGCCTTCTGCTACCTAAGCGCACACAGCCCTCTAGGGGTGGCGGCTACCCGAGAAGAACAAAGGAGAAAACAGGGCAGAGGGAGACTCATGACTTGACTTAAATTTAAATGTGCATTTCCCACATTTAAAATAAGCAGGTTTGCCTTCTGCTGCTAGCAGACCTAAGCATTTGTGAGCCAAATTTGGTTCAGTCTTGGAGAAATGCAAGATATCATTCTGGGCTCCATATAGTGAACAGCAGCACAAGACGTATATCACATCTCATGCATATATGTATATATTTTTACACAAATGTAATTACACAAACCACAGTCATCTGTGAGTGTATTTTTTTTTTCACTTGAAATATCCTAAACATCCTTTTCACTTAGTAACTTTAGTATAAAATTGTTATAATTTATTTGATCATCTCCCACTGATTGACACTTTGGTATTTTCTCATGTTTTGCTACCACAGGCAACACTGCAGTGAACGTTGTGGTGGAGCAGAGTTCTAATGATTCCAAGCTTCTCATCCCCATCATAAAAGTTGCATCTAACCCCTCCCATTGAATGTTGGCAGGAGCTATGATGGGGTCATTAATCAGCTGACTTTGAGTTAATCATAAGGAAATCATCTGGAGTGAGTTGGACCTAATTAGATTAACCCTTTAAAAGAATATGAAGCATTGAAGGGACACTTTTTTGCTGGCCTCAAAGAAGAAATCTGCCATTAGTTCTGTACTGTGAGGAACTAAATTTTTTCAATGGCCCAAATCAGCTTAGGAGGGCTCCTGAGCTCCAGGGAGAATCCTTGCCTGGTTAAGGAGACCCTAAGCAATGGGACTGGTTGCATTAAACTCAGACTCTTGCCATTACTAAATCTGTAAGGTAACAAGTGGGTGTTGCATTAAGTCACTCAATTTGTGGCCATTTATCATGCGGTAATAGAAAAAAAAATGCAAACATCTTCATGTATCTTTTTTAAAACTAACACACATTAATTATGCATGTTAATAGGATTCCATTGGATATTTCCATATATGCATAGAGTGTGCGCTGATCAGACCCAACCCTCCCCCTACCTCCTCACAGTTTTCCCAGTCTCTAGTGATCACTGTTCTACTTTCAAGCCATTTTTTTAGCTTTTTATCTGTCTTTGACTGCAAGCTCAGATAATTTTATTAAAAATCCAAACTAATTTTCAAGCGATAAGCTGTACATCTAAATTTTGAAAATATGTAATTGTTTTTGAAATGTGTAAGCAGACTGATTTGGTTTTTTACATGCAATTTTGTATTATGAGGATTTCTACCACGAACATCAGCATAGTGATGTGCTATAAAAATTCAGTGATCTGGTAAATGGTAAAATAACTCATATTGCACTAACTTTCCTGCAGAGGACAACCCTAAAATCTGAATAAGGTATTAAAGAAAATAATTATTTGAAGGCATTAAAGCAATAAATAACGGGGCGAAATGGTAAGGGATTTGGGTTTTGCAAAGGGGAACTATGTTTGAAGAGGTCCATGTTTAAAGCTTCTTCCCAAGAGTATTCCTAGTCCATGAGCTAGGATTTGCAGACTTCATATTAGCTTATTGTATCAATTCTGCCTGTGCTGTAAGGGAGGAAACCTAGAAAGGAAAGACCCGCAAGAGGGGGAGCCCTAATTTTATACATACATGTCCCTCAAATCCCTGGCTGACCACGGAGCTGTTCATGTTTACAGGAGGCTCTGAAAAGTCTGTCAGAAAACAACAGCTGGAAGGCTGAAAGAAGTCACCAGATGTTATCTGGTAGCCTCATCAAGGGAGACAGAGTTTGGAATCTGAGTTGGAAAGATTGAACTTGAGCTAAATATTGTGCCCCTTTAGGATTCACTCTAATACTGACAACAAAACCATAACAGACTTACCCTAGCAGAGCATCAAGCCAAGATTCAACAAGTTCAAGGTGACCAACCAGTAATTTAATTGCCTGCTAGAACAAAAGTTGCACTGATTAGAGCCAGGCAAAAAAATGTAGGTTTTCTATAATGCATCATCCATAGTGCTTGGTGTAATATCTTTAAAAAATCATAAGTATATGAAGATACAGAAAATGTGAACCAAGAATAAAAACTGTCAGTAAGAAGTGAGCCCAAGATGAATCTGACCCTGGAGTTAGCAGTTAAGAACTTGGAAGCTGTCAGTCTAAAGATGGTCAAGGTACTAACGGAGATGAACTTCACGAATGAAGAGATGGAAAAAGTCTCAGCAGAAAAAGGAAATTAAAAAGAAACAAAAAGGAAATTCTGGAATTGAGAAGTACAGTGTCTAAATTGAAAAGTCCAGTGGATACACTTAGTGGCAAATGAATGACAGATTAAAAACAAACAAACAAACAAAGTATCCAATCTAAATAACAGAAAGAAGAAAGATTAAAGAAATTTACACAATCACAGTGACCAGTGGGACATAACTGAGCAAACTAACGTGCACATAATTGGAGAGAAAAAAGGAAATGGGGCAGAAACAATGTCAAGAAATTATGGAAGAACATATCAGTTTTGATGAAAAACATCCACTTAGGGTTCTAAGACTCTTACTGAAAACTACGCAGAATAAACATCAAAAAAACAGACTACAGTAAAGACCAAACAAACTGTATGTAGATACACTGTAGTCAAACCACAGAAAGCCAAAAACAGAGAGAAAACCTTGGAAACAGCCAGCGACAAAGATTCCTTACAAGCAGATGACTTTTCACCCGAAATAACGATGACCAGAAGACCAGGGAACAACATCTTCCAAAAGCCAAAAGAAAATGGTAACTGTGAAGGCTACATTCTACATCCAGGGAAAATATCTTTTACACATTAGAGCGAAATAAGCAATATTTCCAGATAAAGGAAAGCTGAGAGAATTTGTTGCTACAAGAGATGTCAAAAGAAGTTCTTTGGGGTGGAGGGAAATGATTCCAGATGAAATTGGTGTTGCATCTACAGGAAAGAAAGAGAAACACAAAATGCAAATGTGTTGGTATGTTAAACAACAACAACAACCTCTACGTTTTTCCCTCTTAACTTTTATTTTTCGACACTGGGAATTAAACCCAAGGCCAATTAACCCCTGAGCCACATTCCCAGCCATTTTTATATTTTCTTTAGAGACAGTGTCTTGCTGAGTTGTTTAGGGCCTCATTAAGTTACTGAGACTGGCTTTGAACTCACAATCCTCCTGCCTCAGCCTTCTGAGCTGTTGGGATTACAGGCGTGTGCCACCACACCTGGTCCCTCTGGACTTCTTTAAAAGAAAATTGTGTAAAACAAAATTCGTAGCACTGCTTTGTGAGGTTTTTATTGTATGCTGATGCAGAGTACGTGAGAGCATTGGCACAGAGGAGGGGGCACGTGGAATTACACTGCAATTTTTTAAAATGTTTTTCTGTAAGTGGTACAATATTAGATCTGTGTAGAATATAATAAGCTAAAGTCGTATATCAGATTTTCTAAAGAAACTGATAAAACACAATAGAGGGAGACATAAATTAAAAACTGACAGAGAAATTAAAATCTAGGGTGAAAAATATCCTATTAAACCAAAAAAAGGCAAGGATGGAGAAACAGACAAAAATCACTTGGGATAGATAGATCATAAGCAGCAAAATGAAAAATTTAAATACTACCATGTAACTGACTGAATTTAATCTAATTAAATGAAACATTCCAAACACTAGAGATTGTCAGTCTGGATAAACAAGATATAGCTCTATGGTAAACACCTCAGGAATCAATAAGGTCAAAAAAATGAGACTGGAAGAAGATATGCATGCAAATGACAGGCAGGAGGAAGCTGTGTGGCTATAAAAACAGCAGATGAAATCCCAGGCTCTGGGGGCTGAGGCAGGGAGATTGCATGTTCAGAGCCTCAGCAATTCACAGCAAGGCTGCTAAGCAACTCAGCAAGACCCTGTCTCGAAATGAAATATAAAAAAGGGCTGAAGATGTGGCTCAGTGGTTAAGAGCCCCTGGGTTCAATCCCTGGTACCAGAAAAATACAGTAGTCAAAGAACACCTCAACACTAGGTGTATTATCAGAGATAAGAGTATATTTTATTTATTTTTATGAATTTGATGATAATGTAGTGCTGAAATATTTGATGGAGAAATAGAAAATGTACAACTCAATTTGGAGATTTTTACATCCTTTTCTCAGAAACTAATATAACTAGGCAAAATCAATACAGATGTAGCAAATTTGAACACTGTCAGTGTTGACTTAGATTGGTAACCACAGAACATACACCTTTTTTCAAGTGCACACAGAATGCTCATGAAATATGCTGCACTATCAACCAAGGCCACCAAAATTTCTAAAGGTTAAAATTATTTTCTCTAATCACAACAGAATTAAATTAGAAATAAAAAAAACCCCAGTACTTGGAAATTAAATGACACTTTTCAAGATAACCCACGTGTCAAAGAAATCACAAGGGAAATTAAAATTAGAACATATTTTAAGCTTAATAATGATGAAATCATGAGAGAGTGAATTATGGGGAAGCAGCTAATGCAGTGCTTCGAGAGAAATGCATAGCCTGAATGTCTATAGCATTAGGAAAAAAGAGAGGCCCAATATCAACTTTTTAAGCTTTACAAAACCAGAACAAGGAGACCAGATTAAAGCCAAAGTCATTGGAAGGAAGGAAATGACAATGATTGAAACAGAAATCGGTGAAACAAACAAGATTAATATGGTAGTGAAAATAAAGTCATGAGTTAGTTCCTTTAAAAGTTTAGTAAGATTGGTCAGTCCCTAGCAACACTAACCATGAGAAAATGATACAGAACACAATTGTGAATATCAAGAATGCTATCCTTACAGACTGTGGGCATTGCAAGGAAAATAAGGGAATATTATAAAAAACTATGCCAATAAATTTGATAACTTGGATGAAATGGTCAAATTCCTTGAAAAATGCAACTTAACTGATGTGTAAAGCAAAAGAAAACTCTGATTGGTTTTATGACTATTAATTCAGTAAGTCAAGAATTTGAATTCATAATCAAAAACTTGCAACCAGGCACAGTGGTGCACGCCTGAAATCCCAGCAGTTCTGGAGGTTGAGTCAGGAGGATGGCGAGTTCAAAGCCAGGCTCAGCAACAGCAAGGTTCTAAGCAACTCAGTGAGACCCTGTCTCTAAATAAAATATAAAATAGGGCTGGAGATGTGGCTCAGTAGCCAACTGCCCCTGAGTTCAATCTCCAGTACCCCTCCAAAACAAGCAACAAACAAACAAACAACAACAACAAAAAAAAAACCACCAAAAAAAACACTTGCTCACAAAAACAAAAGACAAAACAAACATTCCCCTGCAAAATCCTTTCCAGGCTCAGATAATTTTACTCAGGACTTCTATCAAACAATTAATGAAAAATGTAGTTCATCTTACAAAATTTTAGAAAATGGAAAAGAAAGATTTCCCAACTCTTTTGTGGATCAGTATAACACTACTAAGAAAGTTTGACATAACGATTATATGAAGAGAAACTTGTAGACCAATATTCATTATGAATACAGATGCAAAAATTCATCAACAAAAGAGAATCAAATTCATTAATATATAAAGAGAAAATCAACATGCTTAAATTGGGCTGGGGATGTGGCTCAAGCGGTAGCGCGCTCGCCTGGCATGCGTGCGGCCCGGGTTCGATCCTCAGCACCACATATAGACAAAGATGTTGTGTCCGCCAAGAACTAAAAAATAAATATTAAAATTCTCTCTCTGTCTTAAAAAAAAAACATGCTTAAATGGGTATTTGTGTTTAACATAAGAAAATCAATCAGCATAATTTGTCATATTACAGGGAAGTAGAGAAAAACCAGTAGTCATCCTGGTGGAGACAAAAAGAGGCGGGGAGAGAGAGAGAGAGAGAGAGGAAGAAGAAGAAAAGCAGTTAACAACACCTAACACCATTCATTGCAAAAATTATCAGCAAACTAAAATTGAAAAGAACTTCCTTAAATTTATAAATGGCATCTAGAAAAATCCAATAGCTATTTAGTCTATTTAATAGTGAACATTTAATGTTCAGAAACAAGCTACCATGTGCTGTAAGGCCTAGCTAGTGTGTGGGGGGTGAGAAAAAGAAATGAGAAACCAAGATGAAAAGGAAGTATGAAACCAACATGAATCACAGATGATGTGACTGTTCCTGTAGAAAAACCCCATGAGACCCAAAACAATTACCAGAAGAAGCCAATAAATTTAACAAGATCATAACATACAAGGCTAATATACAAAAAACAATTTTAGTAAAAGTTCTATACAATTTTATTTTCTACATATGTTTCATTTTATTTTCCTACTAAAAGATAAAATGTACTTTAGACAATTTAACAGAAGACATGTAAGACCTCTACACAGAAATGTTGCTAAAACACTTTAATTATATAAGTAAATTATTAGTTAAATAGAGAAATAGTTCATGCTCATGGATTGGAAGATTCATTAAGGATACCATGTCTATTCTCTGCATTTTAAATCTATAAATTCAAATCAATATTCATCAAAATCCCTTAAACTTCACTCTAAAATTTATAAGTTGATTCTAGACATAGGGGTTAGAGTAGCCAAATTCTTGAAAAGTAAGTAATGTTGGAGGACTAACATATCTGATTCCAAGACTTTCTGTAAAGCTACTTGATTAAATTAGTGTGATATTGACATAATGATAGACAAACAGATCAGTAGGACATAATTAGACACACTCATGTAGTCAACTGGATTTTAACAAATGTGCCAAAACAATTTATCGGAAAAAAATAGAGTTTTAAAATAATGATGTGGGTCAATGTTTGTAGCAGCACAATTCACCATAGCTAAACTATGGAACCAACCTAAATGTCCTTCAGGAGATGAATGGATTTTAAAAAATGTGGCATATATACACAATGGAATATTACTCAGCAATACAAGAGAATAAAATCATGGCATTTGTAGGTAAATGGATGCAGTTGGAGAAGATAATGCTAAGTGAAGTTAGCCAATCCCCAAAAAACAAATGGCGAATATTTTCTCTGAAATGAGATGACTGACTCATAATGGGGTAGGGAGGGGGTGCATGGGAGGAATAGACAAACTCTAGATAGGGCAGAGGGGTGGGAGGGGAAGGGAGCGGGCAGGGGGTTAGCAATGATGGTGGAATGTGATGGACATCATTATCCAAAGTACATGTATGAAGACATGAATTGGTGTGAACATACTCTATGTATGAAAAATTGTGTTCGATATGTGAATTAAGAATTGTGATGCATTCTGCTGTCATGTATTTAAAAAATAAGAGCAATTAATTAAAAAATAAAATGATGATGTGGGAGCAACTAGATAAATGTGCATGTGTTATGTGTGCGCATGGGCAGAGGAGAGCTAATCCCTATCTCACACCATATTCAGGTTACTTTGAGAGCAAGAATAAGTCTGAACTTAATGTATGAAGCTCTAAACCTCCTGGAAGAATACAGGAAAATATCATCATGATCTTGAGTAGGTAAAAGTTTCTTAGAAAGGCCATTGAAAGCCCTAACCACAAAAGAAGAACAATTGAAAAACTGAACTTCATAAAATTAAAGACCTATTCTTTACAAGACCATTAAGAAAATACAAATGCGAACACAGACTGGCAGAGACTATTAACTATATATACATTTGACAAAGGATTCATAACTAGAACATATAAAGAATGCCTCCAGATTATAAATAAAACACTAACAACTCAAACAACAACAACAACAAAGAAAATGATTTGAATACACATCTCACAAAAGAAGATATGTGGACAGTCTATGAAAAGGTGAAATGCAAGCTAAAAATCACCAGTTCACATCCGTTAGGATGGCTACCACTGAAAAGATTGGCAATACCAAATATCAATGAAAATATGGGGCTGCTGTTACCTCCATACTTGTTGGTGTCGGGGTAAAATTGTACAACCATTTTCGAAAAGTCTTTGGCAGTTTCTGATACAGTACACTTACTACATGATGTAACAACTTTACTCCGGGGTATCTGCCTAAGAGAAATGGAAAAAAAATTTCCACAAAATACTTGTATAAAAATGTTTACATGTTGTACAGATTTATACATAGCTGCTAAGAATTTGCAAAGACACAAATATCCATGGACAGATGAATGGCTAAGCAAATTGTGATGTGTTCATGTTCAGAAATATTATGCAATAAATTACTGATTCATACAACAAGAAGGATGAATCTCAAAATAATGATTTTGATGAAAAGAAGCTAGACATGAAAGTTTATATACTGTATGCTTCCATCTATATGAAATTCAAGAACAGGAACAACAAATCTATAAATTGTCAATGACAGATCTACATTCTTTCATCATATTTTAAAGTTTAGAGGAAAGATGCTATAGTAAATTACAAGAACTCTGTTGAACATATGATATCATTGAATCAGAGGTGGACTGAGCTGGTAGTTTGAATGTTGGGGAGTGCAACTCCACAGAACAGAAGAATGGAAGGAATGAAACTGTCTTTAGAAAACATTTTCTCCTGCTCGTTTCTGTGTTTTTCCACCTCTCCGTAACCACTGGATGTTCTGAACCCTCCACACCCTATCACAGATTCAAGCTGCCCCACACCTCGAAATTCCTTTGGTTCTGATTTCTCTGAAGTAATTTTTGCACATTTATCATGCTTGCTGACCCAAAATATCAGCTGAATTATGCTGATATATTATTATTAATTATATCTATACATATCATCCACATATATTATATATAATTATGTAATTGATTATTTCCTAGTGTTAATAATACTAAAATTGGAACAAACCTTAAAAAATTGTTTTACAGTCCACCAATGGCTAGGACCCAGTGCTAGGGAAGATGACCAGGGTAGCTCGGGTTGTTGGAGGAAAGATGTTCAACGGCAAGAATGAGTTCTTTCACTTTTTTCTTGCTTAATTGCACTGGATAGAACTTTAAAGAAGAGTGGAGAGTGGGCATCCTATTTTATTCCTGTTCTTAGAGGAAAAGGTTTCAATTTTTCAACTTTCAGTATGATGTAAACTGTGGGACTTTTCGTATCTGGCCTTTATTGTATTGAGGTAGCCTATTGTTTGCTTTTTTGTAAACATAAAAGGGTGTTGAATTTGGTCCATTTCTTTTTCTTTACCAACTGAGATGATCATGTGGGTTTTTCCTTTAATCCGTCAATGACTATATTATATTGAGCTCCATTTTGCATACCAGGAATAAATTCCACTTAATCATGGTGTATAATCCCTTTAAAGTTGCATTTTTTTTTAAAGTGAGAAATACTTTCTTGAAGATTCTTGTGGTTACTGAAAAAACTCTGGAAACAATAAGAAAAAAATTATTTTCCTTCTTATTTAACAGGCTCCAATGATTTATACAATGAAAATACATACTCTATATATCTATATATATCTAATACAAAATGCCATGTAGCCACTCCTATCATTTGGTATGACTGTCTCCTTTAGCTTTTATTTTACAACTCATGCTTCCTTGCATTGACTCCAAGTCTTCCAATTTTCACTTGAATTTAGGAAACTTAACGTTTAACAAGTTTAACATAGAAATAAAATAACAGCTTAGAATTATCACCCAGAGATTGGTTTGCAATTGGGTCTCCTCTAGTTGGTGCATAATTCCAGACACTGGTTATTTTAAAGTAGAATAGGATGGAGAACCTCATGGACCATCTAGCCCTCATTTTACAGATTAAAAAATCCCCAAAACTCCCAGAGTAAATTCTCACCCCAAATCATGTGGATGTGTAAATACTGGAAAAGGGAGAAATGAGGTCTTCAGACCCTACTGAATTTCCATTTCTAGTTGGCCACTTTCCATATGTAGTGTTGGTGCAGGATCAGCTTCTACCTTCTGCAGAAGAAGTTGGCTAAGACCTCCACTAATTTGTGGAGACTTGGGACCCTAGTTGAATCAGCTTTCAGTGGCTTCTCCCCTCCCTCTATATTTGGGAATAGAAAAATCCACATTTCCCTCTGCCCAATACAAAGTTCCTCCATTATTTCCTAGCCACTGCTTATCCAATTACGGAGCAGCATCCTCATATCAGAGAAAACATTTGGCCTTTAGATTTTGGGGATTGGCTTATTTGGTTTAGCACGATATTCTTCAGTTCCATCCATTTACTAGCAAATGCCATAATTTCACTGTTCTTTGAAACTGAGTAATATTCCATTGTGTATATGTACCACAATTTCTTTATCCACTCATCCTTTGAAAGGCACCTAGGTTGGTTCCATAGTTTAGCTATGGAATTGAGCTGCTATAAACATTGAGGTGGCTGCTTCACTGTAGTATGCTGATTTTAAGTCCTTTGGGTATAAAAGGAGGAGTGGGATAGCTGGATCAAATTGTGGTTCCATTCCAAGTTTTCTAAGGAATCTCCATACTGCTTTACAGAGTGGTTGAATCAATTTGCTGTCCCACCAGCAATGTATGAGTGTACCTTCAATACAATTGAGCATATCATTCTGTTATAGCAATGCCTTCATTTTCTCTTAAAGTTTCATGATAACCAGTAAGATAGAAGGTTGTTTTTTCTCAATTATTTCAACCCTGTTCCATTTTGAAAAAACTATTATAAATTAAGCTATATTTTTCTATAGCAGTTAATATTGAAAAACATTTGAGTAAAATAGAAATTAAAAACATACATATTACAAATATATATTAAAAAAGAAAACCTACATTTCATCTACATGCTGTGCCTAACTCCAGGCCCAAGGATGACACACACACAGGCAAGGCCATGTTGATTGTTGTGTTTCTCCATCCCACTACAGAAAACTCCTGGCTCTGTATCTAGGAAGGGAGAGAGGGGGCTAATGCCATCTGATGCCATTCTGCACAAGGTAATTCCCTAACCATTTTTGAAAATAGAAAACTATCTTAAACAAGCAACTCCAAAGAGAATGGACTTGGACTTCTCTTATCTCCCAACGCAACTGCCAACACACTTACCATTCACCCCTGTGTGCATGACATTAAAATGTGCCATTAGAATATAATGTTTTTTGTTTTTTTTTAGGAATAATTTCAAATGGGTTATGAAGAAAACTTATTCATTGTGTTTGCTGAGTTTAAAAAAAATCTCTTAATGAAAATATGTTCATCAATAAACAAAACACCAGCAGAACTATCATATACTGGGCAAAGAGTCAGGCTGATACCAAAAGCAACATGCAACATAAAGAAGATAATAATGTAAAGAAAGACAATCTGCTGAGTATTAAAAGCCATCTCAATATGAACTCTTTGCAATCAGCACAGAATTAGCTATCAAATCCAAACCACACCAAGGTTAAGTTTGGCTGATGGAAGCCAGGAGTCAATAATAGGGAAAAAATATTAAGTTCCTCAATGCAAGAGAGCTGAATAATGTTTTGGAGCATTTCCCTGGCTGGTACAAGCAGTATTAGAAAATCCTTTTGGCAAGGGATAGAAATAAATACAAATGCAATGATACATGTTCAAATCAGCAGACTGTCCCAGGAATGATACAGGTATCAATAAAGTAGCAAGGGGATAATAACTTTAAAACATTATTTGTTGTAGGCTCAAAAAACATTCAAAACTGATTTATTTAAAGGTGTCACAATAGCTATGTCCAGGCATTTAGGTTTAAAGGAAGTCAAAATTAAAAGAGGATACTTTTTTCCCCCAAGGAGAATTTCTTTAAAACCAAGCATATTGCTAAAGAGCAACATTATACTTGGTAAACAATAACTGGCAGCAAAATAAGTTTAAACGCTGTAATATTCTGCCCAAACCAGTCCCAGATACAGTTTAATATCCAAGATGCAAACTAATTTTGTTGTAACAAGCCTAGACCAATTCTATCAAAATGTGTCCTTAGTTAGATATCCAGTTTCATTTGACATTTTGAAAGCTCCTTTGACAGCCAATCAAGTCCCTCATACAGACCAGTTCCTTGTGTAGCCCAAGTGGCTTGAACATACCATGTTCTGTTGCGGAGAGACTGAAAGCCTAATTTATCTGTCATTTCGCTGATAGCCATAGCATTTGGGAAATCATGTTTGTTTGCAAAAAGCAACAGCACTGCATCTTGCAGCTCATCTTCCTCAAGCATTTTTTGCAGTACTTGGGCTCCTTCCTGAATTCTTTCACGATCATTGCTATCTAGCACAAAAATAAGACCCTGGCTATTCTGGAAGTAATGCTTCCAGAGAGGCCTGATTTTATCTTGACCCCCAACATCCCATACAGTGAAACAAATGTTCTTATACTCTATTGTTTCCATGTTAAAACCAATGTTAGGAATGGTGGGAACTATCTCCCCTAACTTCAGTTTATACAGAATAGTCGTCTTGCCAGCAGCATCCAATCCAACCATCAAAATATGCATCTGCTTCTTGCCAAAGAGGCGGGAGAACAGAGAAGAGATGGTGAGGCCCATGGCGGTAGTGGCATTGAGATGGGCAGAAAAAGGGGTCAGGGCATCCCTGGGCCTTCTCCTTTCACACTCCCAACAAACTGATCTCAAGGGAAGAGCAAGACCTGAGGCAGGAAGGGGGCGACAGGGACCGCTCATTGGCCGGTGTGATGGGTGAAGCTTTGGGACAGGAACTAGCGGGTTGAGGACTGGCTTGACAACTCAGAATATAATATTTTATGCAATTTGTTGATTCACTCAAATTTTTTTTCCTTAAAAGTGTGAGTTATTCTTTCTATGATCATGATTTGCTATAATTATAAGGTTTATGCCTCCTTGGAGTTTTAATTACAATGTTAAGGTAATTTTTTTTTTTAAATGAGGAGAAAGTACTAGAATATCCATGTCATTACAATATGTTTCTAGCATGAAATTCATGTAAAATAGATTTGAGAAGCTTGCTTCTAAAAACACATTAAATTATGGATCACAGATTTATTTTATTAAAATGCATTCTGTATTTATTCCCTAGTTGAATTAAAACTTTTTGAAGTGTTCTTGATGGAAAATGTGGAAGAAAATTTATGAAGACAATTATTTTTGGATATTTTTATGAGATATGCATATGTCCAAATATTTAATTATATGCTTATACAAAAATATTTAATTGACTTTTAAAGAGCAAATGCTAAAATTTTCAGATAATAAATGAGA